>NW_028277293.1:343434-686868 GCF_059751315.1 Micrasema longulum
CATAGATTTCAAATGGTTAGTGAAACCTTTACTTAAAAACTATTTTGTAAAATTTGAATAAAAATAAACGCCACTATGTGGCACTGGACTGAACTGAAAAAATCTCATTATTGAAAAACGCAAACATCAAATTCTTTTGGCTTTAACAGTACAATAATCATTATTTTATTTATTTTATTTTATTTTATTTGGGATTTTTACAGCTATTACATAAACAAAATAATTAGAAAAATCTTAACAATACTAAAGCCAATTAAAAAAATCCACTGTAAATATAATGACACATAATATTTAAGAAAAGAAGTTTAGTAATTGTATTTGTGTGACGTTTGTATTCATGTGTATGTGAATGTGTGTATGCGTAAATGAATAAGGGAGAGGATACATGTGCGTGTGGGAATGAATGAGGGAGAGGGTGCGTAAGTATGAAAAAAATAATAATTGTTTAAAACTTGTAAATTATATTAAAAATGGTACAATAAAGAGCTTAGTAAAAAGTTAGAAACCTTTTTGTTAAAATTCAAATGACGAAATGATATAAATTGTATTTTTTTTTAAAGTATGTTAAATTTCAAAACCGTATTCTGAAGAAAAAAAAAAAAGCATTTTATTTTAAAATTTAACTGATACACATCGAATGAATAATGTGCGACGAGTCCTATACAATACGGTAGGTAACCACAAAATGCAGTAAATACGAAATAATGACAACAATAAAATAAGGTTTGACAATACGCGAACGTTGATTCAAAACGAACAGACAAATGCATATTATTTGCACCTACATAAAATATAAATAAGAATAACATATAAGTTTAATAGAAATGATTCGGATTATAAAAATCAGGTGTCAAAAACAGTTGGCCCGCAGTACGGGGATACATAATTATATTAAAAGATCTTCTCTCTATAAAACTTATATTTGTTCAGGGATAGAGAGCAACGGAGAGGAGGACGCGGACAAAGACAACTTATTACCTATGGAAGTTTTGATAAATTTAATATTTTTGGTAAATATATCTATTTCGTTAAATTTTCTGTTATACGTATCCATAATACGGTTAATCGTAGCGTTTTTTGACAAATTTGTTCTGCATTTAGGTATGTGGAAAAGTTGTGTATAACGCGTTTGTCTCTGTGGTACCTTAAGATGAATGCGGGTAACCAATTCGGGGGAATCTATTTTATCAGATATTATGTTGGTGAGTAACACTATATCAGCTGTGGTTCGTCTATCAGCGAGAGTTTGAATATTATGAAAAACGCACGCTTGGCGATAATCTGGAAAATTGAGATGTAGTCTACTGTTTAAGTTTTTTATAAACATTTTTTGAATTCTTTCAATTTTGCAGGAATGAATTTTATAATAAGGAGACCAGACAGGTGAAGAAAATTCAAGTAAACTACGAACATAAGAAAAATATAATTTTTTAAGAGTATCGGTATTTTGAAATGGTTTGCCTGTGCGTAGTATAAATCCTAGTGTTCTAAAAGATTTTTCAGTGATACTATCGATGTGACAATTAAAAGTTAATTTTTCATCTAAGAGGATACCTAAATCACGGACGGTTTCGACAGATTTAATATTCGTATTATTTCATTTGTAATTAAAATCGATGGCACGGGTCTTTCTTTTGAATGTTATTTTTAGGCATTATCATCATAATTTCCCTATCCGCACCCAGTGGTGCACAGGGCACTCTAATCGCAGCCTATCTAGATCATTTTTGTTACATGGAAGGTAAGGTAATCAATCTTACGCTTCAGGGCCGCATTTATAAACGGCTATCTTCATCGGTATATACTTAGACAGTATAAACTACTATCGATATTTATGTACAAAAGTGTGTATATTTTGATGAAAATTCAAGTTATCTTCGTCGATAACCAGTAATTAAACATGTTTAGAATAAAAAATTGGAAACATATTATATTTTTCATACAGAAAACTTAATTTTATTTTGAAGATAAAATTGAAGATAAATTTTAACTTCCCATCAGAATACGTACCCAGGTACCAGCCCAGGGACAGTGAAATATTGTAGTGAAAAACCACCATTAAAATAAATATTTCACGTCCACCCTACCAGAAATCAAACCCAGGAGCTTGAGGATGTTAGGCGAATGCGCCAACCACTACACTCAATTTCCTTTTTCAAGATTATTATCTGAGAGTAACTGTTCGGACCAATTCTCAATCTAATCTTTACCTACTTAACCTTCCTTCCCATTTCCTGTCATGCTCCATGTGTCCACTTACTAAATGTTCCTCCTAGGACGAGGTATTCTTCACACCTCGTCCACTCCTCAACAGTAACTATCGAGTGGAAAGTGCTCGTCCAGGATTCTGGTTCTATTTCATACACAGAAGGGCATTCTTCACCCGCCTGGACACGGAAGTTAAATTTAATTCTTTAAAAATATTAAATTTTTCCATCGCATGCAATTTATAGTGTTTGTTACCTTTCTTCCCGGGTTGACTCCGGGAGTGTCTCTCTCCACGATGAAGCCAGTAAACGCCTTGCTGGCGGGTGTCTTGGGATCGGTGGCCGTACGAGCTAACACGAAGTACCAGTTGGCCACACCTCCATTAGTAATCCACATCTTCTGCCCATTGATGACCCAATCATCTCCTTTCTTCTCTGCTCGGGTCTTCACTCCGTTCACATCAGATCCTGCACCCGGCTCCGTCACGCAATAAGCCTGGATACATTAAACATGACCTTTTATTATTTTTTACTGTAGAAATAAAAGGAGTGAAATTTTTGTGCGCAACAACAGGCCAAGATAACCGGCGAGGTAGCTTGAGAAAAATCACTAACTAATATACGTTACCTCACTGGGAATTGGACCCGGAATCCCCATGTGTGAGGCAAGCGTCTTAATATGGGCCACCGATTCAATTTAGAAGTAATGGTAGTCGTAAACATGGTAGATTACTAGATTTCAACATACCCTTCCCATAATAGCTATTCATTTCTGTTGAGATTCTATTTTTATTTATACTAATACTATTTTGATAGCCTAGTTCTATAGGGAAACAACTTAAAAATTTTAGGTTTTGAGTTAATGGTGCTAGATGGTAAAGAAACTCATTCATATTTCAATTAATGAAATTTCATTTAATCAGCACATTATTAGTTCAATAGGGAAACATTCGACATGTTTCTCTATTGAACTCTTTAATCTCTTACTTTATACTAAAACCTTTAGGAATTCTGAAGAAACAAATCAAACTTCAGAATTGATCGGATTAGTAGTTCATCGAGCAAACAAATCAATATGTTTTTTGACATCATCTTTGATTGTTTAAAAATCTGATTCTTTAAAATGATTTCCATTCTTATCTTCTTCTAGAATACCTTCTGAAGAGACCTTTTTTGACATTATTTAAAAATAAATTTATCATTTACATCTAAAGTTTAGGTAAAATACTTTTTAAAATCTTTAATAACATCATTTTTGCAATTTTGAAATTTTACATTATATTCAATGAACAATTACTATTTTCTTCAGAGAAACGAAATTTTGGTTTTGTTTGAGATTTGCTTCAATACAAACTCACAGCATCAAATAATATTATCAATTCTTCAAAAATTCTCAAATATAACTTAAGAACACTTGAATCTGCATGAGGTTTCGTATTTTTAGCTTCAAGTCTACATCAGAAGCATTGACTAAACTTTTCCCTTGGTTAAATACTTTTTATAAAAATATTTTTTGCCCTTGTACTCTCTTTTGGACAGAGAAGGGTAGGCCTCGTGGTGTAGTGGTCAGCGTGTTTGCCTACCATGCAAGAGGTCTCAAGTTTGATTCTTTTTTGAAAACTTTTATATCAGAGTGTCATAAATCATTATGGATTGATAAATATCAATTAATATCATAGGTTGATAAATTACTTACATGTTGGGTCTAACAAGAAATAGAGTTTTAAAATACCTTTACATTGTAGTGAGATATTTAATGTATATTTTCAAATGCAGTTTTCTCAAAACGAGGTATTTTGAATTAATTCCCTATTGGAGGGCGGGTATGGATTTGATGCAGTAAATTATAACCAATTATTTAAGATATAATTATTGTACTCAACCCATCACTGCTTAGGTTGTTTTTTTTAACTGGCAGGTAAAAAAACATTTGATTTATTTAAATACATTAAAAAATATTTTGAAGTTATGAAAAAAAAATTACTAATAAGTTTCTTTGCCATCCACCGGGGGATTAAGTAGATTTTATTTTTAAATGAGCATACGTAATAATACTTCTATATTAACTGTCAACTTGTATCAACTGATAATATCTTAAATTGATGCAGGCAACAGAATTGATAGATTTATATTTCTAAAGCAGGTTTTCCTTTAGTGGCAATTTAGGAGTAGGTTCACCGAAAATACTAATCTTATAAGTTCACCAGCCAAGGCAAGAATGAAATTATTCAATTTTAAAAAGTTCAAGTGGATTAGATTGTTATCTAATAAAAAAATTAATTACCTTTAAAGTTTGTCCCACGTATCTTGAAGGAAAAAAGGAATTCGGATATTATTTCACCAGGAAAGCGAGACAAAACAAAGATGTTTGAAAATCAGCACACTATGATTTTAGAAAGTCGGACCGTTTTCAATTTAAGGTAGGACAAATAATTATTTTATTTTCCATTTCAACAAGTCTCATTTGTGAATTGTTTTCTTAAAGTTTATTCTAGGGAAAATATTAACTTTGTGTAATATAAACATTTTACTAAAAATCAATAAGCACTTCCTTGTCCATAATCTCCTCGAGGCAAAGTGAGGATATTCTGGATGAACACTGTTAAAACAACACAGAAGTTATATGTCATATACAAATGTTACGCACATTTTGTAGAATCGCCGCACATAATAAATAAATCAAATAATCATTATCAAAGAGCAAAAGATACACAAAACACATACACAAAATCACTTTTACGCAAAATATGTAAAAAAAAAAATTTAAACTTTATATAACAACATTTTTAGCATGAATAATAAATCTTAATAAAAAGATAATGTTTGAGAAGCATTTTTTTTATCAATAAATATTTATATGACCTATAACACAAATTAAACTGGTATTAAGCAAAAACGTTAATTTAAAAAAATGATTTTTTTATGTATTTTTAAATGAATAAACCCAATTAAGTTAATCCATCAAATGAAAATAGTTGTAGTTATTTATATAAGTTCATTTCAACAGATTTTTTATGTCAAAATGTAAGCAAAAAAAAAAGTAGAATTACTAATAGAAACATAATAATAATTGTGATGCAATGATTATTTAGATAAACGAAAGGCACATTTTAAGATAACGAAAATTTGCTAGCCGTGATAACTTAAATAAAGTCAATTTAATTGACACTAGATAAGAAAACGCCTGAAATGCAATGGCATTTCAAGTCAGAAACGTAAAAAAATAAACATAATTAATTCGCATTTAAATTGAAATATTGTGACTTATCTTTTCAACGTATGAAAGGCATTTATCGCATCATAATTGTACTTTATTTAATTTAAGGTATGGAAGAATTGAAACACAAACACTTTATTGCAAAATTCTACAGAAAAAAATTGTAACTGTACAGTGAATAAATTCTTATAGAAAAATACATACAGATTATATTTTTTTTAATCTTAAAAGATTAAGAAAAAAAGGTTAGTATAAATAATTTACAACCTAGCTTTGCTGATGTATTTGTGACTCAAATCAACCAACTTATAAAATATAACTTACAAAACAAGATAAAAAAATAAAAAAATGATCAACGCATATTGTACACAATATAAAAATTAACAACTTTTTTCAAGATTTGCTATATATTTGTACAACTTACTGTTTTAAATCTCTGCTATCTTCATGTAATAATAACGATCTTCTTATTTCTTGAACTAAACTTTCAGTCACCAATGGAATTACAGTTGTTTAAAATAGGCAGCTGAATTGAGAAAATTATAATATCTGATGTAACTCAACATCATTCGATGATGTCAAAAATACAATTTTTTTAACTGGTCCGACGTTCTTAATCATTTTTCAAACTGTGCTGGTCAGCTAGAAATCATTAGAATTTAAATTAGTTCAATATTTCACTAATTTACTTGAACTAATAAATACCGCTTAGTAAATAAATGCAAGAAAAAAGCTGACTTTTATCATTAGAAATAAGTAGATCTTAATATAGTCTGCGGAATCGTACAGATTCTGATGATTGAAATAATAAATTATAATTAAATTACATAACTAAAACAAATGATTTGATGTTTTGGTGATAAACATTTGTTTAAATATACACATGAAATTATCTTAAAAATGTTTCAAAAAACTTCTCAACAATCCTGGTGATTTCTAGCTAATTCAGTAATGAACACCATACACTTCATAAATTACATTTTAATGATGAGATAAATAAATGTGAAATATAAATGATATCTTACAGCAACCAGAGGTTCTTCAATAAGACGGCCGAGGTATTTTTTCTGCTGTTCCTTGTTGCCGCAGATAATAACCGGAGTTTGCTGAAAATTTAAATGGAAATTGTAAGAACTGAACTATGTCATAAAACAAAGAACTCTTTCCCTCTTTTTTTATTAAATATTTTTACTAATTTCATAAATAGAAAAATTCATATTACAGACCAAAATTGTATTTTAACTTTTAAAGTAAAATTTCAGTGATTACAAAGAAAGACAAAAAGGAAATATCACATACTATGAATACCAAAAAAATATGTGAAATGAATTTAGAAAAAATTATTGTATTTTTAAATCAACATGGATATTGTGGAGAAATGTTTTCATACATAACTTTTAAAATCAAATTGTTAAAAAATATGTTTGTACCAAACCGCGACATGTTTGGCCTTGACAATTGTGACGTCAAGATTCTAGATGATGTTCTATTTAAATTTAAACGGCCACAAAGTTAAAAATTGACATATTAGGGGCGTGGCTAATACAATAGACAGTTTTTGCGGGAATTTTAAATTATAAATCAAAAAATATTTTTTATGCTTCGTACTAAACATAAAAAATAATTCTTTTTTTACTTGACAGTATTTCATAGATCCTATCAATTTAAAATTGTAAAAAAAAAGTGACACATCCGTATTGCATGATACAAAAAATTAATTACTTCTACTGTATTCATCATCATTCCCTTTCCACACCTAATGGCGCATAGGGCACTGCATTGGTACACCAATCGCAGCGTATCTTGATCATTTTTGTTACATGAAGGTAAGATGATCAGGCATACGCTCCAGGTGCCAGTCCAAGGACTATGAAATTAAAACACCTTTTTAAATAAACATTTCATATCCACCATGTCGGGAATCGAACCCGGGACCCCTTGCATGGTAGGAAAACGCGCTGACAATTACACTAAAAACATATACTTTATGGTTCTAGGACGTAAAATGAATAAAGCATTCATTATTAGAGTTAGCACAATAAATTTAATAAACTGAATAAATTAATGAATATAAACTTTTTTTTATGCAATGATTTGTTGGTTCTTTAGGCTCTAATTCCATTATCTTATTAAAAACCTAAGTATGCAGTAATTATATAAGATTTATGTAATTATGACCTACATATTTTTAGTCTTACTAATGACTAGACTTTATTGAATGCATATCACAAATATAGATTAACACTTTACATATGAAAAGAATTTAAAATTCTTATTTAATTATAAACAGTACTGAAAAAAAAGCAAATGGCAATTAATAGGTGAAGAGTAAAAACATACATACTGGTTTACATATAATCTAACAGATGTGATATTCATATATTCATTTATACATAGAACCGAAGTAAGTTGATATAAGCTTATGCAGAGACGCAAATATCAAATAACTCTCTTTTCCGAGTTAAATAACAAAGATAACTAATATTTCCCAACTTATAGGGATATTTATGTACTTAAAATGTTCTCTTTCACTCAGATTCACAAACTACAGAAAAAGAAGACACTCACACCAAGTCCACTAGCTTCCATAGCTGTCATGATTCCAGTACAACCATAAGCCAACTCTTCAGCTATTAAACAGCCATCAAAGACACCCAAATCCAAACCACCTGGAAAATAGCAGACACAAAAAAACATAAAACAATTCAGTGGCATTTAAGTAAAGAGGTACATTTTTCATAAAATTTAAAAAGTGTATTGAGTGTGAAGAGATACGAGTTGAGGAAAATGTATTTATTTAAATGTTTTCTTATATATATTTCAGTATTTCAATAATAAAATTGGTTAATGCCGTATAATTCTAAAGTACTATTAGGTAAATAAATACATGTAACGTGTTTCAAAATTGCCTTTAACAAAATGTAAATATAAAATATGAGTACATGACTAGTACCGCTTCACATAATTTAAAATTTGTCCTATGACAAGCACACAAAGTTGGAACATTAAATGACTCTCCTGCAGAATAGGCTAAAAGTGGCTTACCTCTTTACCTAAATGTAACGGAAATTGAGTACTTAATTCCTCAAGTGGCAACGATTTCAGAAAACTCTATTCTTATAATTTTCACAAAATAAAAATTGGGTACATTATATTCTAGAAACGTAATAAAAGTAACATTTCCAAAATGTCTACATTACGATGTTAAATATTAAAAACAATATAGCCACAAGATGTGAACCTTAAGGGACACCAGATGTGGCTTAAGTAAAATTGATAAATTTTATCAAAAATTATTTCACTGAAACTAATGGTCATACATTTTAAAAGCAAACTGGCAATTAATTGAAACTACCCCAAAAACATGCTTTAACTGTATGATTTTTAAAAATGTTTGATGGCATAAAACACCATGGAATTTTTTGAGATGATTACCACTTTCGCAAGCATTAAACGCAAGGATTGATAGGCTGGACATTGTTATATAGAAAACATAATAATATATTCATGATGACCCGGAACATATGAGCGGTGTAATCACTTACACCTAAACTAGTGGACCTGATGGCTCCTGTAATTCCAGTACATCCATAACACAGTTCTTCATCCAGTATACATCCATCGAAGATACTCATTTCTAAACCACCTATTAAACAATTTCACGGTGAAAATAAAAAAAATGACTTGAAAATAGACTTAGAAAATAGAATAGACCCAAAATACTTTTATCTTTAGTTTGGACATTTTTCAATCAGTTTCATGGGTAAGTAAGTATGCATGCAGTTCAAACAAAGCAGTAAAAATACACCTATCAAATAAATAATCATTTGTATTTATGTAATTTTTACAATAAATATTCCAACACGTTGAGACGTGTTGGAATATCATTGAGATGACGTCGATGTTGCCAGGAATTGAACCTGCGACCCCAGACATGGTTGGTGCAAACGTTCCAACCACCAGACCATGTGGCAGACTAATCTCCAATTCCATTTTCAGGATTTGTACTAGATAGCCACTGAGTCTATAACATTTGTCCGAGGTTCTGTATCCACGTCACAGAATTGAAAAGAAAAAGTAAAATAATGATTTACTAAATTCTTCTACCCATAAGAATTGTAAATTCTTTTTGTGCTACACTGTTGTGATAAATTCAGCTTTAAAAGATGCATTTTTAATTAATCACAAAAATGTATAAGTTTTACAAAAATAACACCACATACCGCAGTGCGCAGGAACGTGACCATTCATGAGTCCGAGACCCCAAGCCTTCTTCACAATGTCCCATGGAAAAGCTCCACTGCGGTCATATTCGGCAGCCCGAGGAATGATATCTTCCCTGGCAAACTTCTTAGCTAGATCTTGAAGAGCTTTTTGATCTTCACTATAATCTGTAAAATAAACATGTCATCCATTAAAAAAAAAGCTCAACCAACTTTTTCCTTATGTAAAATATTATTTTATAAACTATGTTATAATTTTGATTCATCTATTTTTAAATGTTTGCCAATTTATGTTCATTCAAATAATAATATACACTAATATAAGCTACCTATTTTTTATACCAATGAGTCTAATAAAGGGCTTTTTGATAGAATAATATTTTTCTTTACTTAAATACAGTCTAACTTGGTTATTATACGAGGAAACCGTTGAATTTTTAATAAATAACTCGTTTTACCAGAGAAAGATTTTTTAAATCCAATCGCCATTGCATATTGTCACTGTAAACAAATAACTATACGTATAGTTCATACAGAGAATTAAAAAAATAAAACTTAAGGAAAATTATAATAAATGCTTAAATACTACTTTTGAAACTTAACATGTAGATAAACAAACATTCTTATTTTTCTAAAATAATTACACTGTGGATAAGAAGGTTTTTCACACACCTCAAGATTTTTCACGCCACATTCTATTTCACAAATAATTGAGAATTGAGAAACACTTCCTCTTGTTAGTAGACATTTTTATAATTCAAAGGTTAGTTTTTAACTGATCTGACATCACCCACCATCTTTGATTAATTTTAATATAGAATGTTGCCAGTGAAAACACCAATTAGGTACTTAGACACTTACATAGTGTCATAAACGTCATCTGATTCCGATGTCCAGCACATCAGTGCTAAGTTAGCCGCCCATTTAGATTTTATTACTCAGGTTCTTATTTTAAAAATTATGTTTTTAAACGATTGAAGAGTTTTCGCTCAACTGTTCACGATATTATTGTTTGGTATGTCTGAGAAGTGAATAAATGTATGGAGAATGTTATAAAAGTGAATAAATGTATGGAGAAAACCACAAACTAAAATGTCGATGAATGCTTCATCGTTACATCAGAGATCTCAGTATTTCCGTGATCGTTGTAACCAGGTTCGACTGTAAATTTCTTTCACTTTCACATAATAGTGATATTTTTTCATTAGATTTACAAATGACAAAACAAACAAACCATCACGCCGTTTCCCCGTAAGGGTAGGCAGAGAGGATAGAACGCCACAACTCTCTATCTTTGCATACAGATCTCGCTTCCTCTACATTCATACATCTTCTCATGCACGCGCGCCGATTATTCCGACTTTTGACATGTCCATCTTTAAGTATTTGTTGGATTTGGTCATGCCATGTCTTTCTCGGTCTTCCTCTATTTCTGCATCCATCAACATTCGCATTGTAAATATTCTTAGCCGTTCTCTCGCTGTCCATTCATTTGTTCTACATGTCCAAACCAGCCCAGAGCTCCTTTCTTGATTTTGTCGATAATGCTTGTTTTAGCCTTACATAATGTACGGATCTCAACATTTGTGCATCTATCGTACATAGTTTTACCACACATTCGCCTGAGAGATCGCAAAATGACCCAAACAAAATAATTCATGTTTAATGTTAAAAGACATCTTTTTAGAATTAAAACTAAATACTTAACTAAAAAACAAATTTACACACATAGACTCTGAATCAGGGGTTTGAGGTAAAAATTAGAATACATATTTTGTACTTGTACATATTTGGTGATAAAAGTAAATATTATGCATATATATATTATTTCAATGTATTGATTTACGAGAAGTGTTGTCAGTGATATTATTTTAATATTGGCCACTAACTAAAATAACTCTTGAAATGATAGAAAACGATACAAATAATATTTCTTTCCAGCCAAACAAATTAAAGGGCGGGAACAAAAGAGGTTGTGTAATTTATTTATTATTTGAAAAAGATGGAAACCATTAAGAAATAGAAAAACCAAGTAAAATATTATCTACTATTGTTCTCAGAAAATAGTCAGTTTAGATAATGAAATGGAACAATCTGTCTAGATATCAACATATTTATTACAAAGTTCAAAGTATAATTATTACATACTAACAAAAACATAACTATAGTATGGAGATTAGACTTTGCTTTTATAATCATAGCAAGATTATCAGGTGATGAGCAATAAAAAGGAAAAATTAACTAATTATGAATCATGACTAGCAGTAAATTGAAGAATTGAAGCATGACTTTCAGAATATTACAAACAAAAGCATGTACACAAACCAGGTAGTGGTCCCGTGGTAGAGTTGTGGAATAACGAGTCAAATGTCCGAAATTAAAATCCCACTCTGCTATAACTCAAACTTACATTAAAAATTCAGAAGTTTGGTGTTTTGAGCTTTAGTAAGGTACCAGAATTCGCACTCATAAGAGAGTACTTACATTGAACAAGAGTTAAATAATCAGCATTTCGTTTTTACCCAGTATAAACTAGAGTTCCAGAGTTAAAAGTGTCTCCAGCAATGTCAAGGCGGGTTGCGAGCTCTTTGTGCATGCCACTAGTTATGTTAACTCCCAAATATGGTGGCCTCCGTGGTGTAGTGGTCAAGACACTTGACTCACAGACGGAAGGTTGCGGGTTCGATTCCCGGTGAGAACACAAAAAATTGAAATGTGAATTTTCTCAAGCCTGGGTATTCTGTGATGCAATTCACCACTGTAATTGGGCCTCCTGGCCATATTTCAAGCTGTTAGCTTTCTCCATCCTCTGCCCATTATTAAAGAGGCTAATCAGGATCAGGACAGGATTTGTTGCACATTATTCTTGTCTTTTTGGTATTAATATTGAGAACCGGGTGAGCTGAGTTTGCCTGCAGTGTGCCGACAATTTCCTGAAGATCACAAATAGACTTTCCGAGAAGAACCGCATAGTCTGCATACTCCGAGTTGCACAACTTTAGGGGAAGTTCACTTCTACACCTCGATCAGGTGGAATTGATTTATTTTATATAAAATCCATCAATATGATGAATAAGAACGTTGTGAAGATGCAGCCTTGCCTTACTCTAAATGAAATGTGAAATTCCAATTGTAATTCGAGGTCGGCCTCGTGGTGTAATGGTCAGTGCTTTTGCCTAGCATGCAAGAGGTCTCGGGTTCGATTCCCGACATGGTTGATATGGAAAAAATATGTAAAAGGCTATTTTCAGAGTTTTCAGACTAGAATATGTCATAGTCCTTGGACTGGTACCTGAAGCGTAAGACTGATCATCTTACCTTCGTGTAACAATAATGATCATACGCTGCTATTGGTGTAACAACGCAGTGCCCTATGCACCATTGGTTGCGGAAAGGGAACGATGATGATGACGATGATGACGATGATGAATTCGAGGAATATTTTCACACTAAGGTGTAAACAAAAAAGGTGACGCATTTTCTAGTATGAAAATTAGTATTTTAAAGTATACGTATACAGTTTATGACCTATTTGGTAAAATGCATTGTCCTTAAGAAAATATCCACAGACAAGTATGATACAATTACAGGTAAAATACAGGGCTATTGGTAACTCGACATATTCCCGGCAGGACGAGGTAGGAGTTTACAAATGCAAGAAATTTTAGTACTTCAATTTATGGCCGAATGTGAATAGTTTCGGAGATATTTGGAATTCAGCGATTTTATGAAAATTATAATGTAAAAATTATCAATGAAATAAAAAACATTTTTAGTCGTAGTAGTCACGCTTGAAATGTTTTTGGGTATTTTATTGCTTGTAAAGCTTTGTTACTACAGTGGCGGCATGCTATGATGGGATTTTTGACGTTTACACCCAACTCCGCGCTCATGAAGTATTGTAAATATTGACAACTACCGGTCGATAAACGAATGCGGTACTTCATTGTGGAGTCGCTTTAATAATGACGTACCACCACAAAACTTCAGTATCGATTTACAATATCGACATTGTGCTAGTTTTTTTTTTGAAAATCGCAATACTAGATTTAAATTTAAACGACGACAATATTAACGTTAATCTTTCCGCACAGCCGTCAAAAAGTCTTGGCTAGCCGCTATTAATGTTTAATATCATATTTATTAGTATTGGGCAGTGCAGTATTGTTGAATTTATTTTTATTACTTTTTTGGGGAATTCGCTTCCATTAATGACTTTTTTGGCATTACCAAAATTTATTGAAAATTAATATATTCCTTTAAATTGTGAAGCGTTCTCGGTAGGTCTCTCCGGTAGGCTTTAATTATGTTTTCGTGACTTGGTTTCAAACATAATTTCTATTAATTTTAAAATGCAATTCTTTTTCGCGTTTTTATTTTAACAACCTTTTATATATATTTCCTCATGAAATTTTATTATTATTTTATTTTAATAAGATTTTTATTACAATTTTGTGCTTTTTATCAACTCTACATAAATTTGGCGAATCTATAATTTAAAAAAATTTGAAATGCTATTGCACTTTTCTGTTATTAGATACCTTATCATGGATCATTAATTTTTCCAGATTTATAAAAAAAATATTATTTCTTTAATTGGTCTAGGTAGTGTGAAGTGTTTTCATAAACTCCTTACATATCTCACCATAAATAAAAAAAAATGTTTTGTGTCATATTTTTCTAACCGAATAAATTAAT
Source organism: Micrasema longulum (assembly GCF_059751315.1). NCBI lineage: Eukaryota > Metazoa > Arthropoda > Insecta > Trichoptera > Brachycentridae > Micrasema > Micrasema longulum. Next base: position 357,780 of record NW_028277293.1, read on the forward strand.
AAAGAAATTTCCAATATAATAATAAAAGTAATGGGATTTTCTAAAACGCATTATTAGAATGCACTTAGGGAATTTACTATTATGTATTAATTTAATGTCAAAAAATTCCAAGAAACTTTAACCAGCCAATATTATGTTTATGAGCTTTCAGTTCAGATAAGGGTAATTAGTGGATAATTTAGCAAATAAAGGATTAAAAAGGAAAACATTGCAACATATATTATTTTATAAGCTAATGTGTATTTATTTAAATAAAAAAACATTCCGTTATTGCTTTGCAAAATATTTCGAACTTCCTCATTACTATTTTTATCTTTAAAAAATCTTTTGTATAAAGCTGTTTAGTCGTATATATGAAAACCTGGTTCTATTCACGCTATTTCACAAATTATTTGAAAATAAAAAATCCATATCGTAATAAAGACTGCCACAACACTATTTTCAACTGTCAAAAATACCTTCCAGGATTGATTGAACAAACAAAATATTTCAATGGCATTTAACTAGCCATTTTTTTTTTTTTTTCACTAACGCTCAAAAATTGGTATTTTTCATAAAATCGCTAAATATTCACATTTGGCCATACATTAGAGCACTAAAATTTCTTGCATTTGTTAACCCCGGCCTCGTCCTGCCAGGAAGACGTTGAGTTACCAACAACTCTTTATGTTCTAATGCCCGTCTTACATATTCTTATTTTATTGTAGCCGTTGAGTAGTTACAGATGCTGTGCAGGAGAGTGTGGTGTATACTGATTCATTATCATTATGTTGATAGAAACATTATCTTTATTTGTATATATTAATTGTTTATAATAAAAATAGCTATCGAGTTTATTGATTACAGTTTATACACGTTACGTCACATATGTATGTGAAAAAGATGAGAAATACAAGGAGTCGCATAAAGAAAGCAAGCCTCCTCTTTTAAACAATATTACAATATTTGACCCATGGAAATTGGTGGAAAACATATAAGGGAATACTAAAATATGTTAAGTTTTACTCCAATTAATATAAGTTTGAGAATACATTATGGCTTATGACACGCAGAATATTGACAATTTGACAACTTACCAAACCACATTCCACCCGTTCGAGTTTCTTGAGACGAACTTAACACAGAATTGGTGCTGAATGTTCGCATCGCAGAGCGCGGAATAAACTTGGAAAGCTAGAATATAAAAACAAAATTAATGAGAATTGAAATAATTTCAAAGCATAAAAAGATCCAGTAGGTGAGAAGATAAACAAGTGAAAAATAATTACCTTAGTCATTGAAGCCATTTTGAAGAAGTGTAATAACTGCTTGTCAGAAAAGCCAAATAGCAACTGCTTATAATTCTATACAATCTCTCGAATATAATGATAGCAATATTTAATCGGAAGGTGCAAAGTCCATTAGTTTATTCCACAGGGGAAACCGACAATCCACAACGGCGGACACGAGCGCACGCGCACAAGCAACAAGCACTAAACCACAGACACAGACTACAGAATCTGTACAGATATCTTCACTAAACTAAACACAACTACCGATGAATGTAGTCGACTACATTCGATGGGTAAATGTAGTCGACTGAAATCCCGAATGCAGTAATGTAGTCGAATGAATTCACTCGGAATATTGGGTAGCCTCCTCCCAAGCCAAGGGTAAACATCTTTTCCAACTGAAACTAAATGTAACAGAAAAGCCTTGGTTTTCCCAAGTGATTCTGAACAAGTTTGAGACATCCTCCATATGCAGAATGCGCATTGGGCACTGCTGCAATGGTTCTCACCTGTTCAGAATCCATGTCCGGGACTCTGCCATTTGCGAATGTCGGCTAGATGAGGAAGATTTTAAACATTTTTTTTTTGGATTCCCCATAAATGATTGTTATCCTGATTTCCTATCCGACCTCTCTGATATCCCATTCCCTATTCATATTCTTACTCTCGTGTCCCCCCCAATAAACGTGTATTTAAAATCCTATGTAAATATCTAGTTGTAAATGGTGTAAAGCTGTAAATATGTTTTATTATTATATGTATATATTATATTAAATACTAACATACTAACTTGAACATATTATATTACGAACACATGTTTATAAATATTTAAAAAAAAAACAAAAATACTCAACACTAGCCAGAACACCCATGTTGAAATGTAAAAAGGCCATGAAAATACGAAGAAGAAGAATGAATTCACTCGACTACAAATAGACCAATGGGCGAGCTTTACGCCAACTATCGAATGAATTAGTAATTTCCAACTAATGAATTCACTCGACTACAAATAGACCAATAGGCGTGCGTTAAATTCATTTGACTACAAATGGACCAATGAGCGAGCTTTACGCCGACTACTTTCATGTTATATATTGATATTTATTGTACAATATCAATACAAAATCGCTTAATTAAATACAAGTATTAGCACGCAATTTAGTTTTTCTGTCTTGTATTTAAAAAAACAATTTTATATTGCTATTGCACAATAAATTTATTATGGAATAGGAATACACAAATAAAATTTAAAAAAAAACATTTTTAATAGTTTTATTTTACTGTTAAAATAAATCCCTCAATCCTATTATATGCGTCAGAAAGAATCGGGAAAGAAAACTGACACTCGTAAAATAATATTATATACATGTGTGGTTAGTATATTGAATTATCAAAAAAAACAATTGAGTATTATTTAAAAATTGTGCAGCATTGTGATCAGCATTGGATCCCTGCTATTCCTGGATGAAAAATATTTTCTTCGTGTAGATTAAAAGCCATGGCATCAACAATCACCATTCTGAAACAAAAGAATATTATTAATGGTGGATAATTTATTTTATTTCACATTGACATTTGTAGGCTGCTGCTTAGGAATAAAACAGGAAGGAAGCACTTATAAGCTTATTAAGTAATGAAATGAAGTGCTAATATGGCAGGTAAGAAGAAAAGGGTATGCATGTATCTACTCTATTGTCTGCGCTTCTTATTCTTAAGTCTTTTATTTTAACACTTTCTAGCTTGTAATTTGAGAGGATCAACAATGCAAGACTCTAATTTTTTTCGCCCAGTTAATAGAAAGTTCATTTGTTTACACCAAGAAAAAATATATAATCGTAATACTAAGTAAACAATAAAATCAAAAAGATGGCCTCTATGTGCTGGACAAGATAAACATGCTGAATTTAATTTAGATAGTACTATTTCCTTCAAAATCGACATAACATGAAACTTATGGCAAATAATCGGTAAATTATTTTTGTAGTGATTGACAATGGTATTAAAAACTTTATAGATTTTGATTGTTGGGTGGATTAAAGTATTTGGACCACATGCCCTAGAAGTTATTAAACTATGCCCCGGTAACTGTATTTCAGATTTAAGATCCAGTCTACATTCACAACAAGATCCAAATTTAGATAAAGCCCGTTTTGCCACATAACCAGCTATATATTTACAAACCGCAACATATTGACTACTTTTCTGTCTTGAAGAACTTGTTGGTAAGGAGTGACTTCGATGTCCGATGTTAAAAAAAGTTTTAATAAATCTAAAATTTCACTTTCATCATTTTCACAATTTGCTCTAATGGAGTGAGTATGAGATAAGTTTGATATGAGAAGCGACTTAAAAGCATCTCTAAAATTTGAACTAGAGGTGTTAATGTTACGTGCACCCTGACTTCTTACCATGCCAAAAAAGTTTTCAATGGGGTCTTGGTTAAGGTAACGTGGAAGCACAAAAGTAAATTTATAACATGTAAGTAATTTATTACTCAAATATGATATTGCTTCCAGAGTTGTAATCCATTTACGCACTGTAGGTGGTATTGATATTTTTTGGTTTTTGGAATCTACAAATTTTACTGATTTTAAGATGGAAATAGCTTCCTGCTAAAATTTCCAGTGGGGAGATGTTAATCTGACTCCACAGCGGTATTTACAAATAATACTATAAGCATTGAGAGAACTGCCATATAAACTGTCGAAAAGTTTATTTATAAATAAGATAAGATCAGCAGTCTGTGATGCCCTATCGTCAATATTATCCACAATATCTGCCAAAGATTTCATGGTAGTTCCTACTGTCCTGCTGAACACCAACCTTGATCTTCATTTTTCTAAGTTTATCGGGGAAAATATGACAATCTGTTAATTTGTGCATTTGGAAAAAGTCTTCCCCTCTTGTTTGATCGTATGTGTATGATTGTACAATATGGGACCACTTTGCTATTTTTGATACAGAATTTTGAACAAAATGTACATCTTTTACTAGCATATTATTTCTAAATCCCTTCAAAAGATGTGGCACATCAAACATTTGTACGATTTCATGGCCTTCAATTTCAAACCCGTGAACTCTACATTCAGTACCTCCCCGAAGGTACAATTCACGGGTTTCCTGTTTCAGGATATTTATTGCACCAACATTTGAGCTACCTTGGTCACAAATTATTGAAACTAATTCCAAATTGCTACGAAAGATATTTGAGATTATTGATTTTAAGATAACAACCAAATCTGAAGATTTAATGGGTCCTCCTGTAAAAACAAATGCTAATGGTTGTTTCCATTTATTATATAAACCCTGTAGCATAAAAATACAAACGTGATCAGCAAAAGCTGGAGTACGTTTTCCTTCGCCCAAGTCTTGGAATCCCTCAATAAAATCTTTTTTGTTTTTTGTACATTAAATTCTGACTAATTGACATCTCGTCAAACATCAAAGAGCAAATTCGAGCTTTAGCAGAAATTATTATTATTATTATTATGGATAACTTATACAGCGCCATTTTCGTAACAAAATTCCTCAAGGGCGCTTTACATAGTGATTCTTTTAAATTTGTAATTTTATTAAAATAATTTATTTTGTTGTCACATGCTACGGATTTATTCAAATGATTTAGAGAACAAGTGGGTTTTAAGTTTTTTTCTGAAACATCACTTCACTTTTATAATATTTTGCTCTACGGGTGCTATTTTTTAATTTTCAAACCATGTCTCCATTTTCCCATTTGTTTGTTTGAAAATCAGTATTAATTTGTTTTTAAAAAAAAATACTATTTTGAATTACTTTTTTATTAGGGTTACATACAATAAACTCACTACTTTTTTTATATTCACGTCCCGGCTTTCTAGAAATAAAATCTTTATTAGAACGTGACTTCTGTTTTTCATATAATATTATTAGTTTAAGTAAAATAAAAATTCAAAACATTTGAAAATATTCTAGAATGTAACCAACTCTAAGTTTTCATACAATGTAGGTATCGTTTTTTGCTTGTGTTCATATTGTTATTCCTTTATATATGTGTTGTTTTTAATTTTAATTTGTAAATCTTTTTCAATTGTTTTTGGCCGATGTTATCACATTTTGGTAGAAGGCTCTTTTTCTTATACAGGGAAAAAAGTACCTAACATTCCCAAAGCATGAATATTTCTCCCGAAAAACGGAGTTTGTCTTTGAATAAATTTCTGTGTCTATTGTCTAAAGCTAGGGTTTCCTAGGACAGCGGTGCCCGTATCTTAACGGCCGTAGTGAACGGTGATGCGTTGGACAGCCGTCGTAACGTCGACTAGAGAGAGGTTTCCTAGAGAAACGGTGTTAAATGGTGTTGATAACACCGTTTTCCTAGGAAACCACTATCTAGGCACCGTTACAACGGCTGTCCACCGCATCACCGTTCACTACGGCCGTTAAGATACGGGCACCGCTGTCCTAGGAAACCCTAGCTTAAGGTATACCGGAAATAAATGATTCATTCGAATGATTAATTCGATTATTTTCTTCATTTGATTACTAATCATTCGATTAGTAAATTTAGTCGATTATTTTCATCTCTAAACACAACCGCACACAACCACAAACTATGACAACTCACAACCACAGATGCAGAGATTCACAATGCACAGACAAATTATACTCGATGCACAGATCACAGCAGTGCTGCCAATGCTAATTTTACAAATTCCCCAAAAATCTAGATCAAATTACCCAAATGGGGAGAAAACAAAGTTCCGGTTCCCCACATAATCATCTCAAGAAATAAAAAACAGTTTTGATAAAGTATGTATATTATAACATGAAATAAAAACTGGCTAGAATCGTGAGTGTAGCGAGGGTTCACCATCGGTAATTTTGCCATTCATGCACATGTAATATTACCATATTTTTTAATTAAAACAAAATAGACTTAAGGTCTAATTATCCTCGATATTTCGAGGGAACGTTTGTGGGCTCTTAAGAATAATTTAAATAAATTTTGTTAATAACCTTCCTTATGATTATCTTGCGCTTTTTATCAACAACTTATAACAACCAATGATAACCATTATTATTTTGAAAGATAATAAAACAAAACGCAAGCAGTCATTTGTACTAGTACTTAATGTGCTATTTGTCATTGTTTTCATGTTCCGTTAAAAAGTGGAATTACTATTTGAAGTTGATGCTGTGATGCTATTAAAAAATATCGATTTCATTCATAATTATATTTATTTTTTTATCAATTGCCATCAAACTATCGATGTGTTAGCTAAAGATAAATGAGTAAATGGTAAAATGTTAAGATCCCCGCATTTTCCCCGCATAATACCAAACCCCACAAATCCACAATCTAGTTGAGATTCCCCTCAGTTTGGGGAATTCCTCACAAATTGGCAGCCCTAATTTTACCACGATTGTACAATATATAATCATAGATTATAATATAATATAGACCAATATGGACAGAAAGACCAAAGCTAGTATATACTCATAAACAAAACAAAAACAACCAGCACCTAGTCGATGTTGCCACAACACTCGACCATCCATAAACTAATGTTACCTAGTCTAACAAATCCGACTCAAAAAATAAGTATCTTGTAGTTAGTAATGCAATTTTTTAAATATTTTATTAATGTTAATGAGGTTGCTCACATGTTAAAATTTCTAGAAAAATTAAACGGTCATTCATTTGTCGACCTCGTGGTGTAATGGTCAGGGCGTTCCCTACTATCCAAGAGGTCTCGAGTTCGATTCCCACGATGGTTGATATGACATATTTATTTAAAAGGACGTTTTCACCCTAGAATATATCGCTACATATATCCCTGGACTGGCACCTAAAACGTAAGACTGATCATCTTACCTTCATGTAACAAAAATTATCAAAAAACGCTGCGATTGGTGTACCAATGCAGTGCCCTATGCACCATTAGGTGTGCAAAGGGAATGATGAAGATAATTCTAGTTTGGTTGTGTTTTCAAAAATATGTTTGAAGGTCACTGTCAAGGCCCTGGTAGAGAGAGTATTATTTACTGTGTGCTATCCAAAAAGAAACCACGAGTCATACCCATCGTTAAAAAATCATTTTAATGTTTTTTTCTCGAATAAACTAAACACAAAAGATACTTTACGCCTTTTTTAACAGTTTAATGAATGTTTTCCACGTTTAAACTTACTTGTTTACTTTTTTCTTGCGTTTAAACGCAAGAAAAAAGTATTCAAGACATGTTTGTTTGCACCTTAGAAACATGCCGGAAAAGATTGATACAGTTGCATAACACAACTCACTGTGCATATTGTAAAGTGACATAAATTATTGATAAATTATATTTTTTGGGAATTAAAAAAAAAGTATTTTTAGTCGTGAGACTTCTATTACTCCATGCGCCTTTTTGCCGTCCATTTGCTCTACATGTCCAAACAAAAGCAGCACTCCGTCATATTGCAAGGATCTTTATTTTGTCGATGAAGCTTGCCTCAGCTTTACATAATGCACGAATATTGACATAGTAAAAATCTGATATTTCTTCAATCTTCTAATAGAAACTTTTGTTTTTATGCCTCAATGTCAATGTCAATGTCCAATATGTAGATTAGTCAATTCGTCAAAGAAATTTGAATTCTTTGGAATAGATCTTTCAGCCTTTGCCACTAAAACACTGGATGAAGATAAATTGGCATGGTTTAGCTCAAAGTTTAACGTGTTTAACTAACTAACTAACTAACTAACCATCACGCCATTGCCCCAGAGGGGTAGGCAGAGAGGATAGAACGCCACACCACTCTGTCCTGGCACACTTCCTTTGCTTCCTTCACATTCATACATCTTCTCATGCACGCACGTCGATTATTCCGACTTTTCACATGACCACTTTCAAGAATTTGTTGTATGAATATGTTAAATACCATTATTTTATTGCCCTCGTTTGTCTTTGCTACATAGTTTTATGTTTTTTTTGTTCAGTTTCTTGTATATGTGTTTCTTCATGTAACTATTGTATTTGGCTTAGGCCGTTTATTTAATAAATAAACTAAATATGTTCACATTTAATATATTGTCTTAGCATTCATTCGCCTGAGAGATCATATTTGGACAGAAATCAGCCTACTTTCATTTATGTTTTTCCAATTCCATTCCTAACTCTTAGGAACACAGGTTGGCACCAGCTAGGACTCCATTATGAACTGTTAATTATGCCTCCGGTGATAAACATTTATTTGCCTGAGTTGATTCTAGTGCACGGTTTATCCTGTTCCGGGCACTCACCTCTTCCTTTCAGTATCTTTCTCTAGCTGTTTATCTTTGGTTAAAATCACTTATTTTAAAATTTATGATTATTTTTTTATTACAAACTCTTTAGTCGCTTTTTTGTCAAATTTATAAAAGCGGTTAAATATAAAACCACTCGTGAGCTTTGTAGCTGCAAGACGCGTTGAAATCTAGCTCACGTATCTTACTTAAATCAAACATTATTAGAAATGGGGAACTAGAATCCCAACTACATATGCGCTCTGTAGCTGCAAGACGTGTTGAGATGTTTATTGTACAGCGCCCTTGTGATAATTTTCATAAAAATGGCGCTATCATTCTAACGGGTTACTGCGTTTTTACATCCAGATGAGTGACTGAGGTCATATTTTATCATGGGTTCAGTGGAGATATGTAAGAATTCTTCATACAAATAAAAACGACTCATGCACAAAACAATTTGTTCTAGAGTATACTTAGTAGTCTAATCTAAAAGTAAAAAATACTTGGTCATTTTCATTATGTTGCCGGTAATATTCAAGTACACGCTGTTCAAAAACACTGTGAATAGTATATGGACTCGAAAACAATATAAGGGTCAAACAATATAGGATAGTTTACAGAATAGATGTACAATTGTAATTTATTTTTTAAAGGTATTTGCTCAGCAATATTTTACGATTACATCCATGAACAAATCAGCCTAATATCATGTTTAAATAATTATTTCTAGAGTTGCCCATAATCGCCACTGGCGGCAGTACTTCGTGGTTCAGCAATTTTATTCAATTAAAAAATCTACGTGCGTCAATATTTCGTGCTACCATTTATTTTGAAATTTTTAGTAAATTTTACAAAAATAATTCAATTCACTGATGCTGATTAATACATGTTGTTAGATGGTGTAGTAAAAATAATGAGGTAAATTCAATAAAAATCTAACGTAGCTAGTTACTGAAAAAAAATGTTGAAAGTCGATAACTTCAGTACATGTGTTTTTATTAATTTGAACTTAATTGAGAGAATTTATTTTTGACAGTAAAACACGCAATATGTTGCTGTACGTTAATTCATATTTGTGTTTAGTAAATTTGATAAATATAATTCGAATCTGTTTTACAAGTGTACACTTGATATATATTATGCCTAAAAAGCACACATTACTAAGTCCTGTAAATGCATAATATAGACTACATAGTAATTATAACATTCCCTAATAATTTGGTAGGTCACAAATAATATTTTTTTCACCACTGTTTTGATACGTGTGTTATTTATTCATTTTAAATTACTACAATAAAGTTGATATATTTTTATACTTCCATACACGCTCACACAAGCATATGATTTTAATGCAATATTGAGAAATCAAGTACATGTAACCTGATATGAGTGATTTTGGCAACGCAAAAGCTTCCCGTTTAGGCGGCCCCCGTGACGTACTATAAAGTGTACCCAATTGATAAGACTACATAAGTTCTCGTTTCGATTCTTGGTGAAATTACAATGGTCATGTTATATATTTTTTTATTACCTAAAAAATCAGGCATTCTGGATTCAGCAGTTAGATTCCAAACGCTCTCTGGGGGTGGAGAAAGCGTTGCTAGCACGTAATTAGTACGTAAATTATAGAGCGTTCAGAATCACACTGCTGGCCTGCATAGTACAAAAAATGATTATGTTATGAACGCTCTATAATAATGAACATGATCCATCGTATTCGGTTTCTATGGTAACCGCTTCAAAATCATAAGTCAAAACAAAGTCGAATTTGACGCGAAAAGTGCCATTTATTTATTTGTGCTTAGTTTATTTAATTGTCGAATACATTCCTTGTTAATGAAACCCTACCAATTTTTTTTAGTTATCATTATCCAAAGTTACATTAGGTCATTTTTTACAGGATCAATTTAGTGCAACTTTAAAAAATTTGATGGTTTAATAAAAAAATCATATAACCGATAATGCGTGTTATTAGAAATTGGATGTTAAAAATACAAGAAGCGGCAAGTGATGAATACTCTTGGTAGCCAAAACAATCCATCATTTTTAATTCGTTTTTTTTAAAAATATATACCTATATACATGTTTATATATAATAAACATGACTTTCTATCTTTGTTATTTTGTAATTTCAGTGTTCATAGCACGTGTTACAGCCCAGATGGAAACCAGCTGATAGTTGCAGCTGACGAGAATATTATGGTCTACAATCCGAATGATGGGATTCTAATAAAGCTTTTGCGAGGGCACAAGGATAAAATTTACTCTGTGGCTTACTCCAGGGATGGGAAAAAATTTGCTTCTGGTGGTCAAGACAAGACAGTCATTATTTGGAATTCAGATTTAGAAGGAATATTGAAATATTCGTAAGTTTTTAGTTATCATTTTGATTTTATTTATTTTTACATTTTTTACATTTTTTTTACATTTTTTTTTGGCACCACAACAGGCCAGGAGGCCTAATTACAGTGGTGAATTACATCACAGAGCACCCAGGCTTGAGAAAAATCACATTTTTAATTTTTGTGTTCTCACCGGGAATCGAACCCGAAACCTTCCGTGCGTGAGTCAAGCGTCTTGACCACTACACCACGGAGGCCGCCCATTGTCCATTGCCCGAACGTCCATTCAATTTTACAGTACAGTGCACAGTGGAATTTTAGTCCGACACTTATGTATGGAAATGAAACATGAAACTAGCAGATGAAGAATGAAAGCTGAGTTGAAATTTAATTTCTTGAAAAAAGAAATGTGTGGGAAATCGATGTATGAAATTGGAGATATGTATAATCATTGTAGAGTCACTGAGATGGTTTGGTTATGTAGAATGAACGGATGAAGATAAAATAGTAAAACGGGTATGTAGCGAGAATAAATGATAACGCAGACTTAGAAAGGTGTCACTAAAATCGCAAGTCTGGTCATACTATAAGTAGACACAATAGATGGGCATGTATGACAAGCCACATAAAACACCTCACACTCACTACTCCACAGGGATGTAGAAGACCAGGAAGACCCAAACACATCCACACTACACATAACGAACAGTAAGACAATGGTATCAAACAGACGAGAATGGAAAAGACTTCAGGATCGATTGATGATTATGTATGGCAAGATGTATGAATGTAGAAGAAACTAGGAATGTATGTAAGGGAAGAATGTGTGGCCTTCCATCCTATCTGCCTATGGTAGTGTGGGGTTCATAGTCCATAATCGAGGACACACACGTGTTAAAACGTTTTACCTGAAATAGTATGATGATCGAAGAAAGCAATGTCATCATTTTCTGTAGAATCCAATATCACATTCAATGCAACTCTATCAGTATTGGAGATGAAATCGGGATCATCGTTCTGCAGTACATTCACATTGTCCCTACCATAAAGAAATGAACTACAAAAGAATGTGGTCTATAAAGAGACCACAGGATGCAACGTCAGTCAGTCAGCCCAACAAGTTCAGTTCACTTCAGTCCAGCTCGACGAAGTCACTCAAATCCAGCATGTAGTTCAAGTGTAGTCTCTTCAACCCATCATCGCCGCCACGCTCACGCTACACAACCAAGTGTTTTATCTTATTCGTCATGTAATAAATACGCGTTAAACAGCAACCTCGTGTCTTCTCTGTCAATCTCTAACTGGGGTAGGGACCCCAACCAACATCAATGACATTTAATAATGCGTTACTGTGCTCTGTATTCATTTTTAGACTTTCCCACACCCCTTGCATGTACTCATTACTCAGCACAACTGAGTCAGTAGGCATAGAGAGGTATGCGGAAGGCTCTAGCTATCTCAAGTAATAAAAACTATGCTTTATCAAATGTGCCTAAATGTTTATTCATTTTATTTATTTATGTATACATATATTGTCTGATAATGGTATCCATTTTTAAAGCAGTTAAAAATAATATATCTATTACAATGATTTTATTTAATAAGATTTAAAGAAACCCGTAACGCATGCATTACCATATGTTTCGCTGGTTCATCACCTGCGTCCGCCCCAGTCAGGCTTCCCGGCGTAAACGGGGGGCCGCCCTCCCGAGCAGAGCAAAAATGCAAAGCCGGAAGGTAGTGGCATGACTGCACCGACCGGAGAGTGGGAGCACACACAGGGCAGAGAGACTGAATAAAATGCGATGTTTACTGTTCAGAGACTGGAGCTCAACTGATTTATTATTTCTAAATCCACAACTTATAAAGCGTCGCGTGTCGGGCTTGGCGGAGCTAGCCGCAACGCTGCGTCGAATGGCCCAATAGGGTCTTAGTACTCCCACCACTCCAGGTACTATGTCGGCCGCAGGTCTCATAAATACTGGTACGCTCCGCCCGTACTGGCTATTTCGTCAACAGCTGTGATATGCGTAACATGCATTTGTTTATAGCTGCTCTTTTTGGGCATTATACATGGGTAAATAATTACCACTCTTTCTTTTTTGACATATTATTTTCTAAATTATAATTTCCATGGTATCGCTAAGGCCAGACCCGAAAGCAAATCTTTGTCTTTATTGAAGACCAGCCAAGACTCAGCTAGCAAATACGGGGGTTTCTACCTATTATATTTATTCTTATTTTAGCATATAATTCCGCGCACCTGGAACAGGCAGGCCAATGACAGGTTTTGGTTTTGGCGGATTTATGAGCTATTTACACAGATTCAAAATATCTGAGATCAGCACTTGCCCATGCAATGATGTTACTCTCCAAGATGTCTCCCATTTATTGATGCATTGCCCCTTTTTTAGTCTGCAGAGAATGCAACTGGAGGCGCGATGCAGAAGTCTAAATGAGGATTTACACGATGTGCATGTAGTGATTAGTCATAGGGACTTGTCAAGAGAGTTAACATTATACTTGACAGATATAGTGAAGGCAATAAAAGGTATCAATGATAGCAGGACACCAAATGCCGAACACTCTTCAAGTGGATCGCAAGATCTGTTGACGAATTACAACGGTCCGCCTTCTCCTGACGAGTTTTCTGTGGTTTCCTCGTCACTAGAGCAAATGCGGAGAAGCTCTTGGAAACATCTCACCGATTCTTACATAAAATAACTAAATAAAATATAAATTAAAAAAAAAAAACAAATTTTTAAGTAAACAAATAAATAACTATCGCTTTGAAGTAAATATAAACTTTGTACATTACAAGCAGGGTAAAAGAATAATGCAACTAACATATAAAAAAAATGACAGGTTTTAGCTAAAGGATTCTCCAATAAACTATTTGTGATTGATCATTGATATTTCTGTTTATGTTATATGTTTCTGAAAATATTCCATGTTTATGGTGAGTTTTTTCACTGTTTTAGTCATAATGAGCCCATCCAGTGCCTTGCATACAATCCGGTTACAGACCAACTTGCTTCTTGTTCCACAACTGATTTTGCATTTTGGTCAACCGACGTAAAAGCCGTGCAAAAACACAAGCTTGGATTCTCTGGACGAATATCTTCATGTGCGTGGTCTCCAGATGGGCAACTTCTAGCTATTGGTTCCATCAATGGATTTGTGTCCATAAGAAACAAGGTGACAAAAATAACATTTAGGATTTTTTTACATATGTTTTATTTATGAATATTGTTTTTATCGATGTTGGACTGTGCTATTATCATAGAAATTGGATATGTAGATGGCAAATTGTTTACGAAAATAAATGAATTAGGAATTATTTTTGTGATTGCTTGTTATTCTTGCTATGGAACATTCATTTTAACCAACCCTCAACATTCCTTTCTGAGACACAGTTCCAATATACGAAGGTACTGGATACTGGATACTGATTTTTTTATTTTTATAAAAGAGTGATCCACACATTTAGAGACCACACTACAAGAGGAGATCTCAGCAGAATGCTCGTACAAGGTTTTCTTGTAATTTGAATCACATAGTGAATATGAATAAATGAATTTGCCATGAATTGTATAAATGGACTATGTACATAAATAAATAGTACGTACGTAATACCTATAGTACCTAATAAATTGTAACACATATGACTTTTGCTCAAATATTTTTTTCTTTTGTGGACCCATAAGTGTTCAGCATCCTCATATTAATACATATTAAGTTTCACAATACAAAAGCCATCTTCAGTAGAAAGTATTCAAAATGGTTTTTTTTCTCGGGGAAGCACCGTAGCAGGAGACTGCTGCTGGACATTGCATAAACATAAGATCACAATATGTGCACACACAGTGCCGCATGTTGTTCAGATGGTGATATGAACTTGGTATTTGTGTTTTTATATTTTTGTTTCTATATTAGGCTTTCACTTTCCATTATGTTGTATCCTAACTCAACACATGACTTTTGGGGCTCATGGAGTTTGGGATACGTTACTATTTTTTGTAATATATGCCGGTATTTTGTAATGAATAAATAATAAATACGACTTTACATATTTTATTTTATTTCACAATCACAATATAGTAATGTACAAACTTAAAACTAAATCGAGATTGAAGAATTGAACCTAAGCCCGAACATGAATCAATATCAAAACGTATTAAACTGAAGAAGGTAGATTTCTTTCTTGCGGAGGTTTATCAATAAAAACAGATGCAGTTCTTGCAAAATGCCCTCTGCTGACAGATTGTTTTCCTCCATTACATTATTACACAGACGATACAAATTTAATTGTAAAATAAATAAATAAAACACGGGTTTTGAATTCTACAAAGTTATTATAATTATAAATTATATTCAACAATGTTTGAGCATGTCCAAACGCTTGCAGACTGGCTGGATTCCCTCCTTAGGGAGTTATTCAAATTAAAATTTATTTCAACAGAGAGGGAAAACATTTTTGAGAAGGGAATATGGAAGTCTAACATTGTTGAATTAACTACCTGGTAAAAGAAGAAGTTTAAAAATTGGAAAATTGTTTTCAGGCATTGCCTAGTAGGTGATTTGGTTCAGCCGGATGAATCTCACCCATGTGTAAAGGTTTCAGCTCTTTTACTTCACAAAAATCAACAGATGGAAGAGTAGAGGAAATGTGGATATTCAAATATGGGCAGAATGGTGAATGTTACACATTGCGTAAAGTGGCCACTCAAACCAGCCAATGACAGGTCATAAGCCCTGTAAATGCCTAGACTTCCATATTCCCTTCTCAAAAATGTTTTCCCTCTGCTGAAATAAATTTAAATATAAATTATCATTGTTTTCTATACCTTACATAGTATAATGGTTGACACATTTGTCTCGGCTCTATTTCTGACAAGGTTGACAACATCTTAGAAGGTGCATTATTTCAATATACCTGGTCTGGCACCTGAAGCGTTAGACTGGTCACCTTACCTTTGTGTAACAGATGATCGCGACACCCCGCAATCGGCGCACCGAAGCAGTGCTCTCTGCATCACCAGGTGGTATAGATAGAGAATTGGTGAT
This sequence comes from Micrasema longulum, assembly GCF_059751315.1. NCBI lineage: Eukaryota > Metazoa > Arthropoda > Insecta > Trichoptera > Brachycentridae > Micrasema > Micrasema longulum. Next base: position 373,701 of record NW_028277293.1, read on the forward strand.
ATTGATCTATCATCTGCTGATTTACTTGGATCACTTCTATATTATCTTTTTTTTAATAGTGTCTTCCATCATGACGTTAATGTACAACAAATTTCAGGTTGGCGAGGAAAAAGTTAGAATAAATCGAAATGGGAATCCTGTTTGGGCAATTTATTGGATGGATAATTATCTCCTCATTGGAGATTGGAGTGAATCTCTTTCTTTCTACAATGCATCGGGACAGCAAGTGATGAGAGAAAGGCCATTAGGTGAATTTAAAAATAGTTTCATCATTTTGTAATTCAGTATTAGAGAGAGGAAGTTTATTCAACTCCTTTTTATTGTTTGATTTATACAGGGTGTTCTTTAAACCCTGTCACATCCAAAACCACGATGATCAGTATGAGCAAGAAGACATATTGTCACATTAAAATACAAATACAAGTTTAGTCTAAATTTGAAATGGCGTAATCTGCCGGTCTAAAAGTAATTATATTTTAGTCAAATAAAACTTTTAAATATATTTTTTAACAGAAATACCTTTAAAAAATATTGTTTCTATCTAATTTATGTTTTTTTGTTTTTTTTTTCCTTTTTAATTTTATTTAAAACTTCAAGTACAAAGAATAAGTAGTTTGGTGGACTTATTGCTAGAAGCATTATCATCCAGCCAACCAAAAACCAGGCTGGTCAAAAGAAGAGTTGGTCAAATTTTCAAATTCAAAATACATATATATCAAAAGATACATGAAAAAAAAACCTCATTAATTAAAAATAGTAGCTGTTGGGGAGATAAGGCTTCCACACATAAACTTAACTTTTTATTTTGCAAATTCTAGAACAAAATATCATATGTACTCGTCTATACCCAGATTCCACAAATATGGTAATGAGTATAAGGATTAGATTGATAAATTTGCTTCTGGACTTGTTAGTTATAAATCGAATCTGACTTCATTTTTCTACTAGCAATATAATTCTTAAACTGTATTCTATGTTATTTGTATTTTATTTTCATCACTTATGTGTATTATAAGCATAGTTTTGCAACTTTAAAAAATATACTTTTTCACTTTTCATGTTTATTATAAACTAAAAAGAAGTTTACAAAAAAGGCAATTTACGCTGTTTATGTAACATTAAGTATTATTATTGTTAAATTTATATTTTGTTATATTTTTTGTAGGATTGCTTCCAACGTCTATCAGTACATTAGGTGATAACATTATCGTTGCGGGTACTGGGGGCTGGGTTATTTTAACTTCTGAAGGAGTTCCCGTCTACAGTGAACCGAGCAAGTGGGTTTGGTCAGTACAAGGAAATCTTAACAATAATTCAATAGTAAGTTTTGATAGAATTCTGAAATATGTGTAGAGAGCGTCTAGATTACTGTAGTGGAATATACGCAAATCTCCCAAAATACTACAATAAAAAAAAAAATACAATCTGTTTTTAATGCAGCAGCAAGGCTTATTACGGGAGTAAAAAAATATTCCCACATCTTCGAGATTTTCACCGGTTAAAAAGCCTAAGATAATAAAATACAAGCTTTGCTGGACAGTATTCAAATTCCTTTATAAAATGGCTCCAAGATATCTATTGGACCTTTGTATTAGGGAAAATACATGTCAAAGAAAATCTACTCTTAGGTCAGCATTTGATTCAGGCCGAGGAAAACTTGTTAAAATCCAGCGCTGCCTTAACACTAGGTTAAGAGATCGTGCTTTTGCCGTTGCCGGCCCCTCTGCCTGGACACTTGCAAATCATCAACAGTCCTAGTTATTTCAGATCTCAACTAAAATCTCACTTCTTTCATTTATCATATCCTCAACTTTAAAGCAGAAAATATAGTATGTAACTTTAGCTTAGTTAGAATGAAAGTTTACGTATAAAATTATAAAGCGCCATTGAGGTGATTTTTCACAAAAATGGCGCTATATAAATCAGCCAAATATTATTATCAACAGTATGGGTGGTCTGAGTTTTCTTCATACAAACATATCCTGCATTTTCCCCTTGGATTATCGCACTATAGCGATGAGTTTTTTGCACTATAGAAATCATCCACTAGGATTTGTTATTGTTTGATGAATTTTCTTTTATAGTACTTGTTTAAATGCCTATTCATCAAACTGTTCTTCGCCGTATATTCTCTTAACCATTTTAACTATAATTTGATACTATGTTTTTATAAAACTTTGAAATACGTGTTAACCGTTTTTAAATTTTTGTTTTGTAAAAATAATTTTTGTATGATTATCGATGCAATAATTGATGTCATAGTACATAAATGATTTTGTTTACATGGCAAAATACAAGTTTACGGCAATTACATTTTCTTGGTATTATTTTTATAATATCGTCGGTACACGGATAAAACCCTCTATACTTTCCTGAGAAAAATCACTTTAAATGTTTTCCTCAACAACAGCCTTTTCAATATATTTTTTATGAAACCATCTTAAATTGTTTCAATGGATGAGATTTAGAAAAAAAAATATCTAGTAAATGGAATTAATGGTTAGAAAAGTAAGGTAAGGTAAGAAAATTGACATAAAAATTGTGGGTGTATGAAAATGCATGAAAACTAAACTTCGGAGGATTCAGAGGGTTTTATCAGTTGATAAAGTTTGAAAAATGCCATGTACCTAACTGCATTTATAACTTGTGCTCTCTAGTATTTTCTAGTAATCATTGAAAATAGAGCATTTATGCCAATTTTTGTTTACATCACAACTTACTAGGAAAGTTCCCTCCTTATATTTTGGTACTTAGGTTTGTTTTAGTTGTTTAAATAAACTAAATGTGGATTATCATCATCATCGTACGCCAACCGCAGTATAAATTCTTTTTTTTCTAAATGAAGGTACGATGATCAGTCATACGCTTCAGATGTCAGTCCAGGAACTAAGAAATATTTGAATATGAAAACACCCTGTTCAATAAATATTTCATGTCAACTTTATCGGGAATCGAACCCGATACCTCTTGCATGGTAGGCAAACTTGCTGACCACTAAACCACGAGGTGGACAAGACAAATGTAAATACATATTTTAAAACATCTCATTACTCATGACACTATTAATCTTCATAGTTACATTCAATTTGGATAATTAAATCACTACATTTTTTGTGTCCTTTGAGTCCTGAGTCGGCCTCGTGATGTAATGGTCAGCGCATTTGCCTACCATACGAGAGGTCTCGGGTTCGATTCCCGGCATAGTTGAAAAGAAATATTTATTTCAAAGGTTGTTTTTCCACCAGAATATTTCATTGTCCCTGGACTGGTACCTGAAGCGTAAGACTGATCATCTTACCATCATGAAATATTCTAGTGTAAAAAAAATATTTTGAATAATATACATACGAGTACATATTTTACTCTTGTTGAGTTCTTGGACTGGCACCTGAAGTGTAAGACTGATCAAAATATGCTGCATTTGGTGTATAAATAAGGTGCCCTATCCACTACCAGGTGCTAATTGGGAAATAGTGATAATGTATTAATATATTTTTTATTTTATTACATTAAAAATATTTCATTGTAAATCTTGGTGAATTTTTTCAGTCTTTGGGAAGTCAAGATGGTAATTTGTGTTCTTATACAATAGTATACAACACAGTTCATGGACTTTACAGAGAAAAATATGCTTATAGAGAAAACATGACCGATGTTATAATACAAGACTTGACCTCAGATGCTAAAGTTAGAATTAAGTGTCATGACAGAGTCCAAAAAATAGCTATCCACAAAAACAGGTTGGCTGTAAGTATGAGTTGTTATTTTTTAATATAATGTATATTTACATAACACAGTAGGTAATTGAGTTTTGTATTTTGAAAAAAAGATAATTTTTTAGAAGATAAAAAAAAACGAATATATTTTAATGTAACCAAAATAAGACAATGATAACAATATAATACGAGTATATACCTACATATCGTGGGGCAATAGGGAAACATCGCGTTTTTTTATTACAATTTTAAAGTAATAAAGGTCTATGAAATACTGTCAAGTAAAAAAAAATCTTTCTACAATTTATTAGTAGCATAAAATATATTTTTTAATTTATAATCTTGAATTCCCGCAAAAACGGTCATTGCATTAGCTACGCCGCTAGTACCTCACGATTTATGTTTAACTTGAACTTTGTTTGAATCCATTAATTTTTTTATAGAACATCGTCACGAATCTTGACATCACAATTATCAATGCCAAACATGTCGCGTTTTCTAGGGACATGTTTAAAAAAAACCCCTTTTAAAGTTATGTTTGAAAACATTTCTCCACAAGATCCATATTGATTTCGAAAATACAATTATTATTCCTAAATCCAATTCATGTAGTTTTATCGGTATTCATAGTGTGTGATATTTCCCTATTGCTACAACTAGGGTAACTTCAAAATCAGAATTTTTGAGTTAATCACTCAAAACACAAGTACAAACTACAAATGGACAAGTAGTGCATTCAAATCATCATGATATTGTATAATTTGAATTGTCAATACTTGTAAAGAATATGGTCTTAAGCTCAACGCAAGTAAAACAAAATGTATGACTATTAGAGACAATACAGGTTTGATGGCTAAAAAAGGTGAAAAATTGTAAGTACCTTGGATGCAATTTAACTGAGAATTTGGATCCTGATTTTGAAATTAAATGGCATGCAGATTAGGCTAGATCCACATTCATCAAGATGAGAAAGGTGGTATTCAAGATGAGAAAGGTGTTAGGCTAGATCCACATTCATCAAGATGAGAAAGGTGTTATTCAGCCATGATATTAACCGTAACCTCCGAATGTGCATGGTGCAGTGCTTAGTGTTCTCTGTGCTTCTGTACGGAATGGAGGCTTGGACCCTCAGCGAAAAGAGCATAAAAAAATTGAAAGCATTTGATTTGTGGGTTTATAGAAGGATCCTCTTTGTAGAAAGAGTCCGAAATGAAGATGTGATATAATAAAGATGAATAAAATCCAAATGTTACGGTATTTCGGACACATCATAAGACACCCAGAGAAATATGAGATACAATAGATAGGATCATTGTACAAGACGAAATTGGGGCCTGACGAAAGGAGAAGAACTTTCCGGCTGAAGAACTTACGGCAATAATATGCCAAGTCTTCAGTGGAACTTTTCCAAGCAGCCGTAAACAAAATAATGTCAATCAACATGATCGCAGACGTCCGATAGCGGATATGCACCCAGAGAAGAGGAAGGAATAGTTGCATCCTTTTTACATTCACAGTTAAGTTCACATAAAGAAAAATTACTATCAGCCATTATGACAGCAATCTACCATTTTGACTCATAGCAGAAATATGCATAAATTGAATGTTTTAATGTAATTTTTCTTAAAATTCTGGTCATCTATATATAAATTCAAATGCCTCAAATAATTGTAAAAGGCATGATGTACAAATGGTGCAATTTTAGTGCATAAAAATAGCAATTTCTAATGACCCATACTAGAAAACCTCCCTTGTTACTGCAAATAAAAATAAATGTGTATTCATTATAGGTCCAATTACCCGAAAGGATTGTTATATACGAGCAACGATCAAACGAAGGGATGTTATATAAGGTTCGAGAAAAGATTCAGCTAAAAGCCGAGTGCTCATTACTGGTCATTACCAGCAATGCTTTACTTATGTGTCAGGATACTAAACTCCAAATGATAAATCATAACAGTCCCATGTTTTGGCATGTACCTGCGTCAATTAGATACGTCAAGGTGGCATTTATATACAAAAAGGAAGTTCTCTTATTAGGACTGTCCAATGGTCAGGTAAATCACCTTTATTTATATAAATATAGTCTGATAAAATAACAAGCTATATCGTATAAAGATTGAGTATTTAAGGCAGAATAATTCACATTGATAAATAATAATGCAGCACCTACTGTTTCGATTACTAAGTATAAATCATTAAATAACAGGTGTTCACAAAGTATCACGCATCATTGTGCATGGACTTTGCAACAATAGTGATCGATGGGACACATTAACAAATATTAATAATCTCAAACAAGAATTGCTTTAATTCAAAATCTTTCTTTTGAAGAGCAATGTAACTCACCATTTTTTTTTAAAAGCATTCGTGTTGATAAAATATATGAACATGATGGTATTTTTGGAACAGTATTTTCATTTACTTTTTCTGAAATTTCACTTCTGACAATGTGCACATATTTTTATTATTTTTAGGTTTGGAAAGTGAGTGTAGATGTTCCATCTGCAGAAATGTTTATAAGCGTGCAAAGTGCTATCCGGTGTTTTGATTTGAGTGCCACTAAAATGCACATAGCAATTGTTGATGAGAACTCAGTGTGCAACGTCTTTTCGATTGCAACTAACCAAAATATTTTTTCTGTGAGTATGCTTTTTGCTGACCAATTTAAATATAAACCTACGTGTATTCTGAAGTAATAAAATGATCTCAACGGCAATCAGCAAACGTTCTTCTGAATATTTTTTGCCAGCTTTAATTTAAATTAGTCCCAAGATCAATATAAAATATTCATTTTTAATGTTTAATTTTTTTTATGCTGTATATCTGTGGTACGGGGAATAATAACCAAGTTTTTATATTATCATTTTAGGTTTGATTCTTAGTGAGATTGCAATAATTTAATGTGATTTTTCTCAATACTGACTGACCTTAATAAAATTCTGCATATTATTTGTTTATTGTTAAATATTATAAATTACTCTTGTCAATATTACTTATCTTATTAAGTTAAAATTATTCAATGCAAAGTGCTCTTGAGGTATTATATTACAAAAATGGCACCATATAAGTTATCCATAATATTTTTTTAAAGAAATATTAGCATTCTTATAATTTACTCTAATATTTCAATATTGGTGGCCATTTTCAACGAGTTGTAAAATAACTCACTATTGGAAAATGGAAATCAAGTTGGGGTAGAGTGGGGTTTGAACCTCGGACCTCCGGCCCGTGAGTCGGCAACACTAACAACGGGACCACAACCCGATTCTAAATAATAATAACCCCGTTGCTACGGAAACCCTTTCGTGGGTTTAGATTGAATCAAGTTTTCATTTTATTACATGGATTATTTGTACTTACTGTTTCAGATCGAAAATGTGTCCTCAGTATCGTATCACATTTCATGTGAAAACTTACTAGCATTATCGGGTGGAGGAACTTTATTCATTAAAGCCAATGATTTTCCCGAGTTCTCACAATCCCAGTCAGGCTCAGTTGTTGGATTCCACGGGGGAAAAGTATTTTGTCTACAGGCAAATTCAATGCAAGCAATCTCCATTCCGCTCACTCATTCAATCCACCAATACATGAGAAATAATCTGTTCAGGTATAACTTTTTTATTTATGAAGGTATTTATTCTTTATATTTCTGTACAAATTACTTGTGTATCTGCATAACATCTCTGAACTAACTAGGATATAAACCCTTTTCTAAGACAGGCGAGAAACACATGACAGTATAATAATATTGATATTTAGTTAAAGTATTTTATATTATATGATTAATTTATTTTACAATTTTATTTACAGTGAAGCCTATGAAATTGCTTGTTTAGGAGTAACTACATCAGAATGGGAACATTTAGGTTTTTCTGCTTTAGAAAAGCTTTCCTTAGACATTGCTAAAAAAGCATTTCAAAGAAGTGAAAATATTCCTTTCCTGCAACTCATTGAATCACTAAAGGTATTCTAATATACATGCATATATTGAATAATTTTACGCATTTTGTTTATTGGATGAATTTGTTGATACAATAAGAATCAATAAATTTGTTTTTTTTTTTAATATCGTTATTTTAAAAATATTTTATTAAAGGAAACATTGAGTTCTGGTAATGAATCTTTGGCTCTGGCAGAAATATGCGCTTTTCGTGGACGATATGAACAAGCTGCTAAAATATATGTATCTCAATCACAACACAGTATGGCTCTTACTCTCTACACTGATCTGAGAAGTTTTAGCAAGGCACAGGTAAGTCAGTCATTTCAAACAGAAGAAATAATTTATTGGGGACTTGAATAAGTTCTCGCAGTTTTTTCATGAAAATTAATGCTTATGTAGATGTTTGGGGGTTGGTATTGAGGAGCCTTTACACCAGTCGGAGCGTAGACAGAAGAAACAGCTTAGGATATCGATCTTATTATTTATTTCACGTCAAATTATAAATTAAAGATTTGATAAAAAATGACAACAGACATAGTAACGTCCGTAAGAGAGTACTGAAGAGATGTGTAGTGGTCCATGAAACGGGTCCTCCTTTTGTATGCTGGACTCCTTTGCTCCCTGATCTCCCACTACGACAGCGGGGAGGCAATGTCCTCCAGGGCATTACTCTGCCGAACAATTGAATTTGCGCTATACACACTGGGGTCAGTGGTAACCGTCTGGATTGAGATTAGCCCTGCGTGTATCAATTTTAATTACGCGTGTATGATATGTCGTTGACCTGAGTTCGATGCTCCCTATACTTATTTAAAAACAATAGTAAATAATATGTTATTCAAAGTATTGTCCATCGCTAGTGACTATTTTCTTCCATCTTTCTGGCAGCATATGAATAGAATCTCGAAATAATGACTCATCTCTTGAAGTAATCCATGAATCGAGCCATTTTTTAACATCTTAATAAATGTGAAGTGTTGCTAAGCCAGGCCATGAGTCATCGATTGAAACAAGTGGTGATCGGAAGGAGCAATGTCCGGTAATACTTCAGGTGGGGTAGGACTTTCATTTGATTGTTTCCAAGTATGTTTTGACTGGCCTTGCAACATGTGGCCAAGCATTGTCGTACTGCAAAATTACTTTGTCATGTCTCTCCTCGTATTGCAGCCATTTTTTTTTCAATGCTCTGCTCAAACGCATCAATTGTAGTCGATACCGATCTCCCATGATGGTTTCATTGGATTTGAGGAGCTCATAATACACTACAGCCAGCTGTTCATGGTGCGGAGCAGTGATGATGTTCCAACAGAGTATGGTCACTGTAAGTTTCCACAAGAACTCTATGTGCTTCAGCTTTAAAAAAGATAAAGTACTAAAATTTCCCACAAAAATCTACTCTTTCTTTACCATGAAATTTGACATGTTTAACGCTATGAAAAATATGTAGTTTACACTTCAGCGGAACAACATATATACTAGAACTCCTTTTATCTGAACTTCAGTCATCCGGATTGTCTAATATCTGAATCATTAGATGGAAATAAAAAATAAAGGAAATGTTATAATAACAAATAAAAATATTTCTTTGTCAAAGCAATTAACTTTGCTGGACACGTTTAAAAGTAAGTTTTTTATGTAATTCTAATTTCCCGTGTTATTTCAAAAGCAATAAAAAAGTGGTCTTTGAGTAAATTTTGCGTTTTCTTTCAAAACATTGCCTTAATTTAATGGTTAATCTAACTATCCGGATTTCTGCATATCCGGATAACGTCCGACATTCATATCTCTGGAGAGTTTTACTGAACTGTCATTTTAGGCCTAATGATGGAGCTTCACAATAAAGCTGGCTTAGTATTCTCCGATGTAAAAAGGCTAAAAATAGGACCATCTGTCGAGAAACAGCGAGAATTTATTTAAGTCCCTACTATTTAATTTCATATCAGTAAAATAAATGTAGTTGGCCGCAGACATAAAATAATTTGATTTTGTAATATTTTTCAGGAATTCCTCGGTTCAGGAGATAGTATTGCCCTTGTAAGGAAGAAAGCTGAATGGGCCTCACATATAAATGAGCCTAGAGTGGCTGCAGAAATGTTTCTAGCTGCGGGAGATGTGAAAAAATCCACAGAGATAATGGCCCAACATGGATGGATAGATATGTAAGCTGTAATTAATTTCTCAATCAAATATAATAATGCATTCACTATATTTAAAGCAAAACCTACAATTATTTCAAATAACATGGTTTAATCATATCACACCATCCCCCTGTCCACACCCGATCGTGCATTGGTACACTAAATGTAGCATATATTAATCATCTGTTACATGTTGTCACTGCCAGCCACCTGAAGCGTAAGGTTATCAACTTTACGCTTCAGGTGGCAGTCCAGGAACATGAAATATTGTGATGCAGAACCACCTTGTTCTATCTACCTTCCATGTCGTGTTAACCTTTCCAGGAATCGAACCCAGGACCTTAAGCATGGTAAGCAAACGCGCCAACCTCCACATTACGAGGCAGACTTATATCCACTTGATATCCTCATTCCAGGTTTTTACCCGAGAGTTGCCATCTAAAGCACTCGTTCAGGATTCTGGTTCTATTTTACACACAGAACTGTATACTTAATCTGCCCTGACACAGAGAAAAGAAAATATGGTTTTAATATATAAACGATAATTTACATTTATAAAATGAAAATCACAGTTCACACAATGCTCGTCTGAAGCGAAGTTACTTATTGGTGAATTATTTTTAATGAAATTGATTTATTAAAAAATTACAGAAATTCACCATGTATCAAACTAATGAAAGTTATAATACTTTTATTTTATCCAAGTTTTTTCCTTCATCTTTTTTCATTCTCAGGCTGGTGGAAACTGGGCGAAATATAGATAAGGGCGCCGGGGAAAGTTTACGTCATGTGACCACAGCCTTGAGGAATTTGGGAGAGTTAGAAGCTGCAGCCGAAATCTATCAGAGACTCGGAGATCAGAATTCCGTTATCTTGATGGCAGTGGAGGCAGGAAACTGGGAAAAAGCGTTTCACTTGGTTCAAGCTTCACCCGAATTCAAAAAATTTGTTTACATACCATATGCTCAACTGATGGCTACTGAAAATAAATTCATTGAAGCACAGAAAGGTTTAAGGTTTTTTTTTACTGTTTACAATTTACAAAAAAAGAATTTATAACATATTTCAACTTGACTTGAAAATTTTAATTTAGTTGATCAAATTTGTGAATAATGTAACTACTTATTTTAATGTAAATTGTAAATTCATGTCGAAGTTGGCTGATCTCAGCTGGTTTTTACTAATTGCCTTTTACATTTACAACACCTGCTGCGTATAAATGTTTCAGTTTACCATTTGTAGATAAATAGATTTAACTGACCACTAGATTTTTATGCCTTTAAAATATGATAAATATCGAGTAAATATGAACATTATATACATCCTCATACATATGGTAGATATATTTTAAAAATAATAAATATCTTTTCAGCATACTATTTGGGCGGCGAAACTGAATCATCTGAAAGAGTATTGAAAATATTGATAACTAACGCAATAGTAGAGGAGCGTTTTAGTGATGCTGGATATTTGTATTGGCTTCTTGCTTCACAATGTATAGAAATTGCAAGTAGTTCCGAAAATGAAAGGTTTTGCTCTCATGTTTTTACAAAAAAAAAACAATACGTGCATTCTACTTTATTTCTTATATGATGTTTTTAATTTTAGATTGTGTCAAGCGGCACTGAACAATTATCACGAAAATGACAGATTGGCTATGATTTACCATGCATTTGACTGTGTTCACCAATCAGTATATGAGCATTTTTCACTGTGTCAATCGGAAACCTTATTTAATGCAGCAAAAATTACTCTTTCTCTCATAGATCAGTATCCTGAGCCTCCTAAGGGGATTTCTTTATTGTATCCTTAACATTTAACATGGTTTAATTAAACATACTGTGAAAACCACTACAATATATGAGTTATATTTAGAAAGTAAATTCTGTTTGTATTTCTTGCCATCGCAGCACTGTGATCGCAGTTTCGCGCATGAGTGGTACTCAACCTGGCCTGTTAAGAAGGAGTTGATGCCAAACGAGTTAGCTTTGTGGTGCTTGTTTAAATTAAAATGCCGAATAAAATTTAAAATCCCGCCACTTTGAAATAAGGTTTGTAATTTGTTTCCTTAATGCGAAGAACGTTAAACCAGTCCATCTTTGAAGAAACAGTTCATCACTAATCAAAGATGGATCATGCTCACTTCCTTTGTCATCGTGCACATTATCACGATCTTCATTAAACTGTCTCAGCTATCTCCTTACAATTGAATCATTTATCACACTTCTCCGTACAGCTCACAGATCTACCGATGGATGTGGAAAGGAATGAAAAATGAAGTGAGCTGATGAATTGTTTTATCCAAGATGGACTGGTTTAATGTTCTTCGCATTAAGGAAATAAACTACAGGCCTTATCCCACAAGCACGGGGTTTTTCATTTTATTTGACATTTTAAAATTTTATTTTTTTTTACATTTACACTTTTTTTTTGCACCACAACAGGCCAGGAGGCCTAATTACAGTGGTGAATTACATCACAAAGCACCCAGGCTTGAGAAAAATCACATTTTAATTTTTGTGTTCTCACCGGGAATAGAACCCGGAACCTTCCGTTCGTGAATCAAGCGTCTTGACCACTACACCACGGAGGCCGCCAAACAAGCACCACAAAGCCTGCACAATGATCTGCTAACTCATTATGGCATCAACTCCTTCTCAATAGGTCAGGGTAAGTACCACACACGTGCGGTACCGTAGTTGCAGCACTGCGATGGCAAGAAATAAAACGGAATTTACTTCTGGATATGCTTCGTCCATTTACAATATTGCTTTTTTAAATGTCCACGAGGGAAATCTATTTACTATGTTAGTTCACATTTGAAAGAATTCTGTTTATTCTTAAGTGGTTGTGAATTATTGCTATCGAATTAATAATACCATGAATGTCCAATGTTCATCCTTAACCTATAAACAGTTGTATATACCTTTGCCTGGCTAAGCAAGGTCGTACCCTCGGAGCTAACAAACTTGCCCGTCAAATGCTAGATAAAATTCAGCATTTGAAAGTTTTACCTAGGTTTCAGGTTTGTAAATTTCTTTCAAAAACATATACAGTATAGTCTCTGTAATCTGAACCCACTACAAATCGAACCTCCAGTAATCAGAGCCATAGCATCAAATGAAGGGCGAGAGAATGAAAGAACTGAAGCTTCCTCCAAAAGCCATATTGTTACTCGATAATGATTCTGGCTATCCAAATTGCACCGATTTGATTAGTGTTGATGGACGAAATATGGTAATGTTCCGTCCTCCAAACTATTCTTCAGGGAATGTGGAACCCCACTAGATTATGGTTTTGGCTCCATTGCGTGATAAAGTATGTATATCAGAAACATGCAGAAGGTGCTTGTCAGAAAAAAAAAACAATTTTTTTATACCATGTATATAATTAGCACATACAGGGTGTTCTTTAAACTCTGTCACATCCGAAACCACAATGATCAGTATGGGCAAGAAGACATATTAGCATATTTAGAAAAAAAAAATTAAAACAAAGAAAATTTTAAAAAATATTAAAAAAAATAAAATATTTAAAAAAACAAATGGTTGCTTACTTCTGCAGGGGAGAAGTGAGGGGAGCGTGGCGCAGTATCAGACTCCCCTCTCCCCCTCCTCGTTTCTCCCCTGCAGAAGTAAGCAACCATTTGCTTTTTTTGATATTAAAAAAATAAAATATTCATTCTAAAAAAAATATTTTAATGTGCCAATATGTCTTGCTCATACTGATCATCGTGGTTTTGGATGTGACAGGGTGTTTGTGCTCAAACCAACAGTGGTACGTGAAAACCAGCACAGACAGAACTTTCAGGTGAGGGGGTCGCCTTTCCTTCTCAAGTCAAACAACTGGTGAACTTTTTTAACTCAAGCACTTTTTTATAACAAAGAACAGCTTGTTAAAAATAAAGCGGTGAATCACTGTTGAATCTCCAGATGGTGTCTCGAATTTATTCTTTGGGCGATCTCCGTTCGTCTCTTTCTTGCGGCTTCTTGTTCGGAACTGTCTGTCTCTTTCAGAAACCTAAGCTTAAATAATTACCCTCGATCCCTAAAGCCCTTCCCTATTTTACGACATTTGGGCGCGCCAATTTTCTAGGATACTCCCTTTTTTATACCTTATTTTTATTCCATACACATATTCCTAATTTAAGATATTATTACAAATACCTAGGCTAATTATTGCTTATATTATCATAGACTTACATATCCTACAATTTTGTATGATGATTTATATAATAAAAAGTTCAAATAAATCCTACAAGTCAATGCTACTACCCTAGTTTATCTAGCTAAAACATATGAATGTTACATTAAAATAAAATTACAATACATTATTCCTATTCAGGAAAGACGATGTCATCTTATCATTTACCGGGCCAAAGTATTTCCGTATTATTTACGCAATTTTTTCAAATTTGCTAACTGTAACAACACCCAAATACTTAGCTCCAACGCAACGATTACATCCTTTTGTAAAGCGCTGTCTGTAATTGGTGCATTCTTAGCCAATGAGAAGTCATTTTATGTTTACGTAAATAGTAAAAACTAGCGTCGCCTTTGTCCACGGTATCGATCGTTTACGTAAATTGCATGTGCCAAAAAGAGCCGACTATATCTCCGGTTGCATCCCGCCTCTAGTTCATTTCAGCTCCGACCTTGTCGCCAACGACATGTGTTCAGGATCCCGGTCAGATTTCACAAAATTTATGAGACTCCCTTGGTCTATAATACAACTGCATAAAAAACATTTGTTAGCGAAACAATGTAACCTACTACAATATGTTAAATGAATTTATTTACTAGGTTTCTTAATAAAATCTACCCTACTCTATTCATATTACGTAAAACTAATTTTGGAACTAACACAGGGTTTAATGAACACCCTGTATAATATACCTACTATGCCTTATAACATATAAATCTTATGTCTTTCGTTTTTATGAATATATTGTATACCATTATTGTTTTGCCCTTGTTTGTCTTTGCTACATAGTTTTATGTTCTTTTTGTTCAGTTTCTTGCATTTATGTTTCTTCATGTAACTGTTGTAATTGGCTTAGGCGGCATATATTATAAATAACATATGTTTATCACTGCTAAACATTAAAAATCTTATTGACGAACTATATGCAAAAAGTTTTTTTTTTAAAATGATTCCAGTAATCCTAAAATTCTTCAAACCAAACAGGCTCGGTTTTAATTGTTCGGATTATAGAGATTATACTGTACTTTTACTGAACACGAGCAAAATTAAGCGATATATTTTATAACTTCTCCTTTTCGATATTGTTAAATTGCTGAATCTTTGCTCGAATTTAAAATGCATTATCTAGATATGAATGATGTTTTTTTTTCTTCAAGAGCTTTTATTCTTTTACTTTCATTTCTCTTTTGCTGTTTTTATTTTAAATTACTGGACCTTTTTGGTATATGTAAAATCTGTATAACACTGCAATAGGTCATTCAAATATTATGTGTGTTTTACAGGAAGTTTACAAATTAAATATTTACTTGAATTACCGACAGGCACTAACACATTATTATAGGTAATCAGACATTCAAATGGACCGTTCATACATAACTTTCTTTCCTTTGTACTAAAAATTATTTGTCTTCAATTCAATAATAAAACAAACAAACCATCTGACTGTTTCGCCGTAGTGGTAGGCAGAGGACAGAATGCCATATCACTCTATATTTGCATACAGAACTCACTTCTTTTACATTTGTACACCTTCTCATGCACATTGATTATTCCGACTATTAACATGTCCATCTTCAAGTATTTTTTGGATTTGGTCGTGCCATGTCTATCTTGGTCTTCCTCATTTTTTGCATCCATCAACATTCGCATCGTAGATCCTTTAAGCCATTCTTTCGCTGTCCATCCATTTCAATTGTATCTTGCATATATTGTAATAAATTATGATATACCTCATCTGCTAAATTTTATATTGTAATGTGATTTCTTAAAGCGCAAACTTTATGAATGTGTCTAACATTGTAATAGTTCGGTTTCAAAAAAGTTTGTACACGGTAACATAATTCCAACAACATTACCTCAGTAAAAGCAACAAAATGTAGGTAACGACTCGTGGTCAAGAAAATAATAGTTGGCGATCGGTAAGGCCGACGTGACCCTATCTCGGCCCTACTGATCGCCAACAATAAATGCTACGAAAACAAAACACATGTAAGACATTTATTTATAAAACGCTGTTAGAATTCGCTTGCCAATGAATTCATGATCATCTTAAACTAATGCATCATGATCAGCTTACAATTGTAGTGCCAAGTGTTCATACAACACTGGGTGCGGACAGGGAAATTACGACGATGTGAAATTAGTTTGATTTGATTGATGTAGGAAAGTGTGGAGGTGTTGACATTAGTATCTTGGGCGAGTCCTCACAGTGATGGTGGATCTCTGGCGCCCTTGTGTTACCGCTGTTCGCACAGACTTCCACTCCTGGCCACTCGCTGTCAGCACTGCCAACATGCTTCATTCTACTCTCACCTAACATTTGGTAAGCAAAATGCATTTAAATATTACCTACTAACAAACAAATATTCTAAGTATGTCCAAATCTTTGCAGATAAGTGCTGGATTTAACCCTCAAGTATGTTGTTGGGAACAACCACATATCCTGGCAAGCTCATTCTAGATTTGTCTTCTACTAAACTGTCATAAGCTTTGAGCCACATTCTTGTAAATAAAGACATTTATTTAAGTTACAATAGATCAATATAAATACTCCCAAGTTCTATCTATAATTCCAAGTATCTTCGATGCAACACACAGAACTTACATCGTCATAGTCATAAAATAGTTATAATAAATAAAAAGTATTTTTTTAAATTTTACCTTTTTTAATTTTGGATTTTTACTAGTGACCATCTGACAATGTCGGTTTTAACAAAATCTGATCTTGTTAATTATTACACACAATAAAATAAATCATACCGTAAACCGTAAATCTGGACCCGAGATGGTGAGTCACTAGCAGCGCCTGGATCCTGCTTTCGCATTGTCTGCAGCTCGATCGACTTATATTTTTAAAATATATAAATAACTAGCGGACCTGACAGACGTCGTTCTGCCTGAACATTGGCTTGCCTGCCATTGGCAGGTTCAGCAAAAGTTTTTCCCATATTCGAATTTTCGATAAACTATAAACTAAGTGACATTTGACATTGAGTTTGATATTTCAATCTTTTCGTTTTGTCATTGTGTGATTTGCTGTTGCCCAAAGCAAAACCAAAAAAAGTGTGCAATACCTCGTTATCCTGCGCTGATTGGCTAAGGCCCGGTTGTTCGATCGTTAGTAATAGTAAAAAATCTGTAGTAATAGTCTGAAATGGAAAAAATGAGTTTTTTCATCTATAGTAACTAAAGGTGGTTAGTAAAACTCTTAAAACATAAGTTAAAAATTCAACCCCCCAATGCTGGTGAGTAAAACGTTAATAGTAGAATAATGAAGATGGTGTCATTTTTTGACATTTACCAGTTGTCTCTCAGTAATGTTTTATTTCCGAATATGGAATGGACTATGCTTATCAATGCTTATGCAATCTAAATCGGAGTTTTCATTCGACGATTACATTTTTTACTTACTGTCAAAAAAACGAAAACATTTTGAAAAAGATTTGACAGTATTTTTCCACCAAACCTCGGATGGTCAATTTCGTGGCAGTCAAATCTTGTCTTATTTTTTCAAATAATTCAGTTCAAGTTACTAATAATGATTTGAACAAAGAATATAATAAATATTATATTATTATAAACCTACATTATGCCTACATTATAATATTTCAGAATTTGTTGGATTACCGTATTTTTGTGGTCTTTTAATTTTTTTTATCTTTTTTGTTTTCAAATATGATATTAAAATATTGTTCATAGGTTTTTATTATATGAAATCGTCAAACTTCACTATTATTGTAAGATTCTGTTTACCGATGTTATTTTATTGCGTTTTAATATGCCATGTTGTCACGTGGTTTAATTTGTTCGCTTTTTTGACGTTTCCAAAGTCACATTCCACAGTGTAACAATATTAAAAAAATTAACAAAATATAATATTCCGTTTTTGAGATTTGGAATTGAAAAAACATTTGTGGTTACATTTTACTCAAGTAACGGGTGAAATAACGCATTGATAGTAGAACGATAGTAAATCCGAATTCGTTAATAAATTAAACTATAGTATAACTTCACTTTTATTAATGATCAAACAACCCGTCGTGCTCAAATCAAAATCATGCAAAAATCACAGCGCCCTTGTGAAGATTTTCACAAAAATAGTGCTATAATAATAATCATTCTAACAATATATTATATCTAATTTTAAGGAATCTGTTTATATACTAAAAATGGGATGTTAATAAAATATAGTACATATCCATATATTTATGTATATATATATATTGTATATATATATACACTATAAAAATAAAAATAAATGTAAAACAAACTCCCTCTCTAAACACGAGTTTTCACTCTATTAGAGAGGTAAAAATGTTATTACTAATTATGTGTGTAAAAACTGTTTGAAATTTTATACTTATGTTGTCATGATTCTTTTTCAAAAAATAAATTTTTATAAAATAAAAAAACCATTCCCGCGTTTTTCCATCCGGATGAGTGACGGCGAGGTCATATTTTATCATGGGTTCAATGAAGATAATATAAGAATTACTTCATTCAAATAAAAATGACCCGTGCACAAAAAAGTTTGTTCTAGTATACCAGTAGTATAATCTGAAAGAAACAATTTTTTTGATTATGCGGCTACACTACACTTTTCAAAAACAACATGAATAGTAAAATCTCATTCACAAAAAGGATAAAACATTGCAGGATGGTTGACAGAACACACATACAATTGTAATATACTTTTTAAAGGTATTTGCACATCAATACTCTACGATTACATCCCAGAACGAAAAATTGTATTACCAGCGCATTGTTATGTTTAAAATATTATTTCCAGAGATTCCCACAATTGCCACCGATGGCAGCACGTCGCGGCTCAAGAATTCAAATTAATTGAACAATGTGCTTGCGTCAATACTCCATAATATATATATTTTTTTTGTTAATAGCAAATTTTATAAAAATAATGCAAACAGCGTGTTGCTGATGTTTTTCAAAAAATTTTTTTTTTTTCTCATTTGTTTAAAATATTAATTAAATTAGATATATATTAAATAACTATCAGCAACACGTCACATGTTTTTTTTTTTATTTATTAAAAGAAGAAATTTGTCAATTCACCTTTTTTTTAATGAATATATATATATATATATATATATAGTTGGATAATTTATATAGCGCCATTTTTGTGAAAATCACCTCAATATAATCAATATTTTTACTCTACAATTTACTAATAAATAGCATGTGTAGCTGTTTAAAATTCTGATGGATAAAAAACTTGTTTTTTTTCAACCAAATTACGTTGTATTTTCAGAATCTCTGCCTCTTGTTGCATTTACACCAGAAGAAGGGGTTCCTATTGAAGAAGCTATTCAATTGATAGAATCTACTTCATCATCAGCTGAACTTGAATTGGATTCAGAGAAACAAAATGCAGATGTCTTACAAGTAGCAGTGGACTTCGAAGATACATTTGCTAAAAAACCATACGAGGTAAGAAAATTTCAACATTATTTACTAACAAAGGCATTTTCACTATTATGTACATGTTTAATTATCAAAGCTGCCCCCAGTCCAATTGTTTCCTTCCAAGAATCTATAGTCAGAACTTTGAACACATCGATCGTCCAATCCATTAGTGAGACAAGCTTAAAAAATGTGATTTAAGTCGAGTAAGTAGTTTTTGTAAAATTATCCTCAATATGATTCAGATAATTTAAAATCGTATTCCAAAAAACTTATACATGATTAAATGCTGATATTGCTTGGGTCATTCAAAAAACATTCCTAAATATCCTACTAATAGACCGATATCTCCACCGAGATGGAATTATTGGTGAATGTGGAAATCTAGGCATTTATGGGGAAAAAGTATAGATGTGGAAATCACAAACAGATAGTGAATGTTACACAGTGTGTAAAGTGATCACAAAAAGCCAGTCAATGACAGGTCATAAGGCCTGTGAATGCCTAGATTTTTACATTCCCTAATAATTCCTTCATCTCGGTTGAGATCTATCGATCTAAAGGTTACTTCCCTGTTTTCTGTTGAGAGATTATTCTCTTTAGAAAACCCAAAAGGGTTAAATTCCTAAATCATTTGACCAACAAAATATATAATTGAGTAAACCAACTGGTATTAAAAGAAGTATAAAAATTGAAAATTAGTTTCAGGCATTGCTAGGCATTTCTGGATGAAATAATCCAGCCAGATGAATCTTACCCACGTCGAAAAAAGTCTCAGCTCTTTTACTTACACAAAATAAATGGAAGAGTTTAGGAAATATGTATGTTTAAACATAGGTAGGATCGTGAATGTTACTCAGTGTGTAAAGTGGCCACTTAACCCACTTTTTTCCCCTCTCTGTTGCAATAAATTTCAATAAATGCATTTGGACATGCTCAAAATATTGTCCTTTTAATAAATCGCCAGAGTTATGATGCGCGCACTATTGCTTTAGGATTATTACTCTGAGAATAAATCGGACATTTTGCCAACGTACTACCCAATCATGTATGTAAAATTCGGGCACAAATAACATTACCATATTTTAGGTGACTATTGAAGTATTTATTTTTTCTTTATATTTTATTAACATGCAATTTGGAGTTGACTGACTGTTGAATTAAA
Organism: Micrasema longulum; assembly: GCF_059751315.1. Lineage (NCBI taxonomy): Eukaryota > Metazoa > Arthropoda > Insecta > Trichoptera > Brachycentridae > Micrasema > Micrasema longulum. The sequence goes on from NW_028277293.1 coordinate 394,290, forward strand.
AAAGGATTGGAAGAATGACATGTAAAAACATGAAATGTACATATTTTTTTCAAAGGAATAGCCCAAGCTAAGCCTTTATTTTAGATGCTTGTCAGCAGGTGGGAGAGAAAGGATATGGAAGGAAGTTATAAATAATCAAATAATCACCACAACACCAGACCAATTAAGGGAAAAATCTTTGTTGGATTTTTTCTTGCAACTGGTAGGAATCGAACCCATGATGCCAGTTTCACAGTTGGTCGTTTAACCAACTGCGCCATGGTGCCTCATTTGATGGTTTACGTTTAGAATATGTTGTATTTATAATTTTTATTATTTTAAGATGCAGCACCTATTAGCTGATATGCCTTTATTTAGTTGATTTATTTTTACACTTTGATAAAAAAAACTGTTGTGTTTCAAAACTGTTTTTTTAGTTATAAAAATAAACGTTTACTTTCTTATGATTTACCAAAATATTTTTTGGGGCCATTTTCAACGTGTTGTAAATAACTCAATATTAGAAAATGGGAATCAAGTTGTGGTAGATCGGAATTCGAACCTCAGACCTTTGATCCTTGAGTCTGTGACTCTAGCCCACAATCCAGTTGTCATGCTATTTTAGTAATTGATTTTAAAAAGATTTAAAAAAAGTAATTTTTCTTTTCAGGAGGACCAAAATGGGATGGTAGTATGTTCTCGGGAGGAAATGCGAGCCATGCCAACGAATGAAGTGTTGATAGTCCATCCTCCATACCCACATCCCCCTCTACTCTATAGAAATATTATGCCTGATCTCCAACTGCAAGCTTGTCCACACTGTTATAAGGTGAGTCCGCCTAGAGACAAGAATCATCTTCATCCTTGTTTTCAAATTTTAATATTGTTGTTATCAAATAGTTGATAAAAAATAATGTTTCCCGCTCTACCACTTTATTTTTTATTATTTTTTATCAAAAAATCTGTATGTATATAATATTTCAGATATATTTATGAATTATCTTCTGTTTCAGTTCTTTTATGCAGACGATTTGGAAATGCAACTAATAACTAAAGGATTCTGTGCATTTTGTCGGTCCACTATGTTAGAAAAGGGAATGGATTTAGAGCAACTGAATATGTCTCCTAAATGCACACCGAGATCTGCTGATCAGTCACTCTCCTTGTAAAGGGATTATGAAAATAATATAAATTTGTTTCCTACCATTCGCAAAGATCTCAACAAACAGAAACTGTGAAAGTATTCAATCACAACACACACGGTATCACTAAAAAAAGAAACATATTGTTATAGTATTCATTTGAATATAATATTGTGTATTATTCATTTGTTATCTCATATTAATAAGATAATATACATAGTTGCCGGAGAAGTGACGTCCAATGGTTAATTGTAGGTGCCTCATATTGAGGGGTATCCGAATCACCCCAATGTATGTTTTGTGATTTTGCGTAGTTATGATTTTTTCAATGTGTTTTTGAAAATTATCGACCAGATGGTTTTTTTTTTTTTTTTTTCAATTTGTGGAAGTTTTCAAGACTTCATTAATTGTACTTTTATGCATAAAGTAATCAGATTTGTAACATTAATGAAAGCTACAAAAGTTTTGACCTAAAATGGAGAATTTATGTTCGAGCGAATCAGACTTAAACTTTCAACATAAAATCTAAAAAGGCAATTCCTTAGTTTCCGAGTAACTTCAAAAATTGCACTAGACTCTAAGGTTTTGTAATAATACAAAACAGTAGTACTTAATTGGTCATTATTCACTGAAATCACCCTTCAAAGATACGAAGGTTAAAAATTCCTAAAGATAATTATGATAGAAAGCGTGACTAACAAAAAATAACTGTTAAGAGATAAAATGGCAACACGAGTAGCAGTAAACACAAGGTGAGAACGATTGAAGAATTTTCCACCTGAGTATCTTTGAAAGCTGATTTCGGCGAATAATAGCGTATTATGTAATACTTTTTTTATATTATTACAAAAACTTAACAGTCTAGCGTAGTTTTTAAAGTTACTTTTTGTTTACTTACTGACTTTTTTGTTTTTTTTTTACCTTTTTGATAACAGTAACATGAAAGTTGAACATTAATTACTGGTTGTTATCAAAGAATCACTAATTTGTTTTCATCTATGGGCAGTAGAATAGAACAAATTACCAAGATATAAGGGTGAATTTTGTAGTTGATATTGTAAATTCTAAGTTTAAAAAAAATTTACTGTAATTTTTTTAAAAACAATAACTGTTTTTTTAAAATCCATAAAAACTAAAATAAGTACAAAATAAACTTCATAGCCCTGGCGATTTATACATATTTAGGTAAAACCTCAACAAATATATTTGAATAATAATAATGTTTGGATAATTTATATAGCGCCATTTTTGTGAAAATTACCTCAAGGGCGCTGTAAAATAAATAAATATCCCAACACGTCTTGCAGCTACAGAGCGCATGGACGGTTGGGATTCTAGTTCCTCGTCTCCAATTATGAAATATATGAGCTAGATAACAGAACGTCTTGCAGCTACAGAGCGCATGGACAATAAGAAATCTAGCCTCTATTTACATTTTTATTTTTTAGTTGACAATGAAGTTTAGAGTTTAAGTGTTATTTTAAAAACGAAATAAAAAGCAAATTTATAAAATTAGAAATTAGATAACAACAAGTCTTGCAGCTACTGAGCGCATGGACGGTTGAAATTCTAGACCCCATTTACTAAATTTAGATATTTGATAGTTGATAACATTTACATAATATGATAGATAACATCACAAAGTCTTGTAGCTTCAAAACACATCGACAAATGGAATTTCAACAACTGTGTAACATTCACAATTCTGCCCATGTTTAAACATTCACATTGCCTCAACTCTTCCATCTGTTGACTTTTGTGAAGCAAAAGAGCTGAAACCTCTATCACTTAAACCAGCCAATGGCAGGTCATAAGTTTATAATATTAGAAATCCAACACTGATTTGAATACAAATGTTTAAACTGCTTAGATTTTCATGACCGTTTTTCTAGGTTATTATGCCGGGTGCTGTTCATACTATTTACCGACATTTCAGGTCGCATTACAGCGTCCATCATGAGCATTCATGTTATGTAACATTAAATACTTAGGATTTGTGCTGTCGCAGTCGCTGCTGTCTACAGCTTGTCGATTTGAAATCTGTGCCGCTTCAGTCTACAATTGAATGTGATTTCTTTATAACTGGCTACCACGATGATTTTAAACGCATCCTATCATCTCTGTTTATATTATTTGTTGGAATATTTGTAGATCTCGATCGCCTCTTTTACCAATCGAGTTTGGTGACTTTTTGGTCTCCCTAAGATTAAACAGGCCTACATTTATTTTTTCGTGAAAAAGTGTTTCAAGTTTGATAGGTGCATTATAGTAAATGGGGTATGCTGATCACGAATCTGTATTTAGTTTTTTTCCAGTACGTCAGGTCAAGAAAAGTGTGTGAATATGATTTTGTAAATTTTTGTATAAACTGACATAAGTACTGAGAAAATATTTATTAAAACAATGATACACATCAAAACACGTATTGCAAAATCAAGTTTTAGTGTGTAATTACACAGGCATAGGTTTTTTAAAATAAAATCTATCCCATTTTTCCTGAAAACTATGTTTTGTTGTTTTCTTTTTGTGTGTTCCATTAGTAGTCCGCCATCATTCTAACATCCCATCTTCCTTGATAATGTCTCTCTGACAGTCCCAAGTACTTCACGTGGGAGTCTGGAAAATGGAGTTTAACCCTCGTATTGCATCCCAGTTTTTTATAATTTTCAACCATGTTAGCTACAATTTTTTTGTAGTCTGGAGACCTGTTTCCGGGGAAACCGTCTATGACCTCTACGAAAGAACTCCATACTACAGATTCATCCTGGGTATATTCTGGAACAATTCTGTCGAATTTTAAGGTTCGAATTTGAGGACCTACAAAAATGCCTTAAGAAAACTTAAGTTTCGCTTCAGAAAGTGTAGGAAATTTAAAACAGTCACCTTCTTTATTTAAAGCCTTGACAAACTGTTTCATCAGTCCTAACTCGATGTGAAGGGGAGGCAAAAGAACTAACTTTGGATCAACTAATGAATCATGTGCACATTTTTGTGTCCTGGCACAAGTCGGTCTCTAGCTGGGCATTCTTTCTTCACGTAATGAAGATTTCGTGCTCGACTGTCCCATTTACACAAGAAACACAGATACTTTGTGAATCCAGACTGCTGACCCAATAGCATGCATATTATTTTGAGATCTCCACACAGCTGCCAACCATATTCTTCATACTTAATTTTATTTAGCCTTTGAGAAAAATGGTCATAAGTTTTCTATGTGGTGTTCGGTTAAAGCCAATTTTTTTAAGTAGCCGAGCCTGCATGTACTCACGTGTTCCTTTACTCTGGTTGTAATTTTTCAGGCAGTGATATACACCTTGGGACAGTTTTTACAATTCAGCTTATACCGTCAGTTTCGAGAGGGTCCCGATCTTCTGCTGATTTTAGACAATCTCTATTTTTGTTTTATGTAATGAATTTGTCATGCTGTATTTTTTATGGCAAGTGTATTTATGAAATCCAGTTTTTGTGACGGAGGCTCCTCCAAGTTTGCATTTGAAGGTAAAAAATGAAGTTTTTGCAGTTTTATCCAAGGTAGAATGTGATAATACATGTAAAAGTACACAATAGACGATTACAAAATAGTAACGAACCCTGGGAACAGCACATTCAGCAACCTTTTAGCACCATTCAGCAGCAATACCAATCCACTTTTCAAAGTGTACTTCAGCCAAAAGTTATGCCAAGAAAAAAATATTTAATAAATTTGGATGATGTACTATATACTGAAGACATAACAGTAATCGTTTCACCAGAAAATGAATGTAAATAATTAATGACTCACATAAATGCATACATTAACATTAAAAGTAGTTTTTTCCTGTGCTTCCATAGCTTTCCTTAATGTTATATCCTGTTATTTTTTTTATTATCATCTGCAATAATTCATAGATTTTTTTCTTGTGACATCCTAAAGTAATCTCTCAGGATATCTTTTAAGACGTGGTAATAATATCCTTCTTCACTGCATGATTTGGAAATATCATGCACTCGGAATCTTTTCTTGGCTTTTCTTTCAGCCTCCTCTCAAAGCAGACACACGATGATAATATCTTTGTATTCAGTGACTTAACTAAAACAAAATTAGTTTTTTGTACTATTTTTTATTATTTTTAGCAAACAGTCGGTTTTCATGTAAATTTTTACTGTTTTTACTAATATACCTGTATAACACAGCATATAAGCTTTCAAAGTGTGTACACACATGTTCATTCGCCGCGAGACCACAATGCATTTAATAGAATCTTTAGTTACACTGCCACGTAGAAACAGTGTATGTGTAAAACATGCATGGTCATTTGTAAGAAAACCAAATGTGTGAGAAAAGGGGCCAGGAAATGTAGTCGAAACATTCTGCGCTGTGTGAAATAGAAACTCTTTTTATAGTATTATAGGGCAACATTATTGTTCTAAGGGAAACAAAAAAAGGGAAACTGTGTTATGACAATCAGTATTAAATTACAGAATAAATCCATGTGTTTTATTTTATTCAAAGAATATATACAGGTGTAGGCGCTCGAAGTGTTACTAACTTCACGCTGCTGTAGCAACCAAATGGCTAATGACAGTGCACCCATGTTTTGACATGTGTCCGTCTGTTATATTGTTAATAATTCTACCGAAGCATATCGTTTTAGGTTACAGTTAAAAAAGTTATCAAAAAGGAATTTAAACTTAACAATGTTATTGCTCTGTATTTGGCTGGAAAATTTCAACCAGCCATTATTAATGAGCTATGACATTTACATGTGAACAAAATGTTTGTGTATCGGACCATTTCACGCTACAATGATACTGGTAGCATAAAAAACGCCATGGAGGTGGACATCCAAAAACAGCAACATCGACAGAAATGGTTCGAAAGGTGAAGGCCAGAATTCAATGTAATCTACGACAAAGCGCAGTTCAATTGGCGAAAAATCTCAATGAGTCTGCTCGTAGCATGGGGCGCTTATTAAAAAATGAACTACGATTGAAGCCCTACAAAATTCAAAAAGTGCAAGATTCAATACCTGCACAAAAGGCAGTTCGCTTAGCAAGAGCAAAGGTGTTAAAACACTTGCACGTTGGTGGAGAGCTAGAAAGTTTGGCATTTTCTGATGAATTTTTTTTTTATAGTTCAGCAATATGTAAACAAACAAAACGATTGTGTACACGGTTACAGTGCAGATTAAAAGACAATTTAGACCAGTGAATCGCTCTGCGAAAGCAAGCGCCTGCATCAGTGATAGTTTGGGCCGCGGTAACTGCCACAGAACGCTCACCACTCTTTTTCATTAAACAGGGCGTAAAGGTAAATCAGCAAATCTACCGTGAAAAGATTTATGCGTTGTTAGCTTGGGCATGTAAAAAATTCAGTAGAAACCATAGAATGTTTCAACAAAACTCGGCGCCATCCCATAAAGCCCGTGAAACCCAACATTTTTTACAAGAAAAAGTTCCTAGCTTCATTTCTTCACAACAGTGGCCTCCATATTCCTCGGAGTTAAACTCAATGTACTTTTCCATATGATCCATTCTAGAGGCCAAAGTATCCGCTAAATAATATGAGATGGTCGACACCTTAAAAGATTGCTCTTTGCCGAGAATGGCAGAAAATACTATCAGCCCACATTCGTGCAGCGTGTGAAGCCTTCTTGGACAGACTCGATGCTTTTATTCGCGCGTAAAGTGGCTACATCGAACAATAACATTTTTGTGTCAAATGTTTTCACGATATACTGAAGTTTTTAAATTTAAAAAATCAAAATTGACAAAATTACAGAAGTTTTAATTGGTAAAACTTCGAGTGCCGACCCCTGTATATAAAGATATTTATACCTTCACTCAACATTTCTTCATGATTGTAGAACAACGACGCATGTGATTGTTTTTCAACTTTACATAAGTATATTCCTTTGATACTTGCGCTATTTATACATATTTATTTATTTTTTTCAAACCTGAAACATAAAGCCTTTTCAGGAATTCAGGAACAAATATTTTAAAAATCAATGTCACATTTTTGGTAAATCCGTCGTCGTCCTACGATCACAACAATTTAAGGATATTTAAATATTTAAATAAATAAAAAAGGCCAATCCTAATAATTAACATTTATTTATTTAGCAAAAAACAATGTCTTTTCGAAAAATAATTTATAAATATAACAATGGATTTCATTTTGTATTTTACAATTTATCTCACATCTTCAAGAGAAAGTATCACAAAAGAATTTATTCAAATAAATGCTTTCCTCGCAACATTAAAATGAAAAGTAATGGCAGCATAGAATATTTATACAACAATCATGTTCAATTCAAAATTCAAGTGTAGAGGCTATTATTATTCTCGGAAATAATTTTCATGACAAGTATATAAATACATAATCAAATATGAGATGTATGAATTTAAATGATTTTTCATTAGGCGGGTCCACACAGACAGAGCAGCCTCGCAAGGAATTTGCGGCGCAAAGCAGCTCGGTCTGTGTTGACGTGCCTCGGCCGAGCCACTGAGTGTCGGCTGTTTGTTTTGCTCAAAGGGGGCCTCAGGATTTGCCGCGTGCACTCAGGGCGGATACGTATTTTGTTTCGTGCCTCGCTCGAGCATAATAATTACGGATAAAGATCAGTGTTTGAAATTAATATCTCTCTATGATGTAAACACCTGGCTATGGAATGCAAGTGATCCTAATTATACAAATAGAGTTATACAATTTTTTTATAATCCTATTGATAAGGATACAAGCAACAGCTGCCACCGCAACACATACATGTGGTGCCATGATGTATTAACTCTCAACTGAACAAACCAACAAATGGCTCGGGCTTGCCGCGCGCAGCAGCCTCGCTCGTTCGGGGACAGTTTCTTCACTTGGGAAATGCCTCGCGAGGCTGCTCGGTCTGTGTGGACTTGCCTATTTACTTTTTTTTAAATACATCATGAGTTTCAATGAAAGTTTTTAAATTGTAAAATTATCTTATGTCCAAAATAATAAATGCCAAAAAGTTGATATTGTAACTTTAGCATCAACATTATGTGGACAAGTGGCTAGTTCAGTCAAAATTCAAATACACATATCAATCATTCTTATTGATGAACCGGATGATCAATGAATAGAAACTATGTTTTCTATCCCTAAAAAAACAGTCACTTTCTCCAATTTTGTTGAAATCATACTTCACAGTTGTATTTTTAATAAAATAAAAACTTTTAGAAATATGAGTGTTAGCACAAGATTAGGCACATTATATAATATAAACTGCTGCCCATTAATAATTCTAATGGCGCTTTTAAAAACATAGTCTCGTGCCTACAAAGCAGTCACAAAAATGCTTAAATTAAATCATTATAATATAATAACAGTATATATCCGTTGCACGTAAAATATGACTTATGTAAAAAATTTACACAATTGAGTTAAATATACAAATCGATTCAGTTATTTAAATACTAATCGAGTTATGTTTCGGCACCCGAAATAATGCACGTTCAAAACGCTTTATGTGACAACACCGCACATTAGTCATTTTTAACGTGCGACATATTTTGTCTATGCCTACTTAAGTCAAATTTTTCATTCGCGTTGGCCGCCATTTTTTGTTGTTGGCGGCAATTTCGTTTTTGGCGGCATTAAGTTGGTTAGCGGTACTGACTGGAGATTACTCAGATTACGGTGTTGTGTTTAGTGCTTTCATTCTTTAAAACCCTTTATCGCTCATTTTCATTAAAAGACAATATTTTAGTGTTACTTTAGGTATTAATTCAACAAATATGAAATATCGTGAGTTAATTGACAGTTGGTGACAATTGTGTTGTGCTCAGTGTTTTTGTGTTTCAAAACCCTTTATTTTAAGAAAAGAAGACAATATCTAAGTGCTATTTTGACAAAAAAGGCAATATTATTTGTAAGTGTAATTTTACATGTTTTTTTCGTAATTCAAAAACGTTTATCGATAGCAAAATGTAGTCTTTATTGATTTGTTTGTTTGTGAATCTCATAGATTTGTTTTTTATATTTTCAGAAAAAAAACTCTTCTTCAGCTGTTTGGATGAATACATTTTTCTAATTGAATATTTCTGACATCTGTTTTATACTATTATTAGAAGGTATCATCATGATTTTATTTATAATTCAATATTTCCATATTAATATATACGGGTATAAATTTAAGTGTAATTCCACGTGCTGATCTATTTTATAATCCATTAATTTAAATGCATGTTTTTATTTTAGGTGAACTTCATTATACAATACATATCGAATTGCTGCACCTTCCAACATTCTGCAATAATTATTATTTGTGGATAGAGACAGTTAAACAATTAAATTCAGGTATTTTCTTTATAGCTATTATCTTTTATTATGAATTTTCAACTTTTTTAAATTCCATTATGTATATACGAAAGTCTACAAAGAACGATCAGATGTCATTAATTTTGTTTTTATTTAATATGTTGTAGAATGTTCAAGAATAGTACTGAAGAGATAATGCGCTTGGCTAAAAAGCTGAAAAGCTATTTAGGCTATGAAAAGCTTGATGGGGCGTATAAACGCTGTAGTGTGAAAGGACAGAAGAAGATGAAAAAAAGGTGTAACCATAAAGCTCCAAAAAAAATTGCTTCTAATTTGTTGAATTGCTATGCAGTAAATGAAAACGATCGCTCTTTAGTTTTTAAAATGTTTTGGTCACTACCAACATGGTTAGAGAAAAAAGCGTATATTCATGGACTACAACAAGAAAAATAAAAAAAAGGAGGTCAAATACAACATTAAAATCAAATGTAAAAAAATAATGGACATGATTTATTTTTGCCTACACAAGATAGAGAACGCCGAAAAGTATGCCTCACAATGTTCATCAATACCATCTCAATTTCACAGAGTATGTTAAATAGGTGGTGCACATTGCATAAGGAGGCAGATTTGATTTATCCAGAGGCCAAGATAAACAAAAAATCTAAATTAAGTATGGCCAACATAAATAATGTTAAAAAAATGGCTAGATTTGTTGCCATTTGTTGTTGTTGGTACACCCAGCCACTATAATAGACAAAAATTTAAAAGAATAGAGGTGTCATTTTTATCAAAAAACAACATGCTGGGTATCTATAACTCATGGAGTGATAAATCAAATCTGCCAAAAATGGTGGGTAGAAATGTTTTTAATCAAGTTCTAAAGCGTGATAACATTTCTATCCACCACCCGCGAAAAGATCAATGCGACCTGTGCATCTACTATAAGCATTGGAATATTGAAAAGAAGGTGTTTGATGAGCAGTAAAGCACATAAAGCTTCCCCATCCAAGGAAAAATAGGCCTATAGCTCCAGCTCCTCCTAGGCTCTATAACGCAATGATACTATTATCATTATCAGAGTTAAAAACTGTACTTGATAAGGACCATCATCCATTCTATGATGGTCTTCCTGTAATTAGTTAAATTATTTTTATTAGATTATAAGTATGTGTTTTATTATATTTTTTTATATGATTTATTAAGAAAACCATATAAAAAATGTGTGTAATCATTTCTCTTGCTGTTATTAGAAATTTTGAAGCAGAAAAGAGAGACAAATTTATAGGTTTGTGAATCAAAAGGTCTTTAGCGGGATTTCTTATTGACATTTTTCACATAAACGAACACTATGAGGCAAGTTTTGGTACTTACAAAAATAGCCTGTGCTCATTGTGCTCAGGAGACCCCCCACTACTAATCAGTGTTGCCAACTTTTGGAAAAAAAAAAACTCACAGCACGAGCGCCAAACAGAACTTTTACTTTCTGGATATGCCTCGTTCTCGTATTATGCAAGGCAATACTGACGCATGCATCATATATTTTGTTTGAATAATGAAGCATTTTGATTAAGATTACATTTTTTAGGATCAGTCTTTGTTACTGTGGCTAGTGTTGCGGACTCATGAATCAGAGGTTCGAACCCCACTATCCCGACTTGATATCCATTTTCTAATAGGTTATTTACAACTCATTGAAAATGGCTTTAAAATTGAAATATTTTGGTAAATTACAAGGGAAATATTTATTTTTAAAAAAAGTGATTTCTGGATTTAGTTGAATTCTATTATAGAGGGTTTTGGAAGTGAATGATTCAAATATGCACATACTATTCTTATTATTGCAAATTCAAATTGCTTAAATATATATTACATTTTTGGGTACATAAAAAAAAAATGTTTACATTGAAGAATCTATTTTTCAGAACTTGCATTCAAAACATTGTTGACTAGCATAACTTGTAATAAAATTTATGATTATTGTGGCATGCAAATTTACAACAGCAGGAAGATTTTTATTTAAGGTTATAAAACCAATTTTCATATGCAGTGATGCATAAATATTTCTAAAGAAAATTTTATAATTATGCAAGGTACTTTAAGATCAGTATTATTTGTATTGAAATAAAACAAATCGCTAAGACATACTGCGATTGGAGTACAACTGTAGTGTCCTATGCACCTATAAATGTGGATATAGGAATGTTGATAATTATTATTTGTACATAACAAATTTTACTCATTTTCAAGCAATTATTCGCGGACTTTTTATCGAATATATCCGACAGCTGAAATACAAGTATGTACATACAAAGCAGAAAAGGTTTAGGGGTCTGTGTGACAAAACCATGTGTATTCATTAGTTCAATAGTTCATTATTCACTATTTTAAGGCAAAATATGAAATAAATATATATATTTTTTACATGAATTAATGTTCCTTCAGCTACTCACATTAACAACCTTATCATTACATTATTATTTTGAATTTTAGGTACCGATTTTCATGAAAACAGAACGATATTTACATAATATTTATTAGAACATCAAACATATGAAAAAAAAAAAAACATTACATACATGTATTTGAAAACTAATACACAATGCAAAAAATAGTATTTTAAAGGCTATGAGTACATCCCGTTACAGATAATACTCTTTAAATTAAATAAAGTAAATAATTTAATTTCATGGGCTTTTATAGTAATTTGTGTAAAACTACAAACATATTAAATTCAATTCATAAATTTTACTATACTATCTAATTTTCAAAATGAAACAATGCAAAAATAAATTATAGATCCGAACATATACATATTTGTCTCATTCAAATATTGCTTTTCAACAAAACTTCTTCTAAATTAGTGTGCATGTACTTCTACATCATTGTGATAGTGATATTTTGAATCATTATGCTGGCAACATCTGTCACGGTAAAAAATACATGCAAACCCTTTATGTAAAAAAAAGAAATTATTTGTGTATTAAATCTGTACGCCCTAAAGCCAATTAATCAGATTATGAAACACTCTTCATCAGAAGTGAGAATGTCATGCACCACTCTTATATGTAAACTCCACTAAATTCAATTACCATCTGTAGAAAAAAAAATATAAAACTTTGATGTATGGAAAAACACCAAAGCGGTGTTTACCCATAAAACCATTGGCAAAAATAAGTAAATAATAAAATTGGGTTTTAACTAAGGATGCTGATAGTGATAAATAATCATACACGTGCGTTTTGGTAAATTTTGAAAGCTAAAGTAAATTCCATGCAACTAGCCACGGTTAAATACTTGGGTTTTTGCACTTATTAACAGAGGTCAATAAAACACGACTCCGTACAACGAAGTAAATCCCGAAATTCTTCCAAGGGACCGGACTTAATCCTACCCCATCATAAAATGTAAAACTCCCGTCTCCGGAACGTGAGAAACTAAGCCCGGATTATCTGCGTACAGAAAAATGCATAGGGTACTAATGCGGTCGACATATTCCGGTCGTTTCTATATGATGGCAAGATGATCCTTCCAACGCTTCGGTTCGGTCTAGGGACTAGCGTAAATAAAATGCATGTACTCGTACCACTTACATAAATTAATTACTGCTCTTCCGGTATCGGGAATCGAACCCGTATCTCATCTCGTAAGTGACACAGCGGGCCGACCACTAGTAGTTATTATTTATATAATATCGTAAATACATAATTTATAAATTTATATATAATTATCAATTAGTTCCTAGTTCATTGTTAACAAAAATGCTTCTCAATTCTTCCAATGTAAAAGAATTTTTCTGCCTTACATAACATTCAGTTAAGTGACATTGCTCTGTTTTATCTGATATTATGATTCCATTTATGCTGACGTCAATTAATTATATTTTATCAAGATTCTGTATTTTACTGTTTAAAATGTGTATACACAAATAAAATAATATTGTTAATATTATTGTCAATATAATTCTTAGAACTTACAATTATTATTTAGTTAACATCGATGTTATTTTAATAAATATTTTTCAAGCTGGTTTGTTATATAATTAATTTGATCAAATCATAAAAATATTAAAATAAAATTGGAATTAAGTACTTAGGATATTGTAAGTTATAATACCATGTCTTGATTATTTTAATCTTGTTAGTAGTAAAATTATAAAGTTAAGATTATAGATTAAGAAGATGATATAGAGTTATAATATTATATAATTGAAATTAAACTTAGTAGAATTATGAAATCTCGTTCTGGAACCGACAACACTGCTGAAATATGGGCGTCACCTTTACCAATAGGGTGGTACCTACCCTGGATCTTACATCCCTTATTGGCAGATCCAGACGAGCGCCACGCTGAAAGGCGTGGCCATAAAAACATATATAATCTGTACACGCCGCCGAAGGAGACACTTGGCATCAAGCACTCAGCCGTTCGGCTTGCTCTCAGTCTCTGGACTTCCCTGGCCAGTCTGCCAGGTCGAAATACGTGGCCGTCCGCCGCCACGTCTAAGTCATCTCGCCTACCAGCCGCGTAGGACTCAACACTGCCGCCGACGCAGTTCAGCACCCTCAAGTCAGAGGACGTGCCAATCTCAAGCCTAGAGCTTCCACCTACCAGCAGCGTAGGACTCAACACTGCCACCGATGCAGTTCAGCATCCTCAAGTCAGAGGACGTGCCAATCAAGCCAGCAGCGCTCGCCTACCACCAGCGTCGGCCTCACCACTGCCACCTTTGCAGCCTAGCACCCCCGCCGTGCTAACCCTCAAGTCAGAAGACGCCACGTTTCCTCGAGAAGCCATCCAACCCCAGATCTCCGTCCGGATCTCAGCAGCCTCCAGATTATGCAACACCCACTCTCCGCTGGTGCCCTAGCTGTTCGAGAACCCGAAGGGTCATTCACTACGTCTTCATCTCCGGGTAAATTTAAGCTAATTATTAAGTTGTTATATTAAGTTTAAAGCTAATAAGTAGGTTAAATACTTTTGTGTTCAATACGTATGTTTTTTTAAAATTATATTATACATGCAAATTTTTAAAGTAATTATTGTCTTCATTCAATCCTTCCTCTCAACGTTATAGTATATTGCAATCACCAAATACAATGATAAAGGGAAATATTTTTGAATTAAATAAACTCAACAGAAAATTCCATATTTCTATTGTGTTAACTTTATTAACCATTATGGAAGGGTAGCCCAAACGGCCTATACAAAGTCAGTCTGTGTTACCTACAAGTCAGAGTTCCAGGTTTCTGCGATAATAAAAATCTAACGCTTTACGCCCAGAACTAAAATCATGTCTAACTGCGCAACGGACTGTTTTCACTAGACATGTGGAAAATTGTAAAACGGCCACCATTGTTTCTTCCAAAATTTCTCACATGCTCGCAAAAAAGAAGAAACCTTTCATTGATGGTGAGTTGTTTAAAGAACTATTTTTGACTGGTGCCGATTGTTTGTTTGATGGATTTTCTAACAAATGTGAGATTGTCTCAGCAATACGAGACTTACAGTTGTCAAATAACACTGTCACAAGAAGAATACATGCAATTTCAACAGACATACAAACTCAGTTAAAGACTGACTTGGAAATATGTGACTAGTTCTCGCTACAGCTACAATTTGACGAGTAAACAGATATATCAGACACCACACAGTTAGCAGTTAAGGTGAGAATGGTATTTAATAACTTCACAGTAAAAGAGGATATGTTGCAAATATTACCTATGAAAGGACAGACAAAGGGTGAGGATATTTATAATACATTCAGAACATATATGCCGAGTCAATGAATATGCCTTTGCACAAGCTTTCTGCGATAACCACCGATGGGGCACCATCGATGGTAGGATTTATTGCCCTCTGCAAGAAGGATGAATAATTTATAAACTTTATGTCCTACCACTGTATTATCCACCAGGAAGCTCTGTGTTGTAAAATATTGCCATTTGAACACGTTATGAAAATAGTTACAAAAATAATCAATTCTATTCGAGCAGCTCCTTAGCAACACCGACTTTTCAAGGCCCTGTTAGAAGATACTGAAGATAAAGAACATGATCTTATTTTGCATACTGAAGTACGTTGGCTCAGTAAAGGAAAGGTTCTTACAAGATTTGTGAGTTTAATTGAACAAATAAAAACATTTATAAACGAAAAAAGGAAAATTATGATGAACTAGCTGACTCTCGCTGGCTGATTGAATTGGGATTTCTCAGACATCATTGAAAAATTGAATTCTTTAAATTTGGAGTTGCAGGGGAAAGACAAAAACATAGCTGAAATGATAAGCTCTGTAAAATCATTTAAAGCTAAATTGGATTTGTTGATATCACATCTGCAGATCAATTCTCTCGTGCATTTCCTACATATGAAGAAAATGCTAGGTAACGATGAATTAAATGGGTCATTATTTATTAAGCATCTTCAAGTGCTAAAAACACAGTTTGAAGAGAGATTTTTGCAGTTTACACATATCGAGCCAATTGTTTCCTTATGTATCGATCCTTTTATTTGCCAAATAAATGTAATGAAAATGGCCGCATGTATTGCAGACTCTGTTCAAGGTAAGACAGAAGAACTAGAGTTAGAAATTTTGGACCTTAAGAATGATATTTTGCTGAAATTCTTAATATCAAAGGACTTTTGGAATACAGTGGACAGAGAAAAGTACCCATTTTTGAAAAAAGCGGCATAAAAAATTGAATCATTTTTTGTTTTGACATATTTATGCGAATCATTGTTTTTAAACATGAACTGAATAAAATCAAGATATAGATCTTGACTCACCAATGAGCATCTTTATGATCGTTTGCTGACATGATTATCGTCATACTATATAATATATGCAATGCCAAAGATCACATTGACATATTGATATTATATTTTTTTATAAAATGTTTTCTTTGTATTTGTATTTTTTGTTTACGTTTTGTAAATACATTTCTCTGTGTGTATGCGATTTGAATAATTATGAATATAAGAAAATAAATTATGGGAAAATGAGAAGTTATGGAAGGAGTTTTTCGATTAAAAATAGGTGGTGCCCGCCACCCTACCGATATTTTAGAATGTGCTCTTGAGTACAAAAAGGTTAGGAACCCCTGCTCTATGGGATAGAGAAGATTCATAATTGAACGTAGTTATGTAGAAAGCAGCCAGTCCACAATTTTGAAAAAAATAAGATACTGATGTTATCGGGTATAGCAAGCTGCTCGCTTAAAATTAATATAATAATAATAATTTACCAAAAAGGCAAAACGATAGAGACACGCTAACGGTGAATATAAAGTAAGGTCAATTCTATGTTCTGCTAAAAACAGCCAGACCGCTTTCATACAAAAATTGTATTAATCACCTTGTGAAAATAGCGTTGATCACAAAAACGGCATTTCTCAATTTGCAGAAAACACCCACAGCACTAAAAAAATCTTTCGGTACATAAAAAATCATTAAAACTGGTCAAATACATAATAAGATTCTTGTTTGTAATATAAAAAAAAACTAATGTATTCATTGTTTATCATTTGTTAATGTCAAAAACATTCTAACTTTTGTGTAGACATGAGTTGTAGAACTCTTTTCACAAAGGTGCTATTATCTCAGTTCCACTTTTCTATGGCTGGCTGCTTTCTGCATAACTACATTCAATTTCCCCCCAGGGAGGCTGGACTGTCACGATAAAAGTGTTAATATTTGTAATTTTACAATATTTTAAGGCCAAACAATGTTGGTTGATAAATCGGTATACGAGTCCAATGTTGCTTTAAGTACTAACTAAAGAAGGAATTAATGCATATGACACTGAGCGCAAAAATCAAATGTGGATGCAAACATTTAAAAAGTTTAAAAAAGGTAAAATCTCTTCCATAACGCCCATAGCACACCTCCGCTGCGAAACCATAACAGCGGAACCGCAGTAATTTTTCGCAGTAAGAAGAATAAATGTATAGAACTGTGTGATACAATGAAGAATAAATGTATAGATTTATTGTGTGTCTCTGAGACTTGGAAGAAAGGGAGTGGTTCGATGGAGCACGGTGATACTCTGGTTCTCTGGTCCGGTCTCCCTGAGACGGACAGAGCTTGCCGGGGTGTTGCTGCGTTTCTATCGCCAAGAATGATAGAGGGCATGAATGAATATGAATTTGTAAGTGAGAGACTCATGTTTGTCAGATTTAAGGTCGGACTGACAAGATTGCTTGTTATCATAGGATACGCTCCTGTCAACTCCGACTGTGAATCTGAGAAGGGCGAGTTTTGGACGAGTCTAATGAATGTGATGAATGGGAAAAAAGATAGCGAAAGGATAGTTTTGGCTGGAGATCTTAATGGTTGGGTGGGAACAAGGAGAGATGGGCTGGAGTCAGCTCTAGGTATGTTTGGGGATGCAAGAGTGAATGACAATGGGAAAAGACTGCTAGAGGTATGCCTGGAATGGAACCTTTTTGTATCAAATACATTTTTCGAACATAAAGGAATCCACCAATACACATGGGAGAGAGGAAATGAAAGGTCGATTATCGATTATGTCATCATTGACTCTAGATTGAAGCCTGTAACTGTCGACACACGTGTGTACAGAGGGGCCGAGATGGAATCAGACCATTTTTTAGTGGTCTCCAGGGTGATTCTGTTTAAGGGATGGCGGTCCCAAACAAACAAAGTGCAGGTTCCTTCTAGAGTCAAAGTTAAAAAACTGCAAAATGCTGACATAAAAGATAATTTTGAAAGATCTGTGAGTCACAGACTGAACGAAAAAGATGTAGAATGTATGGGTATAAACGATATGTGGGAGTGTTTGAAAATAAGTATGTGCGAGGCGGCGAAAGAAGTGTGCGGTGTGACAACGCTAGGGAGAAAGAAAGGTGATGCGTGGTGGGACGACTAAGTCAAAAAACTCGTTAAAGAAAAGAAGGATGCGTGGATAAATTTGCTTGCTGTAAAAAAGAATACAATTGAATATGAATCGGCTAAACGCGTGTATGGTGAAAGTAAGAAAAAGGTTAAGCAGGGTGTATGTGAACGGAAGAAAAAATTGAAGGATGAAGAAGGAATGAAAATGACACACAATTTCCATGAAAACATTAAAGTTTTCTGGAAAGCTGTGAAAAACTCCAGGAGTAGCAGTGAAAGCGGAGGCACGACAGTTGTTAAAGATAAGGATGGAAAAATGGTGACTAGTGAGAGTGGAATAAAAGAGAGATGAAGGAATACTTTGAGGAAGTTTATGAATCGCACACTGGTAACTCGGGCGGTGCCGATGTATCGACATTATCCGAGGTGTGTCTGAACGCAAATGATGAGGTAAGTCAGATTAATATGAAAGAAATTATCAGCGTTGTCAAATGTATGCGGAATGGTAAAGCGCAAGGGTATGACTTATTGCAGCAGAGTTTATTAAGTCGGGTGGCAAATTAATTCTCACATGGCTACATAAACTTTTTAACTTGTGTCTCAAGGAGGAAAGGACTCCACCTGATTGGAGGAGGGCAGTTGTTATGCCGTTATACAAGGGAAAGGGTTCTAAGGTGGAGTGTGGGAATTACAGAGCTATCAGTCTTCTGAGCGCTGTCGGCAAAATGTATGGAAGAATACTGATAGAAAGAGTAAGAAACGTGACCAAGGAGAAAGTATGGGCTGTACAGAGTGGATTTATGAATGGTAGAGGATGTATGGATCAAATATTTGCATTACGCAATATGACAGAAAAGTTTTTGGCGAAAAACCAGAAGCTTTTTTGCGCTTTTGTTGATTTGCAAAAAGCATTTGATCGAGTTGATAGGAAAAAATTATGGATGGTTCTATCGGAGTATGGAGTGAGTGACAACCTTGTCCGCGCTATTGCTTCCTTGTACAAAGATAGTGTAGCGTGTGTAAGGGTAAATGGGTCATTAACTTCCTGGTTTGACATCCCTAAAGGAGTCAAACAGGGATGTGTAATGTCACCGTGGTTATTCAACATATACATGGATAAATGTATGAAAGAATTGAAAAGTATGGATGTGGGAGCGAAAATGAGTAATCTAACTGTCAGTTGCCTTCTGTACGCCGATGACGCAGTCCTCCTAGCTGACAGCGAAGAGGAACTGCAATCCTTGGTTACAAAGGTTTACGAAGTGTGCAAGGAGAGTGATTTGCTAATGAATGTGCAAAAGTCGAACGTCATGGTCTTTGAAAGAAATGTAACTATGACTGAATGTAAGATTGTAGTAAATGGAGATAGTTTGAAACAGGTCGAAGAATTTGTATATCTGGGTAGTATGTTTACTAGAGATGGAAATATGGACAAGGATATTGAAAGGAGGGTTAGTGCCGGTAACAGAGTTAATGGTGCCTTAAAGTCTGTCGTAGCAAATAAGTGTCTATCGCAAGAGGCTAAATTAGCAGTTCATAATGGAGTTCTGGTACCAACCCTAATGTATGGAAGCGAAGCATGGAGTTGGAAAAAAAGGGACGAAAGTAGACTGAATGCTGTTGAAATGCGATCCCTCAGGCGAATGTGCGGAAAAACAATGTATGATAGGTGCCCTAATGTCGAAATTAGAGCAGAATGCAAGGCTGAGTTAAGCATTATCGACAAAATTAAGAAAGGTCTTTTGCGATGGTTCGGTCATGTGGAGCGAATGAATGATGAAAGAACGGCTAAAAAGATTTATGATGCGAATGTGTCTGGTTGTAGAAGTCGAGGAAGGCCGAGAAAGACATGGCATGATCAAGTACAACAAATTCTTGAAAGTGGTCATGTGAAAAGTCGGAATAATCGACGTGCGTGCATGAGAAGATGTATGAATGTGAAGGAAGCAAAGGAAGTGTGCCAGGACAGAGTGGTGTGGCGTTCTATCCTCTCTGCCTACCCCTCTGGGGAAATGGCGTGATGGTTAGTTAGTTAGTTAGTTAGGAAGAATTATTGATGTTCACAACAACCCTGAGATTATTGCTAACTTTGTAAACAATTATTTCACAAAAATTGGCTCTGATTTAGCTAATAATATCCTCGCGCGAACAAATTGTACTGAAATAGAACTTGCTAAAAACATTCCCCGCACAAATGAAAATATCAACCATTCCTTTCATTTAACCCCAACTAACATTTTGGAAGTTATTGCTAGTATTAACACATTGTAGTCGGGCGCTTCGAACAATAGACTCTAGCCTATAGCGGGTGTTTTTCGCGATTAGCGCAAAAATATATCGCTTTCTTAAAATTGACACAATTTCTAAACCAAATAATATTTTCGATCGAAATTTTCAAAGAAATCATATTTGACATTTGATCATCAAAAATAAATAAATTTAGGTAAAAAGTGGTCAATAATTGGTTTTACTTTGCATAATCGGTCGGAACTATCTATGATTTCTTCATTGTTAGAAAAATGCCACGCTTTCCATATCTGCCGAAACCGGTCTCTGGACATCGTTTTAGCAAAATAAGGAGTTTCGGTTGTTGGTTCAGTAGACCAGTACTCGTCCCTTATATCCTTTCGAACTTGTCCCATCAAAATAATCAGCCCCAAAAACTTTTTCATTTCTTTCAAAGTAATATTTTTCCACTTTCCCGATTTTTTATATAATTTGTAATTATGTGAGTTTTGGTGGTAATATCTATTAGATTCGTTTATAAAATATTCAAACAAATCATCACCGATAAATAACTCTATCGCATCACTTACAGTTTGAGGACAATGGACATTTGAATTCAAACCGCGGCGGCCTAAAAACGATTCCAGAACTGGAGGATTATCAAACGATGACCACTCGTCCACATCCTCATCTGAGCTCGTCTCCGAATCAGAATCACTTTCAATAGTGCGACGGTGAAACGTTCTAGGTCTTGGTATTTGTTCATCATCACTCGGTTCTTTGTCTGACAACTCTTCAATGTCATCATTCCATGAACAATTGGATAAATTGTCGGCATACACTTCATCGTCACTATCATTGGCTTGTAAAGACATTTTTGTAGGGGTAACGTCCTATACAATGCTAATATATTCAAACAAGAAAATACCAAACAGTAAACAAAACAGTGCGAGCGGTATGAAAAATAGTCCAATCCGTGAAATGACTCAAACTAAACTGGAGATTGAGATCGCATAAAACTCTAAATTTCTGGCGACGCCTTTACAAGTGGCACACTAGCCAATCCGGACAAGGCATCTCAAATAACGTCGACAGACTGTCGCCTAGCACCCCAGGTAGCAAATCACCCTTCAAGGCGTTTTATTTCACGCTGATAACAAACCCGTTTAATGCCGTTTCCCGCCAACAACCGACAGTCGACAAAAACGGCATTTGCCGTGTCCCGCGGTTGACCGACAGTCCGCGAAAAACGGCAAATGCCGTGTCCCGACGACAATGTGTTAATGAACTTAAAGATGACAGCTCTCCAGGATATGACAAAATATCTCCTAATATAATAAAACTGGTGAAACAATACATAGCATTACCTCTAGTCTACATAATAAACTTGAGTTATCAAACGGGTGTGTTCCCTGATTCTTTAAAACATGCAATTGTAGTTCCTATTTTCAAAAACGGAAATCCGCACTCTGTAAACAATTACCGGCCTATCTCTTTATTAAGTTGTTTATCTAAAATAATAGAAAAGGTTACAAAGAAAAGATTAAACATATACCTTGAGAAATTTGATTTGCTGTCGGACAATCAATTTGGATTTAGGGAAAATAGGAGTACGAGTGATGCTATAGCCAACCTGACAAAAGCTATGACGGAAAGCCTAGACAAGCGTCAGAAATCTGTTGCTGTTTTTCTAGACCTAGCGAAGGTATTTGACACTGTCTCCCACATAATTCTGTTTAACAGACTTGAAGAAATATGGATAACTGCAAAGGCTCTAAAGTGGTTTAAATGCTACTTAAGCAACAGAACACAAGCCACAATAATTAAGCAGCCAAACAACCTAGGTTCTTCAAACAGTTTAACTAAAAATTTAAACCACGGCGTCCCACAAGGAAGTGTTTTGGGTCCCATTTTATTCATCTATATAAATAAACTTTGCGATCTACCTGCAGCCACTAAAACAATGGCATCAGAGAGCTGCCGTCGAGAAAGTTGAAACTCGGCAATTTTTGCTCCGTGTTTCAGGCAGAACTCTTTGCGACCAGAGAAGCCTTGGTCTATGTTTTGAAGAAGCCACCAAACAGATGGAAGAAAATAACGATCCTGACAGATTGCAAATCTGGAGTCCATGCAATAACTGACCGAAATTCGGTCAACCCTATTGTAATGGACATAAGAACAGATATCCAGAATCTACGATGCAGACACCGGGACGTGTACATCGGCTGGATACGAGGACACTGCGGAATCCTTGGCAACGAAAAAGCTGACAAAAAGGCTCGGGAGGCTACGCTTAAGAAAACAGCCCCCGATTTTGCCGATTTTCCGCTCAGTTTTGCCAAAAGGAAAATAAAAAGCAGGACCCTTCAACTCTGGAACGATCGCTATTTGAGTGAGACAACCGGAAGTGTAACTAAAATGTTTTTCCCTACAATTTTTCATGCCTATGATTTCAGAAAAATGCAAAATGCTGGCTACGAGCTCACCCAGATGCTTACGGGTCATGGCGGCTTCATGAGCTACCTGCATCGCTTCAAGCTCTCAGAGATCGACAGCTGCCCATGCGACGATGAAACTCCTCAATATGTCCCTCACCTGTTGATGCATTGCCCCTTTTTCAGCTTTCAAAAACAACAGCTAGAGGCGCGATGCAGAGGCCTGGGTGAAGATCTATGCGACATCCCATCGGTGATAGGTAATAAAGAACTCACACGAGAGGTAGTATCATACATGATAAATATAGCGCAGGAAATTGGTAAAATAAACCAAAGTAGGGAACAAAATGCCGAACACTCCTCTAGTGGAACGGAAGGCCTGTTGACTACTGCCAACAGGCCGGCTTCTCCTGAAGAGTTTTAAGTGGTTTCCTCTCCACGTGAGCAAATGCTGAGAAGTTCCTGATTAGCCCACATTAATATATCCCTCCTGATCCCAATAGTTTAGATAAATTTTAAGATATTTAATTGCAGAAAAATCCACTTTTTGAAATATAAACCTTATATATTATAAGCAAGGTAAATAATAAAGCAACTCCCATATTAAAAAAAAAAAAAAAAACTAAAACAATTACGTTTGCGGATGACACTGTGTTATTTTACGAGGCTCCAACATGGAATAAAGTATACGAAAGGGCTAATATTGGCATAAATAAGGTAAATAAATGGCTTGAGGAGAATTTGTTGACCCTAAATATTAGCAAAACCAAACACATTAATTTCTGCCTACATCCAATTCAAATCGACAATGTACTGATTATTCATACGTGTCCCAAACCCTCTATTCCCTGTCTTTGCATTAATCTTGAAAAGTGTGATAATATCAAATATTTAGGTGTTTATATTGATAAATGCCTAAGCTGGAGTTCCCACGTAAAGTATATTACACCTAAACTAAGAAAATGAATTTTATTTTTAAATCGCTTTGCGACATAATCGATTGGTCATTACTTAAAAGTGTTTACTTCTCCTTTTTCCAATCTACGGTGACTTATGGAATTATTGGATGGGGGGGTAGCGCAGCTAGCGTATTGGATCCAGTTTTTAAAGTACAAAAACTCGTGCTTAGAACAATGAAAAAAGTACCTTTTCGCTATCCTTCAAAAGAATTGTTTGATAATTGTAAAGTTCTAGATGTGCGACAGCTATTTGTCAAGGAGGCACTTGTGAAGTTCTAGAAATCTGTAGATAAAGTCAGGATACAGCAAAATATACAGACCCGATCAGCGGGAAGGATTAATTACCTTGGCCCAACCACTCACTTGAAGCTAGCTCAAAGAAACTTTACCTTCCTGGCTCTGAAATTTTTTAATCAACTTCCGGCAGCCATAAAAAACTCCTTGAGTGCCAATGTATTTTAAAAAAATGTTTGCAATGATTAAGAGGTTGTCCGAGCAATTGGACAATCTCCAAAATTTTATTTTTAGAGATAGGAGTGCCGCCTCGCGCACTTCTTCGATTATCGGCGTTACTGAGGACGTTGAAATGGTTCCCCAGTCTTCAGGGTTCAGAATGCCTTCCCCTACAACCGAGCTGGTGGAACCAAAGATACCCCGGCCGCCCACTGCCATCCTCAGTACGCTGATACGCGTCAAACGCTTCGGATCCGCGGAGTGGTGCAACATGCGCTACTCAAAAGTCATGAAGGACTACATCGCGGATCCAGGGTTCAAGGAGTTGGAAATCAACTCGAAGCTGGCAGCCTTGGACCCTACGTCGCCCCAGTTAGCCTCCGTAGAGCGAGCGCTGTCCGCCATCT
Source organism: Micrasema longulum (assembly GCF_059751315.1). Classification (NCBI taxonomy): domain Eukaryota; kingdom Metazoa; phylum Arthropoda; class Insecta; order Trichoptera; family Brachycentridae; genus Micrasema; species Micrasema longulum. Next base: position 419,019 of record NW_028277293.1, read on the forward strand.
CCCACGCTGCTCTAAAGGAAAGAGAACTCATGCAGTCCTCACTTCAAGAGTTAATTAACTAGGGCTACGATGGGGAAACGCCTCTAACCCCTGAGACTCTGCAAATGAAGATCTCAGATTTCTGTAATCGCGTCTCTGACGACCTTTTGCAGATGGCCTGAGGTAAGAGGGCTGAGGTGATAGAAACGCGGCGTAACCGCTTTCTCAAACTCGTGAAAAATAAGCACGATGTCCAGCCCCTCGCTAAAATTCCCCCCAGTGCGTCCTTCCTGTTCGAGGAAGCAGCTTTCTCTTCCGAGCTGCAGAGGCTCGGGGGAGTCAGCAAGTGCTTCAGGAAACCTTCCATCTCGACCGGTCAACTGGTCTCGTCCCATTCCGGTAACCGAGATGGAGAATTCGCTTTTCCGAAGAAAGATTCTGGAAAACGCACGGTTGCGGTCCCGAAAGATAAGCCCTTTCGTGCTCAGAGGGCTGACCCTGGGCGGGACCCCCAACCGTCAACCTCAGGAGGACAGAGAAGAAAGCTCCAGCACAGACAACCGGCGTCAACCGAGGTCTGCCCTCGCGTCGTCGAGCCTATTACAAGTGACAGCTTTCGGGCCGGGCAGTTAGCGGGAAAGATTCAGAATTGGCAGGACTTAAATGCTCCCAGGGTCATTCTGAAAATGATATGCGGCTATCGCATCCCCTTTCTTTCAAAGCCCCTGTTGGTAAGCCCAAAGAATTATCAACTAATATCTTACGAAACAAAGACATCCGACGATATGTCTCTTCAAATAAAGAACATGTTACAGCCGGGTGTTCTAGAACCGACAGACAAATCTGCGGGATTCCTGTCGCAAATATTTCTTGTGAAAATGGGCGACGGTTCCGACCGCCCTATTTTCAACTTAAAAGCCCTGAATTTACATGTGATGACGAGACATTTCTCTCTCATCTATCATCACAAAATACCAGGCTTCCTTCAACCAGGAGACTGGATGACAAAAATCGATCTCTCTCAGGCTTATTTTCACATTCCGGTGGCTCCGACACACCGAAGATTTCTCCGCTTGTTCTACAATCGTCAGTGTCTGCAAATGTTTGTTTGTTATTTTTTATATATTTCGTTATCAAAAAAGACTTGATTTACTTGTATTTAATTTTTTTAAACTTTTATTTTATTGATATTTTTAAGATTTTTTTAAAAATATTTTATGTAAACATTATTATATTGTGTTACAAAAATGTTTAAAGAGAGAAATCCCTGCAAAAAAAACTGCTTTTGCAGTTTTTTTTGCAGGAAAAAATTGTTTAGAATTAAAAGAAAAAAAAAATGACCTGCCTGCCATTCGGACTGGCCAGCGCTCCGCATGCATTCGCTATGATTTCTAACTGGATTGCAGAAATCCTAAGGAAAAAAGGCCTTCGGGTTGTTTACCTAGACGATTTTCTCCTGGCTCTTCAGACCAGAGAAAAATTAGAAATTCAAACACAACAGGCGATCAATCTTCTAACATCTCTCGGATGGAAGATCAATGTAGACAAGTGCGTCCTGATTCCAGTGCAATGTCTGGAATATTTGGGGATTGTTTGGAACATGAACCAGAATCTCAAGTCCCTATCCACAGAAAAACGGGAAAAGCTTCGCAGAACGTTGCAGCTTTTACTGGGAAAAAATATGTGGTTTCTGCAACGAGCCCAAAGCATTCTCGGATCGCTAAACTTTGCCAGTTATGTGACCCCCAGAGGCCGCCTTCACTGTCGCCAAATGCAATTTCAGGTCCATTCAATGTTGAGGCTTCCTTTCCGAAGGAAGGTTCCATTGTCCAATCCAGTGATAAAGGAAGTATCCTGGTGGGTAGAAAATCTCGTCGCCAATTCTTTGGTACACAATCCCCGACCAGTGCACTTTCTGGCAACAGATGCCGCAGGAACAGGATGTGGAGCTCAAATGGACGACGTTCATCTCTCAGGTCTTTGGACGGAGGAACAAGCGCAGTGGCACAGCAACCGTCAGGAGATGTTTGCCATTTTGAAAGCATTCAAGTACCTGAGCGAGACTTTAAAGCATTCTTCAGTACTTGTTCAGTCGGACAACAAGACGGTTCTTCAAAACAAAGGAGGCACAAGGTCAGTGACGTTGCTTCTTCTTACTTATCAAATATTGAGCATAATAGATCAGCACAGTATCACTCTGGAAGTTCAACACCTCCCGGGTCGATACAACGGCCTCGCAGACCATCTGTTTCAGGGCATGAAGCTACCGGAATGGTCTCTTTTGCCTCAGGCAACGGAACCTATCTTCACGAAATGGGGAACTCCGGTAATAGATCTATTTGCCTCGGAAACAGCTCACGTGGTGGAGCAATATGTTTCGATGGATACCAAAGACCCGAATGCTCTGTTCCACAATGCCTTCAGCAGATTCTGGACTTACCCATTGGATTGGATATTCCCCCCCCATGCTTGATTCCTCGAGTCCTAGCACACTTGAGAGAATCGACAGGGATGTACATGCTCATAGCGCCCAAGTGGCCCAAAGTGTTCTGGCTCCCAGACATCTGAGCGAGGGCTGTGAGACCTGCTCTAGCAGTGAACGATATCGTGAACAACCTTGTGAATACTTCCACAGGTTACCATCCGCCGAGAATCCACGACATCCATCTGGATGTTTGGCTGATTGGGGGTGGGAATAATCTTTTACTGAGTGGTCTCCAGCGGAAAAGTTACTTTTAACATCTAGTTGGAGGGACTCCACTCTTAAAGCTTATTCAGTAGCATGGAATAGATGGCGAAAATGGTCTAACACATATGATGTTGACCTCAAAAACCCATCTGGAAACCAGTTGGCCCGATTTTTAGCATACTTGAAAGTAAAAGTAGGTCTTGCTCCCAGCTCTATTTCACTTCACAAATCAGCTGTTTCCATGCTTAGCATTCCTAACAGGAACAGCCAGCTTAGTGGCCACCCGATGGTGAAACAAGTCATGAAGGGCATAGCTAAAACCACTCTTAAGTCACATAAACCACCAATTTGGGATCCCAGGATTGTATGCAGTTGGCTAGAGAATAATCCACCAACAGATATAACCCTGTTTGAAGCATCACGTAGATGTGCTTTAATTTTATTACTCGCATCTGGGCGAAGAGTTCACGATCTTACACTTTTAAGGTGTTCGTCAGATTATTTTGTTGATGCTACTGACCACATTATCCTATGGCCAGTGTTTGGATCAAAAACTGACTCGTCTCTACACAGACAGTCAGGTTGGAAGCTTTTGAAGATTAATGTAGAAGCTATAGATCCTGTGTTCTGGCTTAGGAAAGTACGAGGGCGGTTTGATAAGTCAGTGACTTTTTGAATTTCCCGCACAGTTACTTCAAATGCAACAGTGCTGCCGTCAACTGTAATCTATCAGTGGGCAACGTTCTAATTTTGATCAAGGTACGTCGTTCAGTTGGTGTTTGACAGCCGTTCAAAGCAGACAACCTTGTGATTTTCTACAAAAATGGAAAAAAGTGAATTTCGTGTGTTGATTAAACATTATTTTTTACGTAAAAAAACCATCACTGAAACTAAGGAAAGACTTGATAAATACTACGGGGACTCGGCACCATCAATTTCAATGGTTAAGAAGTGGTTTACGGAGTTCCGTTGTGGTCGTACCAGTACTAGTGACGCCGAACGTTCAGGTCGTCCAAAAGAAGTGATCACGCCGGAAATCATCGATAAAATCCACAAAATGATATTGGACGATCGGAGAATGAAAGTGCGTGAGTTGGCTAATGCTGTTAGTATCTCAACTGAACGTGTACATCATATTTTACACGAATATTTGGATATGAAAAAACTCTCCGCGAGATGGGTGCCGCGATTGCTCACACTCGACCATAAGCGCAATCGTGTGACCACTTCAAAAGAGTGTTTAGCGATGTTTAGCCGTGATCAGAACGACTTTTTGCGCCGTTTTGTCACTGTGGACGAAACATGGATCCATCACAACACGCCAGAGACCAAGGAACAATCAAAGCAGTGGGTTGCTCGGGGTGAACGTGGACCAAAGAAGGCCAAACTGTGTCTGTCAGCCAACAAGGTCATGGCCACAGTTTTTTGGGATGCACGCGGTGTCATTCACATCGATTACCTCGAGAAAGGTAAAACGATCACCGGCGAATATTATTCAAACCTTTTGAACAGATTTGACGTTGATTTGAAGGAAAAACGGCCGCATTTGGCGAAGAAGAAAGTGCTGTTCCATCAAGACAATGCACGTGTGCACACATGTCTAGTCACGATGGAATTGGGCTACGAACTTCTACCCCATCCAGCATATTCTCCTGATCTAGCCCCCTGCGACTATTTTCTTTTTCCAAACCTAAAGAAATAGCTGGGCGGTGAAAGATTTGAGTCGAATGAAGAAGTCATTACCGAAACAAACGCCTATTTTGAGAGCCTTGAGCAAACCTATTATTTGGAGGGAATAAAAAAATTAGAAAAACGCTGGACTAAATGTATCGAGCTAAAAGGTGATTATGTAGAAAAATAAAATGTTTATTTGCTGAAAAAAAATTGTTTTATTCAAAAAGTCACTGACTTATCAAACCGCCCTCGTATATACCCTGGGTAAAGACCGAAGAGAGGAAGGAAGTAATCTTTTTGTTTCTACTTGTGGTACTGCAAAACCAGCTTCACCCACTATCATCGGCGGCTGGGTCAAATCCCTCCTGAAAGAAGTGGGTATTTCGGCATCCACTGGTAGTACTAGGTCAGCTGTGGCTTCCTTAAACTGGATTCAACAATATCCTATTAATGAAATCCCGGAAAGGGGGAATTGGCAAAGGGAAAATACCTTCTCAAAGTTTTACTGCAAAGAGATAATATTTTTATTAATATCCCTACAGAGATAAGGTAGAATTATTTTTTTCAAATTCAGGATTATGGATATTCGAGCGTTTACAGGGCTTATGACCTGTCATTGAATGACTCGAATATCCATAATCCTGAATTTGAAAAAAATAATTCTACCTCATCTCTGTAGGGATATTAATAAAAATATATACCTACTCCCCCTTGGGAGAAATCCAGATTTGTGTATGTACAAAATACACGTACCTAAAATAATGTTGTGCAAAGAGATAAGACATAATGTTGCCGATCATAATCGCACATGTTCAAAATCTCTTACTAGCCTTTTCAGGCCTATTAACTGATGACAAGCAGAGACAATCTCTCGGACCCGTTATGCCAGTTATTCACTATATCTTGTGAGTTGCATAAACATGTATTTAATGTTAATTGTTACTGTGTATAGAGTTGAAATGTTACCGAGTATTACTGAACTCATCGTGGTTAGTGATCTAAATGTATACCTGGAGGTAATATCTTGGCTTCCGGCCAGGTGTACAGACCATCCAGTGTCACATTGACATCAACGCTGTGTGTGCTCATGATCCATGTGTCTGCAGATGAGATCTCGGCTCTTGGCCAGTATCATCTGGTATTATGTTCTAAATGGTATATTACAACTGACATCACCACTGTGTGCGCTTATGATCTATATCTGGAGATGATATCTCGGCTCCTAGCCAGTATCATCCAGTATTAATACTCCTCTAAACAGTATATCACAATTGACATCACCGCTGTCACCAGGCGATAACAAACACTTCTCACATAAACATATTCTGGATAAGAGACTTCAGTCTCTCAGACTCTCTTCAGACTCTCAGTCTTCAGTCACAGCCGGTAGAGACGGTACAGTTTGCAAATTCGCTTAAGTAAAGTCGGTGTTTTTTTAATATATGTGTTATTAGATTATCCAAATTAGTAAATAAATTAACAAACATTGAGAACTCTATAATTTTCTGCTTTACTATTAGTGTTTTTAGTTATATTAAATCTATGTGTGATCACGATTCTAAAAGGAGCGCTATTTACGAGTGAAAAAAAATCGCTACCTACAACTGATAAGGAACAGCTGACTGCCGCCGTATTACTACGTAGCGTATTTACTACAAAGAAAGATGACGCGCGCAAATACAGAAATGATAATTAATTTAAGCGAACGTATTACAGCCCTAAGTGAAGAGATATTACAAATGAAAGACTTAATCATGGAACAAAATAAAATTATTCATTTGTTACTACCTAATCATATTTCTGGACAAAACTCGCTTTCGTATGTAGATGCCACAAATAAAGTAAACACCCCGAGACATACTATTATTGTGACTTCAGATGATCCGAAAGTCGACAGTGAGGAGGTTGCCAAATCAATCAAATCGAAGATCAGTGTCTGCGACCTAGGAATAGGCGTTCAAGAGTTTCGTAAAGTCGCGAAACGTAAAGTTATTATATCTTGCATAAATAAAGAAGATAAAAACACTTTAAAAAACGCCATTAACAATCAAACGAGTGGAGGATTAAAAGCTGAGGAGGTAGTCACTAAAAAACCATTAGTTATCTTTAAGTATGTCATGAACGAAATATCAGAAGATGAATTTTTTAAATGCCTTAAAAAACAAAACAAATTGCTTCAAAACATTGAACCGATGGAAAGATTAAATATCGAAAGCGCGTTAGAAATCAGCATCTTTGCCATATTGTTGCGGAAACAACTGCACCTATTTGGAGGGAGCTAATATCTGCAGAGAAAGTGAATATCGGTTATCAACGCATAAGTGTACTAGATGAGTCGCCATTAATACAGTGCGGAAATTGTTTATTTTACGGACATACAAAGCGTTACTGCGATAGAAAACTGACGTGTGCATACTGCGGTAGTGAACATACAATGAAGGAATGCAATGTTAAAGTACAAAAGGACACCTCGCCAAAATGTGTAAACTGCGCCGACGGTGACGGATTAAACGTACATACGGCGTTCAGTCCGGATTGCCCAGTAAGAAAAAGGATGGAGCAGAAAGCGAGAGCGAGAATTCAATATACTTGCTAAAATTGAAAACTGGGATTTGGATTACATTGAAGAAACTAATCTAGCATACGAGCGCACAACTAATTTTGAAGAATGGATAAAAAGGGAAACAAATACTAGCAATCTCGTGTGTATTCAATTAAACATAAGATCGATATCTAAATATTGGGACGTTTTAAATATACATTTGAAAAACTCATTAGAAAATATCGAATAAGTATTTGTGAAACTGCAATAACGGACCCACACCATATCGACTTATATACGTTACAGGGTTATAATATGTATTATTACTGCCGACCAAAAAAAACGGGAGGTGGAATATTACTCTATGTTAAAAAATCTTAAATTTACGGAAACAAAAATTGAATGCACTGAAAACGTTTTTTAATTTGTGTGTGGATTATTAACTTTAAAAAATTGCAAAAAATACCACCTATATTCAATATACCGTCCACCAAATACAAATAAAATGGTTTTTATAAATGAAATTGAAAACGTTTTTTAAAAAATTGCGGAAAAGGACTCCATTATATTTCTCGGAGACATCAATTTAAATCTTCTAGATTGCAATGATGGGACAACTTGACAATATGAAAATTAGATGGCCTCCTTCGGCATGGCAAGATGTATAAAAGACGTAACAAGAGAGGTGATCGTTCAACAGAGGACAGTATGCTCGTGCCTGGATCACATCTATGTTCGTGACAGGGAGTGCGTGGATTTATGAGAGTAATATAGCTGACCACTACCTGATAGCTCTTATTTATTTTATTTATTTAACTTTTTGTACATAATGTTATTTGTACATTGGCAGGCTTATTGCCAAATGGCAATTTCTTCCAACCAACCAATAAAATAAAAGTTTTATTTTTATAATTCAAGTTACAGAACATATTCAATAGAAAAAAAAAAAAAAAAAGATTAAAAAGTGAAAAATATATAAAAATAGAAATAAACGTATTTGTTTATAAATTACCTTAAATCAAAACTATTACTCAATGGGAAAAAGGAAAAAAGCGGAAAGAGGAAAAAGGAAAGGAGGAGAGATTAAGGAAGAGAAAGGAGATGTTTCTTCAGACGTGATTTAAACAGAGATAATGTAGTAACATCTTCGATGGTGGATGGGAGATGATTCCACAGTCGAGCCGCATGGACACTATATGAGTTAGAGAAGAAAGAGGAATTAAGAGAGTGCCTTGAGAATGAGAACGAAGAGGTAAACCATGAACTGATAAGCGTTGAAATTTTTCACACAGGTATATAGGAGCGTTAGGACTATGAAGTACATTGAACAGAAGTGAGAGGGAGTGATAGTCTCTCCGCTGTCTAATTTTGAGCCATTTCATTTGAGCCTACGATAATCAGAAATGTGGTCATATTTTCTAAGACCAAAAATGTACCTTATGCATGTATTCTGAAGTCGTTCAAGTTTATCGAGTTGCTCACAGCTTAAATCAGTCATGGAAACATCAGCGTAATCTAGAATGGGTAGTAGTAATGCTTGTACAAGAGTGCATTTAGTACTAATGGGTAAGAATTTTTGCAACCTTCTAAGTGAGTGTAGATTGAAAAATATTTTGCGGCTTAATTCATTAGTATGAGCTCGCCAGCAGAGATGTTCATCCATTAGTACTCCTAGATTTTTTTACGGATTTCCTGTACTGAATATTGGTACCATTGACAATAAGAATTAATAAGTCTTATCATTCCTGAAACTCCATTGATGGAAGACAAGAGTAAGCAGTCCCAACATTTTACTTTTCTATCTGATAAATTAATTAACATGAACATCAAACTAATAAATTGGGAGCCGCTTCTAGAGGAGACTGGATCTGTTTGTTTGTATAATAAAATGTATGAAAATTTTGAAAAAGTTTATTCCAAAAGTATAGTAGTTAGAAATATAGAAAATACGGTCAAAAACTGTGGAAGAAAAATATGGGCAAATTCTAATTTACTAGTAAAAATAAAAATAAAAGATGCACTTTGGAACAGATGGAAAAGATCACCTAAAAACTTAACTTTTGAAAGGGAATTCAAAGCATATAGAAATAAATTAAACAAATATGTGCTCAAAACAAAGAAAAACTATTATAATAACAGGTTCTATGGTTGCGGCTATGACATTAACCCTTTGGAAGCGGCTGTAATATATGTTGCTACCCTACGTTCCATACTAGATTTCCTTCCGTTCAACGCGAACGTAAACAATGTTGTTATGCTGGTGTTCGGCGGTCGATAAAATCTTTAGCTTGATCCCTATGACAATCCAACTCAGATAAGTGTATAGGATATTTCATGCTACTAATGCCATCTACGGTTTACCAACGAAAAGTATGTTTGTTTACTAAAAATCCAGATCTAAGAGATCACTTATTCGGGTCGCGAACCTAAGAAAACAGCTAATTAGTTTGAAATTCTGGCGGGTACAATTCGACCAATAGTGTCTCGCCGGGCTCTTCCCAGTAACTACGTCAGTGTAGCATAGTGCGCGGATAGAATAAGGTCCCTAATTAAATTTAGTTAAATAAGTGACATTACAAATAATTTTATCATACTATTGTGTAGTGGTGGGTGTTTTTTGAAACAAACATTTCTTCATAATAATAAAAATACGTATGTACTTTTATTCCATTTATAATTTTTACCAGTGACCGGGTTTTGTCGTGACCGACATCGTCAAACTGATGGGAAAATATTTTTTTTTCTATGTTATATGCAAGTGCAAGCAGGAAAATTTGTGTTTGAAAAACTTTTGTTGGTGAACCGTTTTAAAAATTACGTTTTTATTAGTAAACAAAAAACTAACGAAGTTTTAATAATTGTTAAATACATTTAGAGTATCGAAATTACGAACGATTGGTTAATTTTTTCAATATTGTATTTATAATGACGTCACAAAATATGGTTGACGAAGAAATTGCCGAAATAATTGGAGAATTGGACTCCGATTACGAAATATTTTCTGAGGATGACACAGAGGTAGGTGATCTTGATTCCGATATGGAAACAGAATCTGTTGAGGACCGTGTCGAAGAGAGGGGACAGTTAAATTCATGGAAATCTGGACCTTATATTCCCATAATACATGAATTTGATGATTTCCAATCGGGTATTACTGTCAACAGCCTCTCCAGTAATTCAATTGAATGTGATTTTTTTGAACATTTTTTAAACATTCAGATAATGAGCACTATAGTTTCAGAAATCAATAAATTTTATGTATATACATATACAAGTAAAGAACAAGGGCCAAGTTCTCGCACACACAAATGGAAAGATATCACTGTTCCCGAATTATATCGTTTTTACGCACTGTCTATGGTGATGGCGAAATGTAAGCATTTATCTATTAAACAATACTGGCGTACCGATGACTTGTATTTTTATCCAATTTTCGGAAAAACAATGCCAAGGGATCGGTATCAGTTAATTTTACAAATGTTGCATTCCTCTGATCCAAATAGTCCCCCGTCTTCCGACAGATTAAACAAACTTAGGATATTAATAGACCATACGAGAAAAATGTTCAAAGAGACAATGGTTCCACATGAAAATTTATGCATAGATGAAAGCATGATAGCATTCAAAGGAAGATTATTGTTTAAGCAATATATTCCGTCAAAACGACACCGGTTTGGAATTAAATTATTTGTGTTGTGCGATGTGACAACCGGATATATTTTAGATTTTATCATCTACTGTGGAGAAGGAACAGTTGTAGTAGATGATCAAAATTTTGGAGTATCCGGAGCTGTAGTCACAACACTTTTAAAAGATTATATTGGAAAAGGGCACAAATTATGGTGTGATAATTGGTATTCAAGTCCGGTATTATTTAAATATCTTCATGCAAATAAAACTAATGCATGTGGGACCGTGAGAAAAAATCGGAAAGGCTTACCACAATTTAGAAAATTGAAAAAAGGGGAAGTAGAAGCTAAAAATGATACTCCATTATTAGCCCTAAAATGGTGTGACAAGAGAGAGGTCCATATGTTGACAACAATGCACGATGACTCCATGGAGCCAACTGGAAAACTACATCATCGCACAGATGAGCCCATAATTAAACCGAAATGCATAATTAATTATAATAAATGTATGGGAACAGTGGATAAAGCTGATATGATCCTTAGTAACGTAACATGCATGAGGAAATCTTTAAATGGTACAAAAAGGTATCATTTCATTTTATAGATTTGTATTTATTAAATTATTTTTATTTATTTAAATCAGTAACCGGCAAAACAATATCATTTCCAGATTTTCAAGAAAATGTTACAACGCAACTATTAGCGAAATATAAAATACCAATTATAAGGACACCACATCCCACAGTTTGGACAAGCCGGACTCCACACAGAATTTTTCCAAGGGATATAATGGATCACATTCCCGAGTTGATTCCGCCGAACCCTAAAAAAAAAACGCCGCGAAGACGTTGTCATGTTTGTGCGAACACAAAATTAAAACCAAAAAAAAAACAAAATTAACTCGATAATTTTGCTCTCCATGTAATGTAGGATTATGTCTTAAACCCTGTTACAAAATATACCACACGTGTGCGAAATTTTAATTCCGTTCCATCATAAACATCAATTTCACCCCATAAAATGTTATTATTAAGTGTTAAAGAACATGTCAAGTGTCGAAAACCATAAAATAATCAGTAAAACCGTTTTAACCTGTCCGGGAGTATGGCCGTACATGGTCGTCCAAACAAAATTTTCATCAATGGAGTATGGGCGTACATGTACGTCCGCGCGTATTACTAAAGCCCGGTGACATTTCTTTATAAACTGAAGCTTGTACTGCCATCTGTGTTTGTATTTGAACATTAAAACCACAATTCAGATTATTTTTCTGCTTTATCGACGGCACTTATCTTAAAACAAAGTTTGTGTGACGTCATTGTAATAATCCTGTCAAAAAAAGTCCGTTGCAAACATTTTTACCGCGAGCGCGTTGCAACTTCACGATTTTAACCAGTTTTTCTAACATATTCTTATGTTTTTAGCATTTAAATAAACATTTTTAAATTTTAAGTACATATTTGGTCTTTTGTTTATAATATAAGTTATTTTGTGATAAGTTTGAGTGAATAATCAAGATTTTATTGACAGTCCATTGAATTCTAAGTGTGTTTTCGTATTATTTTATGTTTTTACCCTAGTAGTTTACCATTGGAAGTTCATTTTAAAATTTTGTGTGTGTATATTTGTAATTTTTAAGAAGTTGTGATTTTTTTATTGTAAAAACATGTCGAACTGTATGACTGAGCGACAAATTACTGAATTTTTGATTGATAGTGAAGACGAAGATATTTTTGAGGATGTTGGAGATTTACCTATTTTATCAGATAGTTCTTCCGAAGAATCCGATGGCTTTTCCGACGACGACGAGGAAGCGGGACCTTCAAGAGCAAAATGGCAAAGAGTGGATAGGCGTAAATGGATTGAGGGTGAATTTACTCCGGTTTTGCATGAGTTTGACAGCAGAAATTCCGGTATAATGCCTCATATAGCAGTCAACGAGAATTCAAGTGAACTGGATTTTTTTGAGCTGTTTTTTACTCACGAGATAATGACAATAATTGTTAGTGAAACAAATAAGTATGCTGCCAAAATATCTTCTGATATTTCCATCAAGTCAAAATTACGGAAGTGGGTAGACACCACGGTGTCCGAAATGTATATGTTTTTGGCCACAATAATGCTCATGGGACTTGTTGGAAAGAATTCACTTAAGAAATATTGGTCCAAGAATCCCATCATAGAGACTCCGTTTTTTAGAGTTCTTTTTTCACAAGACAGGTTTTTGCTTTTGCTGCGGGCTCTTCATTTTTCGGACAATGATGTTCAGACAAGTGACAGACTACATAAAATTAGAAATATTTTGGATCCGATGAAGAAAAATTTTAAATCCACATTTTACCCTTTCCAGAACCTATGTATTGACGAAAGTCTTCTGATGTGGAAGGGAAGACTCTCTTTCAAAATATATATACCACCGCTTTGGAATAAAATTATTTGTTCACTGTGATTCCTTAACTGGATATATATTGGACCTTATTGTTTATACTGGTTCACAATCGGACATAGACCTGGATCCCAATATTGGAATTTCTGGCTCAGTCGTCACCACAATGTTGAAAGATTACATGGTAAAAGGCCATCGAATATTTTTAGATAATCGGTATACCAGTCCTATTCTGTTTGATTTCTTACACCAAAATAAAACAAACGCTTGTGGAACTGTAAGATTGAATCGGAAACAAATGCCAGATTTTGGAAAAGAAAAGATGAAGAAAGGTGATGTAAAATCTTTTCATTCTGATAATTTGATGGCACTGAAGTGGAAGGATAAAAGAGACGTCACTATGTTGACTAACATACACAAAAATAATATGGTACCCTCACTCAAAATTGACTACTCCACGGGCGAGAATAAAATCAAACCTGAAGCCGTGTTAGAATATTCTCAAAATATGGGAGCTGTTGACAAGACGGACAGAATATTGGGTTTTGTCGATAGTTCAAGAAAAACCATAAAATGGTACAAAAAAATATTTTTTAGATTAGTAGATACAGGTTGTCTCAATGCTTTCTTTTTACACAAAATAAAAACACAAAAATCTCTTAACTGTTCTGAATTTCGTGAAAATTTAATAACACAATTGGTGGAAAAGTACCATTTACACCGTCCATCAACATCCGGAGGAAGGCGAGTGTCTGATAATCCCATTCGACTTTCAGCCAGACATTTCATTTCTCCCGTGCCTCAAACCCAAACAAAAGGAAGTAAAACACAACGTAAGTGTCATGTTTGCAGTCATTCCGCAAATAGAATAAAAAAAAGAAAGGATACGAGATACATGTGCCTTGAGTGTGGTGTGGCCCTATGGGTATACCCGTGTTTTGAGGAGTATCACACAAAAAAACAATATTAAGCATAGAAAAAACAACTGTAAATAACGTTTTATTATTTTGTGTAGAATAGTAAACAATAGTTAGTGGTAAGTGTATCAGATTGTGCAAAATAAACATTCTTCCCTTAAAATATAAAAAAATTACATTTTGCTAAAAAAAGACCTGAGTGTAGAAAATAATTGAATAATAAACATTCCTGTATCTTCATTTACCATAAAACACAGATGGTGGTAAGTAAAGTTTATTTTATTATTTTCAGAAATATTATTTGGGCTTGTAAAACCGATGGTTGACAACCCATGAAATAAAACATCGATAATTTTGATATAAATCATATTTACTGGTATAATTTATTATTTTTATTCAAGAAAATATGTTGCTTATAGCATTGACAATGATATAAAATTATAAAAAGTAAAAAAAAAACATGAAAAAAAAACTCACTCCCCAGATACAGTTTTGTCGGCAGAAACTCACTCCCGGACAGATTAATAAAAGCTTTGCAAGTGTCCTAGTACAAACAAAAAATATGTTTTGTTAAGTGGCGCAGTGTTCCAATATAACTGCTGTCCGGTATCATATGACATTCAAGATGGCGGTACAGTTTCAAGTGGTAAGTGATTTACTATGAATATTTTTTGTTCGCGTTATCTTCCTTAATTATGGGACTGTAATGTTTATTTTAGTTCTCCAAAATGTTCTTTAAACAGTTTAGGTCTTCTCAAGTTTGGTAATTAATTTATAAGTGCCTTATTCATAACATAATCATGAAGATAAATATTCAATCAAAAGTGGCCGCATGAATGGTTTGGTGAGAGATTACAAGACCGTCACCCCACAAAGGTTAAATCTACTTGGAATGAAATTAATAAAGTATTAGGAAGAAATAATAAAACTGATTGTGACACAGTTATTGAAAAATATTTCTTACTGAAAAATTCAATAGAAGACACGACAGAAAAATTTGGATCTTTTTTTGAGGTTGGAGTGAAAGACTTGCTGCACAAATGCACTATTGAAACCAGTGAAATCACGTGCACACCAAAACAGCATTCAATGTATTTGCCTAGAGCTAAAACTTCTCAAATAACAACAATTATAAGCTCAATGAAAAATTCTAAAACAACCGGTATTGACAATATAAGAATGTGCGATATCAAAAAACATGTCTCGGTGTTAGGTCCTATAATTACACACCTTATAAATATTATTTTGCTGACTGGTGTGATTCCGGAGATGTTTAAACATAGCATAGTTAGACCAATTTACAAAGGGGGGGATCATTCAATTGTTAATAATTATAGACCAATTTCACTTTTACCTGCAATTGAAAAAATTTTAGAAAAATATGTCTGCATTTATTTAGATATATATTTTAAAAAGTTCAACATCATTGATCCTTTCCAATATGGTTTTCAAAAAAAAAAAAGAGTTGCGATGACTTGCTGCAGGATTTCGCAGATTTCATCAATAACAAATTAAATATTTTGCATCATGTCACTGTACTTTTCATCGATTTCTCAAAAGCTTTTGACACTTTATGTCTTTAGAGTCAATTGGCATAAGGGATAATTTATTAACTTTTTTTTCAAATTATTTAGTGGGGAGGAAAATGAGAATAAAAATAAAGAATTCATTAAGTCTAGCGAGGGAATGTTTATCAGGGGTGCCACAAGGGTCTATCTTGGGTCCTAAATTGTATATAAATTATGTGTCAGTGATTTGCAACGTTTTTAAAGAAGTAAGGAGATTTATTTTTGCAGATGACACCGCACTAGTTATTTCCAATAAAAACCCATTAGAATCACAAGAGATATTGCAAAGTGATTTCAATAAATTGTTAAATTGGGCTCATGACTATGGTCTCATTATAAATGCAAAAAAGACTAAATGCTTATACATAAAATCTCCTCATGCCAAAAAATATGTTTTGCCTAATATTATTGCTCATTGCACAGATTGCTTGCATGATGGTATTTCTAACACATGTAATTGTGAACTCATAGAATTTGTAGAGGAGTATAAGTATTTGGGTATTTTTATTGGTCATAATTTTAAATGGGATCGTCATATACTTTGTGATCGATTGCGGACTCTTGTGAGTACTTTTTATAAGTTATCTTTTATTTTGCCTAAAATCACTCTTAAAATTATTTATTTTTCTTTAGTAGAATCAATAATAAGATATGGTATAAAGTCGTGGGGACATTCGAATAAAACTAATATTAAAATGATCCAGGGTCTACAGTATTCTATAGTTAAGCGAATTGTACCTGCAGAGATTTACGAACAAAGAAGTAATAATGATCTCCTGTACAAAACAATCAAAACTCTGCCTGTTCGAGGACTACTGTGGCTTTGCATCATTTTGCAACAATTTCATAGTAATACATTCAAGTTTCCTCTCAAACATAACCATAATACACGCTTCACGTCTAATGATGGCTTGGTAGTACCAAAAGTATGTAATAAATATGGAAATAGAACTCTCAAATATTTAGTACCTAGAATTTTTAATTTATTACCAAAAGAACTTAAATTTAACTCACATTGTAACAAGAGCAAAATAAGAGAGTGGCTACTCGATCAAGAGTTTATATATGAATAGTAGCTTGGGTGTAAATATTTTATTTTTTCATATATTTTCTTGTATTTAAAAAATAAAAATTTATATATTATTATTTGTATAAACATGTTTATTCTGATCTTTCCGGCTGTTAATTTTTATATGTTATTCATTGTTTTTATAAATGTAAATAATATTATTAAGTCAGTATAAATATAATCTTCACCAACAAGCTACAAAAAGTGGCTTGGTGGGATTTTAGTTTTAGTAAAAATATAACAAGTGAAAATTTTTTAAATTGTAAAAATGTATAATTATGCTATTAAATCAAATAAATTAAAAAGACGGTACTACATAATGAAAGAGTTTTACATACCATTAAAACTCGTATTATGTTGCCTCTCTTATCTAGAATATGATCAACTTCTGCCTGGTGAGACACAATTGAAACAAAGGAATAGATTCCCTGCCAGTGACAGCTGTAATACCAACATGAGAGACAAAAAGGGTTGCCATAGAAAAAGGACAGTATTAAGAGGCGGGTAGGAACTAGGAAACGCCGGCCGGAAAGGAGATGCTATCTCACATAAACATATTCTGGATAAGAGAGGCAACATAATACGAGTTTTAATGGTAGGTAAAACTCTTTCATTATTATTATTGTACTCAATCTAACCATTTATTTAACTTTTGACAGCTCGATTATGTATCGATTAGGGATGTCCTAATGCGTTACCGAATCGATTTCTCATAAAAATCAAATTTATTTATGAAAAATTTTAATCTCAAAATTTTGCAGTTTATAAACATACCCAGACGTTTAAAGCAGAGTTTATATTACGAAAGCGCTGGTAAAACTTTTTTTTTTTAAAGTCTTCATTCAATAAAAAATATTGCAAAAAATACATCATTTCTTTACAAAAGAAACTTTAAATACAGTTTTGATAAACTCCTTAATTGAAGTTTGTCATTGGGTGCAGGAGCTACAGAAAACCCAAATATGCATAGGACTATTTTATTGTCGTAATGTAAATTGAGAAATTTTGTGTCGCGACACTGTCAGTTTGTCGGCGACAATAATAAATGACAGCGACCACGGCGCCATTAAAATTCAATATATTCTGATGAACTGTCAAATTAGTTTTGGCCATAGACAAAATCCGTCGCCAATGACGCAGTGGCGGCGTTAATTTGTCATCACTTGCAACGAGACGCCCGTGCTATATAGTAACTACATTTCCGTTCGCTGAGAGTTCATTCACATTTTTTATACGTCGAGTTGAGTATTTATATTACTCCGTATTGATTGTTATTATTCCCGTGAGCTTTATACTTACAAAATAATGCCGAAAGGTATGGTGCTTAAAGGACAATCGAGAGAGCTTGTGCTGCGCCTTCGTGAATATTTTGAAAAGGAAAGTCGTAATGGCGGACCTCTTATACCACTGACGCAAGTTAGAGACCGTGTTGCAGCAGCATTGGGAATAAGTGCTCCAACAGTGGCAAAAATAACCAAAGAAAGCTACGGCAGAAGCGGCATGGAACAGAACACGCTATCTATGCCTAAGAAAAAACGTCAGCCCCGTAAAGTGACTGCAGTTGACAGTTATGACGCTGATGCTATTCGCTGTCATATATACGACTATTACTTTAGAAAAGAGATTCCAACATTAAAAAAACTAGTAGAATCTCTGAAAAATAGTGTCTTGTTTCGTGGTCAAAAATCTTCTTTGGCAAAGGTGTTAAAACAGATTGGGTTTCTATATAAAAAATGTGACAAAAGAAAAATATTGATGGAGCGCCATGATATTGCTTTGTCTCGATGTCAATTTTTAAGACAAGCAAAGAAAATAGAAAACTGGTCGAATGTGGTTTTCACAGACGAAACTTGGCTGAATGCGAATCATACGCTGTCAAAAAATTCGACTGACGACACTGCTGCCTCCACTTCTGCAGTGCCAATGGGGAAAGGAGAACGCCTCATCATTTGCCATGCGGGAGCAGAAAAAGGATTTATGCCAGACGCTGTATTAGCATTTAAATCCCAGAAAACAGGAGATTATCATGAGGAGATGAATGCGGACGTGTATGAAAAGTGGTTCAGAGAAATGCTGACATCACTCGAAGAGCCATCGATAATATTTATTGATAATGCACCCTATCACTCTCGTCAAATTAATAAAATGCCAACACAGGCCAATAGAAAAACTGTTATCATAAACTGGCTCCGTGACAATGGGGAGGATGTGGACGAGCCCTTACGAAAAATAGAGTTACTGGATATACTGAAAACAAAAAAACAGCCAAAACGGTACGTGATCGATGAAATGGCAGCAGAACATGGCCATATCGTTCTCAGAATTCCCCCGTACCACTGTCAATACAATGCTATTGAGCTTATCTGGGCACAAGTCAAAGGACACGCCGCTAGAAACAACACAACTCCTCCTTTTACCGCTAAGAAAATGATAGATCTTCTTAAAAATGCGTGTGCTAATGTGACGCCTGAAAACTGGGCGAATGTCGTCGAAAGCACAAAGAAGAAGATATTTTCTGATTGGGATCGTGATATTGCGTTTGACATTGTTAATACAGGAGAATTTACAATTAATGTTACTGAGGATTCAAGTGATGATTCCAGTTCATATGGGGAAGAATCCGACGATTTTTCACAATAAAATAAATTTAAAGTCATCTTTTGTAAGCCTACAAGAAAGTATCAATATTTTTCACTGCCGTTTTCTTTGGAAATTCACACAGAAATTTAATGTGATAGTGTAGTGGATCGACTATCAGCATTACAGACCAATATTATTGGTCAGAGTCAATTGGGCATCTGAAACGGGGTGAGTTTTTTTTGTATCTTGTTGTACTTTGACAAATAATACTAGATAGCGTTGGCTCCTCTTTCCAGAGTTCCTATTATATATTATTTACTTATATTTCCAACCTTTTTATTTTAGAATACATATTTAGATTATTCATTTTATTTTAGAATCCCTCAAAATGAATGAAAGCGATATCAGCGATGACGAAATCCATTAACCATTTGTCAGAAAAGTTTAAAAGTTTTTATGTATGTGAACGAGAAATATGCGTAGATGAATCTCTTCTATTATGGAAAGGGAATTTGTCTTGGAAACAATATATATCTACAAAAAGAGCTAGATTTGGAATGAAGTTGTTTATTTTGAGTGAAAGCCAATCTGGATACATACAAAATATAATTATATACACAGGCAACAAATTATGGTTCAAACTACCCACAAGAAAAACAAACAACCAGAATTGTTTTGGAGTTAACACATGACTTACTGAATAAAGGGTATAGGATTTTCTTAGACAATTTCTATACGTCAATTCATTTGGCTAAACTCTTGTGTCAAAACAATACAGACATTGTTGGAACAATGAGGATAAACAGAGTCGGAATCCCCAGTGAAATAAAAACGAAAAAATTAATCAATTCTATTCATAATGACGAAAAGACAATGATCAAGACGGAATCCCCAGTGAAATAAAAACGAAAAAATTACACAATTCTATTCATAATGACGAAAAGACAATGATTGAAAAGAGAGGAAGAAGGGAAGAAAAACCTAATGTTGTCCTGGATATGGAATATATAAGAATATGGGCGGCGTAGATTTGGGAGATGGAGCTATGGTGGCCTACACGGCTGCCCGTAATAGACTGAAAAACAATTTCTACGGCTAATTGATATGTCCTGCTTCAATGCACATATTATATACAAAAAAGATAAAGGGCATTTGGATCGATTACACTTTTTGATAGTGTGTAGAGAAATTGGTAGATAACAACATTGTGAAAACCCACCCAAAGACAACAACAAGCAGCTCTACACCTAAACCAGCACGCTTAGTTGAAAGGCATTTTCCAGAACAAATGAAAAGCGATACAGGAAAAACTAAATCCAGAAAATGCCGAGTTTGCTACAAAAAAGGTATTGAGAAAGAATCTACATACTGGTGTCCGGATTGTAAGGTACCACTATGTATCAACATTTGTTTTAAAAAATATCACACTGAAGTTGAGTTTTGAATTTTTATGTATTTTAATTTTTCAATATTTCTATTTTATTTGTGTGCTTTGGTTTATTGTTCTGTAATGTTACCTTTTTATATTTTTAATTGTGAATCAAAATAAATAAATAAAAAAATTGTAACCTTTTTTGTAAAATTTCAATTTTTATAATTAATTAATTTATTTAATTAATTATTTTATTTTCTATTTCATTGTAATTTCATATTTTCCTTTGTGCTTTATATATAAATACACGAGAAAATATATTTCATAGTCTTTTCATTTATTTTGAGAATAAATAAAAATAAAAAAATAATATGAAATTATGTTCACCGGGCGTGACGTACTGACACGCCCTAGTGAAGAAGTTCGCGCCCGTCATATGTTGCGTAATTTAAAACAGAATCCCCCGGTTAACAGGTTAATGATATTGATATATCGTCCATTGCATAATGTTTACAATAGTTTAAACTGATTAATTATTAAATATCACAAACATTATACTATTAGGTACCGTGAAACGGGGCTATTTAGAAAATGCGGGGCTAATTGGAAATAAAAAATTATAATTTTTTTAATGTTCTGACACTCAAAAGCGTGAACGCAACCTTTAGCAAACGCAGCCATATTATAACACAGTCTATGCTTTTATGACATTGACACGTGACGAGCTGTATCGAGAAGTTGTAAACCGTCTAAAGAGTTTCAAAAATATATCTCTAAAATTGTGAATTCAGTGACTGTCCAACTTTCTTTCGAATCTGACTTACTGTTTTGAGTAAGTATGATAATACTACATAATAATATTAGTGCGCTTTTTATTAACATATGTGTGATTTGCTTTTTGTAAGCTCAATTCAATAGAAAGATATTTACAATTTGAGAAACGAAATGGGGCTAATTGGCAATTTCAAATAGCCCCATTTCCAAATAAACCTTACATTTTAAATACTTTCATAACAAAAACCATGACAGATTTTTGCAAATGTATTGATTGATTTTTTTCTTTCAGGTCGTTTGGTGAGAAATTACAAACGAAAACTGTCACACTCTAAAAATGGTAAAAACTATTGTCCTTACAATGCTTACGGTGATGAAATGCTCGGAAGGTAAATAACAAAATTATGACACTATCTTTGGCATCGGAACACTACCACATTCCGATTTCAACGCTTTCTAGGAAATGCAGGGGGTTAAATAATACCCAGAAAATGGGCTGGACATCCGACTCTGTTAAAGCCAATTGAAGAAAAAGTTTTCAGTGATTTTCTTAAAACTGTATCAGAGTGGGGTTTCCCAATAGACTTACTCGACTTAAGGATATGGCACAAAGATACCTACAGAAAATTGGTTCAAAAGAATGCCATATTCCTGGAAGAGATTGGGAGCTAAACTTTCTGAAAAAGAGCTTTCTTGTCGACAAGCTACAAATATAACATCATCTCGTGCAAAGGAACCATCGACATTTTCTTCGACAACTTTGAACTGACATGTGAAGGTGCGACCCCAGACCGAATAATTAATTATGACGAAACAAATCTAACTGATGACCCTGGTGCAAAGAAAATCATCTGTAAAAGAGGGACTAAATATCCAGAGCGTTTGATAAATACATCAAAAACTGCTGTCAGTATAATGTTTTGTGGAACAGCCGATGGCCATCTTTTAAGCCCCTACGTTGTGTACAAAGCTGAACATATGTGGGACAGTTGGATCGAAGGAGGTCCACCTGGGACTTTATACAACAGATCTCGCAGTGGATGGTTCGACATGGTGTGTTTGAGGATTGGTTTGAGAAGGTAGTTATACCTTACGCTAAAACGAAAGTGGGCACCAAAGTCATCACTGGAGACAATTTGTCATCTCACTTCAGCGACAAAGTATTAGAAATGTGCTCTAAATATGATATAAAATTTGTGTGTTTCCCGGCAAACTCGACGCACATCTTACAACCTTTGGATGTCGCTTACTATGCGCCACTTAAAAAGTATCGGAGAGAAATTCTAACTGGGTGGAAGCAAAACGAAGGCTGACGTTTCAAGACGTTAAATAAAGATGCTTTCCTGAGACTTCAATAAAAACTTTGGGAGAAATTGAATGCTGATGGCACTTCTAAAAACAACCTCCGCAGCAGATTTATTAAATGTGGCTTATGGCCATTAAATCGAAATAAACCCAAAGAACGTCTTCCTAATAACGAAATTTTAAAAGTTGGAAATGTTGTACCGTAAGGCAAAACAGGGACCAGCGATCGTTTCGACAAAGCGTTCTCATTAAATAATTTTCATTTTCCGAATAACGACATCACATAGAATTGGAAGATAATTTGAATATTGGTAAACGGTTTCACTGTAAAGTAGTGCAAAATTTACTCAAATTGTAATTATATTAGACGATTTTCTATGAAATTGGCATTTTGTGTAGAAAAATTAAGGCGATCCATCCAGCGCGGAGCAAAAAAAGGCAGTTTTCAAACTAAAATTTAGAGCCTAATAATAAGTATAACAATTTTTTTTTAAAACCACATAAAAGATCAAACATTTATCTAGTAAACTGATGAAGTAAAAATGTTTTTTTAAAATTTTATTTGACTGAAAAATTGCAAGGAAAAGTGCACTTTTCGTTTTTTTCAACATTTTCAACACAAATTATCTATATTTAAATAATATATTGTAATATTTTTTATTGTAGTTATTGAAAGATCTATTATTTATCTAAGCCGATGATGAGTTAATTTTTTGAAAAAAAGCATATAATTTTCGTAAAATACAATTCTTTCAGAGTCCATTTTGGGTTAAATTGTTGAAACTAATTGGCTCTTTCTTATGTATATTACTTTCAAAATTGTTTTTTTTTTTACATTTCTCTATACAACACACATTTTTCTAGTTACATATATTTTTTATTTTTCAAAAAATGCTAAAATATAAATGTAATTAATATTATAAAATCATGTATTTTCATTGAGAATCAATCATATATAAAACGTACAGTTTGGTATCAGTTCTCTCGGGCATTCACCGAGTACGGACGTGTTTTCTGTGTCGGATTTTTCGGGACGTTTCTTCTGTGATTTTTTAAAGTTTTTGAATTAAAAATGGGTTCCGAAACAATTAAAGCTAAAGGTTTTACAAGAAAACATAAATGTCGTAACAAGACCAAGAGATTTGACAAGATAAATGAAGAAAGAAATAGGTAAGAATTTTTTTTATATTTTCGCATGTATAACTACAGTGTGTTTCGGAATCGAGTATTCTTTAGCATATTATATATGAGGCGCAGAGCTTCATAGAAACTGAAACGACATTACCAACTGATTGATTTGTTTTCCGAGGCCTTGAATTATCCAATAAATATTTATTTATTTAACGTTTTGTACATAATGTTATTTGTACATTGGCGGGCTTATTGCCAAATGGCATTTTTTCCAACCAACCAATAAAATAATAGTTTTTTTTTTTTCAAGTTACAGAACATATAAAAATAGAAATAAACGTATTTGTTTATAAATTACCTTAGATCAAAACTATTACTCAATGGGAAAAATGAAAAAAAGAGGGAAGGAGGAGAGATTAAGGAGTAGAAAAGAGATTTTTCTTCAGACGTGATTTAAACAGAGATAATGTAGCAACATCTTTGATGGATACTTGATGTTATGTTGATTGTTAGTGCATTAAAAAATATATATATATACCTCTACCCACCTAAACAATAAACGTGTTTCAGGAAAATGTTTCATTCAACCGTATGTATTGTCATAAATTTAATTACCTAATATAATTAATTATAAACAACTAACTAGTAACTAGACATTACGGCATTTCTATAAAGGGGTAGGCAGAGAAGGTAGAACGCCACACCAATCTATCCTGGTATCATATATCTTCACGAGAATAATTCATATGTCCACTTTCAAGCACTTGTTGTACTTATAAATTTAGGCATACTCGCATCATATTTATGCTATGCTCAATAACTAACTAAATAACTAAACATCGCGCCATTTCTCCAAAGGGGTAGGCAGAGAGAATAGAACGCTATACCTCTCTGTCCTGGCACACGTGGCATGCTTCTTTCACATTCATGCATCTTCTCGTGCGCGCACGCCGATTACTCCGACATGGGACAACTCAAATATTTATTGTACTTGATCATGCCACGTTTTTCTCGACCTTCATCGACTTCTACATCCATCATTTATTCGTTCCGCATGGGCGAACCATCATAAAAGACTTTTATTTTGTTCTACAAAGCTTATCTCAGCTTTGCATTCTGGATATAGTGCTGGTTTTAGTTTTTTTTTAGTAATAATATTACCAAACAATGAAATAAATCATTTAATTTATATACCTACTGAGTTACTATCTCTAGCTTATTAAAAATAGAATTCACCGAAACATTTATGCACACTCCATGATAAGCACTGTTGATTCTTGGAACTACATATTTATTTGAGTCAAACTCGGATTTTTTGGTGATTGAAAATACATATTAAAACCACAGCTAATTGCGTTCCTCGTTAAGGGTTCTTTTCTTAGAAAACTCAATTATGTTAATAAAAGTTGAACATAATAATATAATGTTTCCTATTTTATTGTCTTGTGCACTGTTGGATATTGCAAATACCATATATATTTTTTTATTTTTTCAACAGGTATCTGAAACAATACTTGAAGAAGATGTTGGATATTGTTTGGACGTAAAAAAAAAAGAAGACGACAATACTCATTTTAGTATTAGTGGACGAAGAATAATTGATTTAGGGTTTTTTTTGAACAATTACAAGAAATCGCAAAACATGACAATGCTTTACAGTGCTCCATTATAAATTTAAAGTTTAGATCTGAAGTTCGGAAAGGTTTTTATAGCACATTTGTTGTGAAATGTGCAATAGAATATTTTCGATACATTCAGATCGTAATGAATCAAATAAAATTGACATAAATCACGCGATAGTTTCTGGAATTATGAGCATAGGTATGATATTTGCGATATGGACTGGCTCTGACCGCCCTCTACATATCACATACATCCAAAAAGATGAAGATTTTTGGAAAAATAAAATGTTAGAACCATTGAAATTGTTTTATCTAAATTGCCTTTTGCCAGAATTAGTCGATCCGAGGTATCATCGAAACATGCCGATTAGGGATCCTGTGTATATATTAGAGGCAATAGCGAAAAAATGTGCAGACAATCAGAAACGTAAGAGCAAATGATTTTTTTAAAATAATTCATTAACTCAAGACTAGTGTTTGATTTTTAATTTATTATGGATCTATCCGGATCTAAATGCATAATTATTTTTTTGTTTGTGTAATACACATGTACTGTAAAATGTACCTAGTTCATGTAAAATTATTATTTGGGATAATTATTATGAAAAATTTGCTACCATGTATTTGTTATCTGTAATGATCCAAGAAAAGTGTATTTATCAAAGAGTTCGACCCCATTAGTTAAAATGTCCAAGTTTAGATTCTTTTGTCCGCCTTTTTTTCAATATTTTGTCTGCCCCGTAGCATAGTGGTAGCGCATTTGGCTACCGTGCATGAGGTCGAGTGTTCGATTGTTCATGTAATAAAATGATCAAGATACACTGCATTTGGTGTACCTTGTTGTACTTTGGGTGCGGAAAAGGGAAAGTAGTAGTATAAAGTAGTTTATAATCTTTACCTGTGTAATTTTTCTGTTTTTATTTGTCTAGCAAATTTCGGTGTTTTGACTTCAATAAATGTTTTTTTTTTAAAGACAACAAGTATATTATATTTTACTTTTATTATGTTGTTTGTGAATAAAGTGTAGCTTTAACAAAAAATATGTTAAGTATTAGATAGAATATGTGTGCTTTTATTAATAATTAAATGGTATTTTTTACTTTCTTTTTTATCAACAATAATATATTTGTCAATGTAATTGGATATGTATCTGGATAAATAATAAAATATTTATTAATGATAAAATATTTTTTTTTTGTATACTTTTTATGCATTAAATCGTATCCACCACATTGATATATTAAGACTAAGGAATAAATAATATTCCAAAAACGATGTAAAAAAATAGTTTATACGAAAATTAATGATAGGTGAGTACAAATTTATAATCCAAATACAATAAATAAATTGAGCCGTGAGTCCGTACTGTAACATAATACATATTATTTATCTTGCAAAAGTAATTATAGTTTTCAATTTGGAATAATATTGGAACTCAAATTCAAATTCATGACCATGCAGGTAAAAAAAATCTCATTTTTGCGGGTACTTAGCGGGCATACTGTATTTAACTTTACCCAAGCTTGACTCACCCGCGCGCACGGACAAATATATTGCTGTCTCTTTTTAATACTCACTACCGTCTTAAAACGAAAATGAAATTGTGTTTGGCTGGATGAACCGCCTTAAAGAATCTTTTGTGTGAAAATTATGTATTGATCAAAATACCGCCCCATATAATCTTATGTAAACAGTTTTGGCATTTTAATTGTAGTCGATTGGTGCCATTGCTGTAAAAGTCCTGGAGGTAAGAGTTGACAAATACTATGAAGGCATTTTTCACCAAAGGAGTTTTATTCTAGATATTATTTGTGATAGAACATGAAATTATCAAGTTTTTTTGTTGCAATATTCTACGGACGCCCTGCCCTGGCTTGACAATTTTACATTTCAATGCATTGTCCAATGCACCAAGAATACATAATTATGAAAAGCAAAAACCTATTTAAATTTATTTCTTACTTTGTATAAATTGTAAACGTTAACGATTTTAGGAGTGGAGAAATAAATCAATCAAATTTATTATAATATTAATTATATTATTGAACATTTTTTTTTATTTATAAAAAAATTTAAATTGCGAGATTGATAAAGATCAGCATGAATTTAATTCAGTCAGTTTTTTATCGTAAAAGCAGTCCATTTTGTCAATAAAAAAAAATGCTTTTGTACTTATTGAGTTGTGACATACAAGTGTAAAAAAAAAAATTAAGAAGAAAATCACATGCGTCGTTGTTCTATGATCATGACGATATTTGTATCAGATTCGCATATTATGAAAACATGGAGATTAGTTTGAGTAAAAAATAAACCAAAAAACAGTAAACTTTTATGTTGGGAAAGTTTTGAGGCACAATGAAAATACCTTGAAAGTGGAATTCTTGAGGCGGAAGGGTCTAGTGGGCAGCTGTTTCGTTTTTCCAACAGTAGACGACGTTAGCGAAGTCGATCGGGCGGAAGTACGTAAGCTGCCGAAGCCGTCCGTCAGCGGAACGACCAGGATAGCTGGCATTATCAAGTTTAGACAAAAATTTGATGCTAATGTTTTTTAAATAATATAATTTTAAAAGTATTTTTAAAAAGCTGAAGATTTAGACTCTGATGAAATGAGAAAAATAAAAAGTTCTAGATTTATTGCAACAGAGAAAGAAAACATTTTTGAAAGGGGAATATGGAAGTCTAGGAACTTACAGGGCTAAACTAACTGGTATGAGTATGAAACTTGAAAAAAAAAATTCGGCATAGCCTAGTTAGTACATGTAAATGGTTCAGCCGGATGAATCTCACCCACATGGTAAATGGTTTCAGCTTATACTTAACAAAAGTTGACAGATGGAAGAGTTGAGGAAATGTAGATGTTTTAACATAGGCAGAAATGTTACACAGTTTGTAAAGTGGCCACTTAAACCAGCCAATGACAGTACATGAGCCCAGTAAATACCTAGACTTCCATATTCCCTTCTCAAAATGTTTTCCCTCTGATGCAACTAATTTTGATTTGAATATCGGATACTTTTTACCATGAGAAATCCCGCTAGTCAAAAGGCTAGTAAGTCATAAGAAAGTTTTATTTATTTGTTTCAGAGCTGAGACAAAAGAATGCGCCGGACTGGTCTTCAGTCAATTGACATGAATTATTTGACATCACATCATCTGACTTTCTTGGCAAAAATAGCATGTAATTTTTATAATTTATTCAAAATAAATATACTAAGTAAAAATAACAAGATATTTTATTTAATTTCAATATTTTAAAGATTCTTCGAGTTTTTTGTGGCTTTGTAGAAATAAACACAAAATTGCATTAATATTGGTGTGGCAACCTTGTAGGATGTTTGTAAAAACAAACATCATGAAAGTTTGTTGGATGGTAACTAGGAAGTTTGATTTAAACTGACCTCAAGTTTACACAGTTCTTCAATCTCAAACTTGGGTCAAGCTTTCACTCTTGATACTTCAAACTTGATACAAGCTTGAGTCAAGTTTACATTGCTATCTGGGTAATAAAATACAATTCTTCGAAAATAATATATACTGTGGATGGAAATCAAGTGCAAGCAGTAACGTCACATAAAGATCTCGGATTTGTGATTGCTTGTGATCTTAAATAGGAATCACATTTTATTGAAATTGTCAAAAGCACTAATTCCCCTTATACATTAGGAAAACATTCGCTCACATCGCCCAAGATTTGTTAAACTCAAAATTTATAAAACATATGTTCGTCCACTCCTGGAGTAATTTTGTGCTCCTGACTCCGCATACCAAAGGGTTTTTGAAGATATTCTTCAGATGGTATGTGGCAGCCAAACAGAGGCAGTGCAACTTCGCGGAAAAGCCATCCTCCGAGAAGTCAAAGAGGAGCATGTCAGAGACAGACTTCTAGCTTGGAATATCTGTTTAGTAAGACGAATTTGACTGAACTGAACTTCATTTTTTTTTCATCAGGGTCAAAAAGCAGTGAAAGTTTTACAGTGAATATTTTAGTGAGAGAATACAATAATAGAAGGACTTTAATCTGTGGAATCACATTATGTGAGAGGGAAATCTGCTGTACAATATGTAAGCAGTGATCTGAGCATAAGGAAGCTACACAAGTTTTACAATGATGATGCTCATAATGTGCCGGTGAGATATGAATTTTTCCGATGTATATTTAATAAATACTTCAGTTTGAGTTTTAAATCTCCCACTACCGACATTTGTTCGAAATGCATTAAATCAAAAGAATCTATTAAAAGTGAATGTGACTCAGTTAAAAACAGCTGCAAATAGCGCAGCTTCGTATTCACAAGCTATAGGCCAAATGGTTTTACACTAGCCTCAAAATACAACTGGACATCGATATAATTTTCTTTTTCAATTGTCAAAAAAATTTGGTTTTACCAAAAGAGCCCCCACTAGCCGACAACTTTATGTGTACAACTTAACAAAATGCCAAGGACCATCTCGTGGGCCTCAAAGCAGTTCAAACACATTTATTTACACGTGGCTGGAGACCGAGGCTATGAAAGGATCTAATCAAATTGCTTCAGCAGTATTTCATCGGCTTATGAATACCAATTTTGAAGAAACTGTTAGTCACGTTAAATTATTTTGCGACAGTTGCGGGGGGCAAAATAGCTTTGGTAATGTTGGCACGTTGGCTTAAAACAAAAGGTCCACATCACATCAAGAAAATTACAGTAATGTTTCCAGTAGAGGTGGGTAAGACCCTGTCACCGAAAAGATACGAGTCACTTGATCTATATTCATATAAAAGTGCATTGATTTATATTCATATCTAGAAAATAATACAATTCAATATAATGTGGGTACTCGTAAATAACTACATACTTATTTGTTTTTTCAATAAATAAATTGTTGATTTTATAATAATCTTTTATAATAATTTCCATTCAAATTAAATAAATAAAATTACACAAGGAACAAGAAATAATTTAATATGGCTTGAAAATTGAAGTTGACAGCTAACAATATTATAGTGGAATGCGCGCGCAGATATTGGCTCAAATATTGTTTGAAAAATAGGACGTGTTTTACGTTTTTGGAATTTGACCACAGATTTCATCAAATTTGTGTATTTAGGACACAATATTTATGTGACCAAATTCTGCACAAGATCTTGTACCATTTACTGACCAATATAACAAGGGCTTTACTTTCGTTCATCGCTAATTCACTTTCCAGGCATACATCCATGCCTCTAAAAGATTATTTTTAAGAAAACATAAAAATAATAGAATTGCAATTAAAGGGGAACCTAATTCTGTATTCGACGTCATAAATTGTGGGAACATTTGTAAAAGAGGCAAATCATTCGAAAATATTGAACCTGTTTTAATGAATGTTGAAGTTCCTGTAAAAACAGCAAAGTTAAATGATGTACGAAATCTTCTGATCAAACTTTCTTAAGATTATCTGCGCTATTACTGTTTTAATCAAGAAGAAAAAAATGAAAATACTGTAGATCTTCAAGAAGAACAATATGAAAATACTGTAGAAAAAATTGATAGTGAAGAGACTTTAATGCATGAAGAAATGGACATAAAAGTGTAATAATAGATTAAAATTGTAATTTCTCAAGAGTAGATAGATAGAAGTTTAAATATGAAACTGTTTCAAAACTGCCTATGTCGATTGAATACAACTGCAAAACTATCTATGTTCAAAGTACTTCTGCAAAACTGTCTATGTTTCATTTTAAAATTAATTGATTATTGATAAACTGTGATTTCATTTTTTAACATAAATGAGTTTGATATGATCCTTGACTTAAGTAATACGCAAATTAATGCGCCTTTATATCTTAACTATAAAGATAAACATTTTTATCAGTTTTCTCAACTAATTGGTTTATTAACAGAACGTGATTTGCAAGTGGACTACTCAAATGTCAGTTTTATTATTATTCGTTATAGGAAGCCGCCAGCCTTTGCTGATGCGCCTAAATCTCGTGTGCTGCTTTTTGTCTGCGTTCTTCCTTCTAAAAAGTAGCATTACCGAAAATCCAGTAAAAAGAAATAAATGGGTAGAAAATAAAATTATAATTTAAGAAAAGGATATCATTGGGATCCACAAAAAAACATTGTAAACATTAAAAAACAATGCAAAAAAAAAAGATACCTTAAATTTTTAAGTACATGCATTCTCGTCAAATGCAGCTCCGGTAAATGATGACTAAAACATTTATGCTCCTAACCTTTTCTCTACTTAAGAGATAAAGGATTTTAGAGCTATAAATATGCCCAAGCCAAAGCTTGTCATTTTCCAAAAAAATGCATGTAAATCGGCCCCCAGTAGTTATTATTTCTATTGAGGACACAGATACAAGCATTGCCATTTACATATATTGATTTTGATGAGTTCGAGTTTACATCATTCTGGAATTAAGACTTTAGGACGCAAGACAAATATGTCAAAACACATTAAACAAAGGTTTTTTTAAAATGAGATATTCAAATTTAAAAAATTACAAAAACAAAGAACTTTAAAGATAAATTTTCATATAAAGGAACAATTATCTATGGACTTCATGTACATATGCAACAAATGGCCATACATTTAGTGATTTTTTTTCGGTAAGTAAATATTCTTTAACTTGCCGATTATGTAACTAAAAATATCATTTCATACTGATAATCAATTTTAAATTTCAGTAATATGTATAATGTAATAATGTTTATAATTAATATCAGACCACCAACTGTTTGAGCCTGTAGCGTTATTACTTGAAAAAATTGGTATTCCTTGTGCCTCATTTATCAGCAACTCGATGCTCTGAAAAAAGAAAATTAAATAATCAAGAAAAACATTATTCCATGAAATGTCTCATATTAGCATACAATAGCGCCATTCCCCAGATAGGTAGACAGAGAGGACATAATGTATTAAAAACATATTTATGTCTATGCCTACTTCACATGCATGATTTTTATTATTCCAACCCAAGAGACATATCCACATTCAAGTATGTGTCAAACTTGACAAATCATTAAACTTCTTAGATTTTCACGGCCGTTAAGATGCACAATAAGTTTTTCTGGGTTATTATGCCGTGTGTCGTTCGTACTCTCTACCGACGTTTCGGATCGCGTTACAGCGTCCATCATCAGGGTTGATGTGTGACAAATCATTTTTGTTGACAAATCATTTTTGAAGTCTTCCCGTTTTTTATAACTAGCAAATTTGATAATGTGCTGTTCCTCTATCAACACAGCACAAACTATGACTTGCATGCACCAATGTCCCGATTGTGTTGTATTGTAAACTCGAGGCAAGATTTGGACTTTTTTTTGTAAGTCTTTATAAATTTAAATATCTTTAAAGATCTTGTCTTGAGGTAGTAATTTTTATTTTTTTTGTCCTATATGTTGGCAGTGTCTTAATCAATGTCACCATAGGATGCCGCTCGCGGTTAATGGTACGTTTTTTGGTGTCAGCATAGGATGACGCTCGCATGGAATAGGTTAATGTGTAGTACTTATTTTTAAAAAAGTTCTGTCCATTTTTCCGTGAATTGTTAAAACTGACTCACTTTTAGATTCAAACCCAGCTCTACAACAATTTGATTCCTACTTTCTAGCATTGTTAATTTATAACTATGTACATAATTGAAACCGACCCCAAAATTTAAATATTTAAGTAAATCATTAGAAAGCATTTTTTCTAAGTGTCTATGTGCTTCAAAACTCTGTATTTTTATCATATGTAGAAAATTATAACTAGGTATCTAATGTTTTATTCCAATAAATAATTATTCTATTAATGTAAAAGTAAAAGGTGAAATTCCGAATCAATTTGGATCAATGTTACTAACACAGTGATCAAATCAACGTAACACTTACATTCCACTTTATCGTTAGAATAATGCTAAATAAAAATGTGCTAACGAGTGCTTGAAACAGTAAAGAATTTAAATCAATAAGACGGAGTTTTTCGCGCTCTTAGTCGATGTTTAGGATTACATCGCAGCGTCCATCAACTTTGATGATGGAACCTGAAATGCCATCCAAAATGCAGCAATTAGTGTAATCGACACCCGGCATAATAACCCAGAAAAACTTAATTTATTAGTGTGAATGAGTAAAATCCTACAAAAGGTTTTTATTCTTCACTACTACAATTTGGCAAATGGGAAAAGCGAGCTGAGGGGGACGGCACATCCAGCTCCTCCCTTCCCACTCATGGTTTCTCCCTTGCAAAAGTAAACATCTGTTTTTTTTTAAACATGTTTTTGAGTTGTGAAACACTTCTAAATTTCTTTTTCATATGCCAAATGTCTTTTGCTTATAATAGTCATCGTGGTTTCCGATGTGACAGGGTTCAATTTACACACTGCATTGAAATACTATTTAAGTGGCTAACTATGCATGAATAAATATAAATGTATTTTTTTTAACATCAAAAACATTATTTTAGATTTATTTATTTGAAAATTATTAATTTAATTTTAATTATATAAAAATTGGTAATTTCATTTTAATTATTTGAATAAATAATTAGTTTTCATATGTATAAATAAATATGAATATTAAACTACTTTTCACTTACTTTGCTTTGGTAATGATAATGTCTCAGTATCATCTATTGTACATAGGTATATTTGATCACGATAGGTATACTGGATTGTCAGGTGCTTTTGTTCTCCAAGACAGATATCAAAGAATCCAGGTAATTGTGACTGAAAAGGAAAACACAGTTTAAATCAAATTAACAAACAAATAAGAAATATGGGTTTATAGTGTAAATCTTGGATTCTATTCTTATCTTATCAGCACTGGAATTTACATCAAAAACACAAAATGCAGCATGATACCGAGGATGCAGCGGTGAACCTGTCTTGGACACCTAAACCCGAGTTACCTCTTCTTTCGACTTTATTTGACGGAACTGAGGGGCGCTGGATCGACGTGGGAGGAGGCGAGAGTGCTGGCTGGCAATAGGGTCTCTTAGAGGAATCTGGTGATGTCCACATGCTCCATTTAGGAGCGGATGTGGAAAAAAGAAGATGTTACCAAACCTAGAGTTGATTTTTTGTGGGAAAAGGGATGACCGGGGCAGCTGATTAGAAAGATTTGTATTTGGTTATTAAAGAGTCAGTAAAAATGAACACATGTACGGTTAAGGTTCTCTTCTCCAGGGAGATATTAACACATAAGGGAGAATTTTAAGATTTATGTTGACAACCTGATATTATTTATTATTATTATTGGTTATAGGCAGGCAGCCTTTGTACATGCGCCTATTTCTCGTGTACTTCTTTTTGTCCAAGTTCTTCCTTCAAAAGAGCATCCAAACGGTTTTTGAACTGGCTGTCCGAAATGGGATGGACAACTAGGCTTGGCAATTTATTCCAGTCTGGAACTACCGTGCTGGAAAGGGAGCTTTTCTTGGGATTGGGGTGGAATTGGGGCAGATGAAGCTTCCGGTTATGACCCCTAAGTTCGTATTGGAATTTAATTGATCTCATGCAGGGGGCAATCGTAGTAATTATCGAGTATGACTTGATAGTATCTATCTAGTCCCCTCTCTTCCGTCGTTCTTCCAATGATGCAAGTCCTAGGGCTTTTAATCTACCGTGGTAAGGCATCCTTTTGAGGAATTTGGGGATTTTTGTAACACATCTTTGGAGTTTTTCCAGTAGCTTGATGTCTTTAGTGAAGTAGGGACTCCATACTTGATATCCATACTTCAATAAAGGTCTTACATAAGTATTGTGTATTTTAAGAAATATCTGGAGTATTATTTTCGAATGCCTTTTTAATTGAGTAAATTATTGACTTGGCTTTTTTGGCAATAGATGTGATGTGAGTTTCACATTTTCAATCCATAAAAGGAACGTACTATAAACATAATGTAATTTAGATGTTGTAGAACTTTTCAGTCCCTAAATAAAACAAAATACAAAGAGGACATACCTTAGATAATCCTTGTAGTGATAGTTTGGAAGATTTGACTAGACATTGTAAAGGAATAGTAACATCAATCACTTCGACATGGCGTGGGCTGGAGTTGCCATTATCTTCTTCATCTATTAAATGATGCTGAGAATCTAAAATTAGAAAACTAATTTTATTTTAATATTCTATAAATAATATTTGTGTAAGACAGCCATCGTAACAGTGTTTGCAGATGTAAACTTAGAAAAAGCGATGTCGTTATCTGGCGGACGTGACGGCTTATCTGACAAAAATATGCGCTAAAATGCAATCTGTCGGTAAAATTTCAAATGAGTTTTGTAGATTGCTCAAAAAATCGGTTTCCATAAATGCAACCGGTAAGAGGAAAAGACCAAAAAACATAATTCTATAGAGAAACAATTCATTGTTTCTCTATAGAACTAAGATTATCAATGGAATGTACAAGTTTGGGTAGAAATAAGTAGGAGTGTGATTGCTTTGTTTTATATCAAAGTGTCAAACAATGACGTAGGCATGATAGGTTGATAAATGACTCACACGTTGGGTCTAATATTAAGCGATAGGGCCTTTGAAATACTTTTGCATAGGATCGACCTATTTGTGATATATTTTCAAATGCAGTTTAACCAGTTTAAGGAAATCCCTCATTTTGAGTTATTTCCCTACAGACACATGCTGTGCTGAGGAGTGAAGCAGGGATGTGTTATGTCACCATGGCTGTTCAACGTGTATATCGATAACTGCATGAAAGAACTGAAAGGCTTAAGAATGGGAGCAAAAATGGGTGATTTAAAAGTCAATTGTCTTTTGTATGCTAACGATGCTGTACTCCTTGCTAATAACAAAGAGGAACTGCAATTCTTGGTAACAAAGGTCTACGATGTATGCAAGAGAAGCGATTTGCTGATGAATGTCGATAAATCGAATGTGATGGTTTTTGAAAGAAATGAAAGTATGACTAAATGTGAAATCACTGTGAATGGAGTTAAACTAAAACAAGTAGAGGAATTTGTGTATCTGGGAAGTATGTTCACTAGGGATGGAATGACTGAGAAAGATATTGAAAGGAGGGTGAGTGCCGGGAACAGAGTGAACGGTGCACTTAAATCGACCTTGGCAAATAAATGCTTGTCACAAGAGGCAAAATTGGCAGTTCACAACGGAGTCCTGGTCCCGTCCCTGATGTATGGGAGCAAAGTATGGACTTGGAAAAACAGGGATGAAAGTAGGCTGAATGCTGTCGAAATGCGATCTCTCAGGCGAATGTGTGGTAAAACTATGTACGATAGATGCACAAATGTTGAGATCCGTACATTATGTAAGGCTGAAACAAGCATTATCGACGAAATCAAGAAAGGAGCTCTGCGCTGGTTTGGACATGTAGACAAATGAATGGACAGCGAGAGAACGGCTAAGAATATTTACAATGCGAATGTTGATGGATGCAGAAATAGAGGAAGACCGAGAAAGACATGGCATGACCAAATCCAACAAATACTTAAAGATGGACATGTCAAAAGTCGGAATAATCGGCGCGCGTGCATGAGAAGATGTATGAATGTAGAGGAAGCAAGATCTGTATGCAAAGATAAAGTGTTGTGGCGTTCTATCCTCTCTGCCTACTCTTACGGGGAAACGGCGTGATGGTTTGTTTGTTTGTTTGTTCCCTACAGAACTAGGGTATCGATATTATGGTAACATTTATCCTACTTTTATGTATAAGCACAAGTAAAAAAATATTGGAGTTTTACCTACCATTAAAACTCTTATTATTATGTTTCTATTGATTTCTGGAGTCCATATTATGGGAGAGAAGCGTTAATTTTCTTTCCCGATGTCTGTGGTTTCGTATTGTCTATTCCTGGGTCAATGTCTTAATCTATGGTCGCTCTGTCCGTTTCCGCCAATTTGGTATCCCGGTCATCCATGGATTTTGTTTTTTCATAAAGCTCATAATGCACCAGGTAAGTGTTACACTTACCTGGACTCCAGAAATCAATATAAACATAATAAGAGTTTTAATGGTAGGTAAAACTCCAATATTATGTGTTCTGAATTGATTTCTGGAGTCCAAATTATGAGAGATCTGTCTGTTATCTCCTGGTGACCGGGTGACGCCTTTATTCTATATTAACCGGTTGAAACAGGCTTGCTAGAGAGGAATCTTTTGAGACTGAATGATTTAGCAACTCTCTTTGATAATATTTTCTGAAGGTATTTTCAGTTTTCCAGTTTCCTCTCTCTAATAAATTATCAATTGGGTAGTTTTCTAACCAATTTAGGGATGTGACCACTGAACGTGTACTGCCGGGAGTAGCTTCCACTCCAGCCATTTTCAGTGTGGTCTTTATCCATCCTCCTATAATGGTTCTTGTAGCAGCTTTTACGGGGCCCCTAGTGCTTATAAACAGGCTTTTGAGGTTATCTACTTCCGATCTCTGATCCTTTGACAATTCTACTAGTTTTCTTATCCAAAAGACCGGGTTTATGTTAGGTTCCGGTGATTCTAAAAGTTTCCAGCTGGATTACTGGTGTGACCGGGTGTCTGTCATTGATCCGAAAGACGGATGTAGGATAATGGAAGTACCTTCGTCCTGCAGGTTCCCTTCCGAGATATTTAGTAACGTCAAGTCGTGTACTCTCCGTCCTGATGAGAGCAGTAATAGTGTTGCCACTCTACACGAGATCTCGTATAGGGAGTTTAATTTAGGACTATTTTTGCATAGCCAGTCTTTTACAATCTGTGGATTCCAGATTGGAGATTTTGGAAGAGTAGATTTTGCCATGGCTATCGCTTTCAGGGTATGTTTTACCAAAAAAATTGAACTAAGACTTTCTTCAGCTGTTGGGTTACAGAACGTTGCTATTGCTGACTTATGCACTAGTATACTATTATATGACAATTTCTCCTCAATAAACAACTGTGCCAAGTACCTGGCCACCTGGTTTGCAGAAGGTTTGTTAGTTATGAAATTGTTCTTTGATGCCCAGCGGCACCACCTGTCCCAAGCTGGCTTATGAGTATTTAGTGTCGAAGTTCGCCATCCTGATAGAAGTAAATTCTTCTCTTCTGGATTCCATCTGTTCAAAACGCTGTCCCACCCCCAATTTTCTATACTTCTATTACCAGTTCTTGGATTTTGGGTGGAGGTTTGCTGGTTGATGTGTCGATTAGTACAGATTTCAAGTTGGCTATTTTCAATGGCGGTGCTAATGGTCGGCGTATTAAGTCTGGTCGCCAGAACGCCCTCGGCCACCTCGGGACTGCAAGGAGAAAGGTTCCGGTTGCCTTGTTCAGGTGTGCTAGGATTCGTGGTATTAAGTTCGGCGGGGGAAAAATCCAGGCAAGATTGTAATCCCAACACTGACTGAAAGCGTTCTGAACAATTGCGCACGATTCTGTGCAATCTCTTGAAACATATGTTGAAGTCACGTGTGCGGTTTTGGAAGCGAACAGGTCTATATCGGGTTGTCCGAAGTGATTGAAAATTAGTTCGGTGGCTGCTGGTAAAAGGTGTTATTCCGGAGGTGTTTTTCTGAAGAATGTCCTCAGAAACCCTTTGGTATGCGGAGTCGGGAGCAAACTAAAATTTGACCTTATCAAATAAAGTCTTTTTGTTAAGAGCCGTGCTCTCGTCGGCGGCCCAATTCACCAGTGCTTGGAGCCCTGACTGAAACTCCTCTTTCTGTATGAGGAGGGCGTGCGATAGAGCAGCAAGACTTTTCAAGTGAAGCTTGAGTAGAAGAGCTGACATCGCAGCGTCTGAGCTCGTCGTTGACTTTGAGTTCAACAAACGACGGTTTTGCCAGAAATTTCTTCCGAACCTCCGCATATCGCACGCCGGCCCAGTTTTCACTGTCGAAGTGTTGGAGCTTTTCCAATGCTCGAATCCTGATTGGATGGACCGGTTCCTTGACTGTCGTGCTGGGTTCCTGGAAATCCAGCTGCAGCTCTTCTTGAGCATCCACGTGTTCCTCTAGTCCGGGAGGTTGTTGGAGAAAATCTTCATCCTCTTGCAGTTCCCACTCTACGGGAGAAGTATCACCTGGCGCTGCGACATTGGTGCCGGTTTGACTTTGGAATACAGTGTCAGTCAGAATTCCAATCTGTTGGACTAGATAGTCTATTCTCGGGTCCATCGACACTTTTAGCCGCTCTTGCTGTCGCGGCTCGGGAGACTGTGTCTGACGTTGAAGGAACGGGCGATTTGAGAGATCTTTTTCGAGATTCGCTGCATCGAGAGGGTCCAGCTACCGGCGATAATGAGTGAGGTTGAACATTTTCTGCATCACTCATTGTTAACTCAAAAAGTCTGCAGATTTATTTAAAAAGTCGAATAAACTTAGTACTGAAGACTAAAGAGGTCGAAGTATTCAAAATGACGACCGATGTTTACCGACAATTAAGACGAAAATAAAATTTACATGAAATACATATTTCAAAATTTGACTCGAAGCACCAAATTCTTAGTAAATGAGTTATCCATCACATAAATAGAACAATTATCCGTCACACTTAAAATATTCACTCGTGCGATGTTAGTAAACACACAACGGGTGATTTTCAAGATGGCGTCGTTTGTTTACGACGGTGAAAAATAATATTTTTTAAGTAAATAAGCGACAATGCCGGGTAGATGAAGATCTTTTGTACACGTATTTTAAAGTTTTATAGTAAGACAGGAACTTCAAGCGTCAACACTTAACAATATTACACTCTCACAATGTTTTTTAAACGATAGCCGTGCTTGTTAAAATGGTGTTTTGTAAACAAACCTTAAAACACGATGATTACTGATCGTTATACGTGAGAATGCGGAATTTTCGTAATTTAAATTAAATAATATAACCGTCCTTAAAAGTTTTTATCGGTGTTAACGCTGTTTTTCCCAGGAATATATGACATTTTTTCGAAATGATCGGACAAAATCAACGAACGTCTTGATACGTTGGGAAAATGACGTTTTAGGAAAAAACAAAATCCATGGATGACCGGGATACCAAATTGGCGGAAAGGGACAGAGCGACCATAGATTAAGACATTGACCCAGGAATAGACGATACGAAACCACAGACTACGGGAAAGAAACTGAACGCTTCTCTTATAATATGGACTCCAGAAATCAATTCGGAACACATAATAATATATTATTTTTATGATTGACATGCGACTTTAAAAGAAAAATATTATATTTTTGTAAAAATAGGTTAGGATTCCTGAGAAATAATATTATGAAAGATAATATTTTGAAATATAAAAACAATACTATGCCAGATGCTAAGCTTTTTTTCTTGAAGCAAATAAAGTTTTTTCTATTATTCGTAAGTTGATTGTTATTTACATTTAAGTACATATTTCAAATGTTGTCTTAATACTTCTCCCCAAATTGTGTTTTTACCAGGCTTTTTATTGTCTTTGCTCTTCATATTAATTAAAGCATAATGATTTTTTCGCAATCATAGCATTCATTTTGACAGATTAGACGGGTAAAAATTTTCACTACACGAGAATAACCCTTCGAAGACTGTTCGCATCGCTATGATAGCTGTCCTGCAAATGGCGGCACTGATGTTTAACATTCCGCTCACAATCAACGCTCTCTAAGAAACCAGCGCTCATTGATTTGTACAGACAACGTACAAATCAATGAGCGCAATGAGGACGTCATCCGCCGCCACATGGCAGCTGTTAGACGACAGCAACGCTCTCCTAGGATCATAACTTAAGAAAGAATCGGGATGTTTTTAAAACTGAATGTTAACTAGTTGTTATACATATTTAACAATGCAAAAGATAGAAAAAAGAGAAATGTTGAAATAAAAAATCACTAAGTGAGAACATTGTATTGTTGCCTATTAGAGGCTGATAGGTTTCCACTACGTTTCGTCAAATACTTTCTAGTCATCACCCCTTTTGACATGTAGATACATTTTATGAGGGACTAAAATTA
Organism: Micrasema longulum; assembly: GCF_059751315.1. NCBI lineage: Eukaryota > Metazoa > Arthropoda > Insecta > Trichoptera > Brachycentridae > Micrasema > Micrasema longulum. Next base: position 460,133 of record NW_028277293.1, read on the forward strand.
TGAAGATAAAACAAAACAACACATTACCCGCAGGAAGTTTTCCATATAGTGCCCGCACAATTATCAAGCCTTTGGATTTTTCTTCTTCAGTTTTAATACGATGATTCATTTCCTGCATCAGTTCAATTGATTTCAAAGCTTCCTGGTGCATTTCTTTGATTCTGTTGGAAAAATACATAGAATTATGTGAAAATAAAAAATATCTTCTTATATTTAAGGCTTGATCCTTTTAACAGATTGAAAACATTCATTGCATCATTAACACGCAGAACTTCTAATTTAATTTACGGGATGAAATAATAATGCACACAAAAACAATTAGTGTTTAGGAAGTTATCATTGATTTTCTAAAGTAATAGGTGTCTCAAAAACCTACTTGCATTTTTAATAATTTTTGTTGTGTCAAACATGGAACGCGGATATTTTGCAGATGTCGTCAGCAAAGTTTGAGGTTTAAAACTTTAAACGTTTAAAACGGTTTAAAAATGTCACACATTTTTCAGTCATCATTATGCATTATCTCGAGCCGATATGGAGAATTTAATTAATTTAAAACTGTTAGCTCCGCTCCGTTCAAGATGTAAGAGCAGATGGCCGTTTTTGTACGGGTCGATCGTTTGAAAACATTTCGGCAGTTAGAAAAAGTGTATACGAACTCCCATCCACCTCGATTTGTCATCGTTGTCAACAATTAAACGTCTCCAGAAGCAAAAGCCTGCACATGCACACTTACAAGATTCAATTAACACGTCAACAACATCTAAAGCCAACAGACCATGCTTAGCGCCAAACATTCGTCATTTGGATAATGGAGCATCAACAAGTCGATGGTGATTTTTACAAAAAAACATCTTTAGTGATGAGGCGCACTTCTAACTTGGTGGGTACGTCAATAAACAGAACTGTCAAATTTGAGGGGCTGAAAACCGACGAGTGATCCATAAAAGTCTATGCACCCACCGCGTGTGACCATGTGGTGTATATTTTGGACTGGAGGAATCATTGGCCGGTATTTTTTTGAGAATGCACCTGGCAATGCAGTTACAGTCAATGGTCTTCGTTATCGTGACATGTTAACTAACTTTTTGTGGCCTGAGTTAAATGAAATTGACGTTGATGACATTTTGTTCAACAAGTTTTTTGTTCCATACTGCGGCAAAAATAATGCAGTTATTGCAGACGTTATTTCACAGCAGGGAGAAGTTAACTGGCCACCGAGATTGTGTGATCTGACACATCTGGACTTTTTTCTTTGGGGGTTTCTAAATTGAAAAGTGTGTGCAAATAAACCACAGATACTCCGGAGCTCAAAACGGAAATTCAACGAGTTTTATGAAATTCATCCATAATTATGTCAAAATAAAATAATAATGTGATTAAAAAATAATTTCTTCTAAAATGTTGATATCAAGTTAACCTACATACATAATTGATTGCCATACCTTGCTTTGTTAGTCTCTCTTATTTTTTCAATTTCACGCAATTCTTTTTCGCGATTTATTGGATCAATAATGACCGTCTTAATAATTAGGCACAACAATGAAGGAATAATTGTAGCATAAAATATTGGCGATAATAAAACATCTTCGCAAATATGTATAGGGCATATGAAGGTTTGGGATCCACGGGTTAATCTGAAATTCAAAAAAAGACAATGTTAGTACTAAATAATGTTTTTAAACATACTAATTAAATACATCAATTTGTATAAAGGATAAATTTTTTTTTTTTTAAATTTTGACTATGAAAAAATGCATAAGATGTCATTTTTAAATTTTAGAGAAAGTATTATTTCAGGGGCAATCGGTGATATTTATTAACAGCATAATATATACTTATAATAGAATCTTCTGTTTTCAATTTATTTATGTTTTTCTTTATTTCACATAAAAGTTTTTCTTTTCTAAAGGGCTTTTTCTGTTCCTAATAAGTAATAATTATTCTTAAGGGTTCTTCAATAAGAGCGAGTAGATGTTGAAATGAAATAAAACAATTTGTGTGTGAGGTATTAACAAATTATTTTTTTTATTTGAAAGGCCCATGTGCCAGTAAGTGTCAAATATGACATCGTTTAAATGCCTGCCTCGGCTTCTTACGGTGGCACAGATCCGAGTGGTCCAATTTTCAATGACTCTTCCGCGTAGATCCGGCTGAACTTGAGCGATGGCCTGTGTTATGTTCACCTTTAGGGCATCAGTTGACTGTGGGTTATTTCCATAGACCTGTAACTTCAAGAAACCCCACGAGAAAAAGTCTAGCGGGGTCAAATCGCATGACCTTGGTGGCTAATTCAGATCACCCCTGCGAGAGATAACCTTACCCTCAAATCGTTCATGCAGAATGTCAATTGTGGCGTTTGCTGTTTGGCACATAGTGTTGTCCTGCTGAAACCACATTCTAGGTCCATATGGTTAAATTTGGGCCATAAGAAATTGGTTATCATCGTTCTGTAGCGCTTGCCGTTGACAGTGACCGCCTCACCGACGTTGTTTTCGAAAAAGTACGGACCAATGGTGCTGCCGGCCCAAAATCCACCTCAAACGATAACTTTTTGAGGATGCATTATCACATGGTGAACCTCGCGTGGTGTCGTCCCATATACGGCTATTTTGCTTGTTAACACAGCCATTTATCGAAAAGTGCACCTCTTCGTTAAAAATTATTTTTTGGCAAAAATTGGGGTCGTCTACCAAACGATTCAAAGACCAGTCAGTGAACAAACGGCATTTTCTATTGTCATTTGAGCTCCTGGGTCAGTTGGATCTTGTACGGGTGTAGGCCTAAGTACCGACGCAATATTTGAAGACGACCAAGTTGAAGTCTGTGAAAGGCCGAGTTCTTGTGCACGGCGAGGAATCGACTACCTCGGGTTCTGCTGTACACTTTCACGGACAGCGGCGATGTTCTCGGCGGATCTTGCGTTTCTTGAACGTACGGGTGTTGGCTGATTGATTACCGAACCAGTTGTCTCAAATTTGGTCACCAAACGTTGAAGAGTTGACTGTGAAGGGCCACCACGTCTACCGTAAAATGGGCGCAGTGCGCGCAACGCTTGCACTAACGAACACTAATTTTGATAATGAAATTTCATCATTTGAATGTGCTGTTCAATTGTGTAACTTGCCATGGTGATTTGGCATAAGTAACTGAATAACAAAAAATATTTGACAGATGTCAAAACAAAATGGCCACCACAGGCCGTCAAAATCTACCCGCGCCAATTGAAAAACCCTATATATGAACACCTCAGTGGGCATAACCCGTGTCGAGGCATTCATTTACATTATTTTTATATTGTGTTCTAGTACATAATAAATAAATAAAATAAATACAAAGTATGTCTATCATCTATGCATAAAGCTTTTCGATAAAATCATTTTACTTTCACATACCTGTACTTAAAAAGGAAACTTACTTGAGTTTTAGAATAACGCCAGTGGGTATACCCAAAGAAACAGCTCCAGATAAGTTACTGTGTTCTGAAATTCTTTTCTCAGCCCCATATTCAACTAAATATCCAAAAGTTCCAATTCTGAAATGAAATACTTTGTATACAATACTTTCATTTGTGGTTTTAAAAATGTAAGAAATACCGCAGTTACAAAATGAGCAACAATTGAAAATCCATTAGACCTGAGGAATAAGGCAAGAGTCAGACTTACACAGAAAGTCACAGAAACTGGCAACATATATGCTTGTTGATGTATTTTCTTACTAAAACTAACTGTATGCCAAAACAGGTTTGTTAGGCTCTACCATAGAAGTTTGTTGAAGTGCAAACATATGTACATATATATGGATATTATTTTGATCGCTTAATAGACAATTTATTTTATATAAGGTCAGGTGGGGCAAGAGAAACAAAAGATCATCTATTAAAATCTATAGAATTAAGGGCCTATTTGCTCAGTCGGTCAAACAGAGAGATGGGTTGTTCCAGAATCAAAACAAAGATTTATAACTATCGTTTTTTTTTTTTTTAAAGAGGAATAATTTTTGACAGTACTTTTGTTTTACACTCTTGCTCTGAATTAGAACGAATGTCCCTTTTCTTGCTCATTTGAATTATTTGAGGTACAAATTTCATTGGCGGTAACTCTAGTTATTTGTATTAAAGGAGATGATATCTATATTACTATATAAAGAGATAACCTGCCATGACACTCTTACCCCACCTGACCTTGAGTAATATTCAAAGCAAATAAGGATAACAGGACAGAATGTGCTCAAAAAAGTCTGCATTTAATCATTCAAAGAACAAACAATCCTTAATTATTTATTTGTAACTAAAATTGGAATCGTGTATCTTTTAAAAGATCATTTATTAGTACTAGATGGATAAAAAAGTTTGTAATAATCTAAGAGATGGCGTTAGTATGCACTAATGTGAACCAATCATAAAAAGCATGAAATTTCAGCCATTTTTCTCTAAGCATTTACAAGTTACAGTAGTGAGAAGCAACCAACCTCTATTCTTTTTTTAATGGAAAAATCTGCATTTCGAGTTTTGAGTAAACATTATTATTTACGCAAGATAACGATAACTGAGACCAAAGCCAAGCTAGATAAGAATTATTCAGACTCTGCACAGTCGATAAAGATGAGTCAAAAGTGGTTTTTGTTGTGGCCGTGCAAGCACCGATGGCGCTGAACGATCTGGTCGCCGAAAAGATAAAAGTCATGATATTATGTTGAACAATCCTAAAGTATTTGCCTTGAAGTGTTTCACTTATTCTAAACATTTTTTATCCACCTAGTACATGTAAACTTTTGCTGTACATCATTTTATTTCTAGAATCATTATATCATTAGTATCTAATATATGAGGCAATTAAAACCAGAGATTCTAATGTGACTTTGAACAATTCGCAGTTATATTGCGTTAAAATAGTTTGAAAATGATGTATAATATGATTCTTATGTAAAATGACTAATAATGACTATAATAGTTGATATTTATTATGACACAATAATTAGTTAATTAATGGCAGTTATAGTCATTAATTTAATATTAAATACACAAATTTAAATATTAAATAACGATAAACCCCATAGATAAAAAGGCAAGGCTCAGTTTCAGAAAAGATTAGTTAAAAATAAAATCGCAGACATGGGCGCATGATACATAAAAAACATTTGTTTTTACAATCATTTGCAAATGAAGTTCGTGAGAAAAACATCCAAATGATACACAATTATTAACTGCATCACCAAAAAAATACATATGAAGATAGTTTATATATCAGACTGTGCATAGGGCACCGCAATGATACACCAAACGCAGCGCATCTCGATTATCTGTTACATGAAGGTAAAGTGATCAGTCTTATGCATCAAGCGCATGTTCCAGGGAAAAAAAAATACTGCAATGTAAAAACACCTTCAAAACAAATATTTCATGTCGAACTTGCTAGGAATCGACTCCTGGATGGAATGTTATCGCAAGCATATGAGAAGGTTACAGCTCTATTAACATAAAAAAATATATCATCATATTTCAAGTACACTAACAAAACAACATACAAGGTTTAAATTTAAGGATATACAATTTATCGCACATTCCATAAAATAGTCTTAACAAAAAATAATATTTCCAGGAGAGCCTAACAACTAAAATAACATGTCTTAAAACCATGTTTTTTCACTGAGTACTTTTGGTTTTTAAAGATTACTGTTTAAAAACTTTCTTTTTTTTGTTAATGCTGATCGGCACATACTGATGAAACTATTCAATTATTTTAATTACAATTTTCAATAAAAAATCAAATTAAAAGACAATATATCTGTGTTTGAATCCCGACCAACATATTGCACCATTTATTTCACCATAAATATAATACATACGCTGTTCAATATTTTCCCAAGGCATGTTGATTTTAGGAACTAAAAAAGACATTTCTTGGGAGTCAGTACATTTGTAAAGAGAACTTTCAAGCGAAAATAGGGAAATATCACATACTACGAATACCAATAAAAATATGTGAAACGGATTTAGAAAAATTAATTGTATTTTCAAAATCAATGTGGTATTGTAGAGAAATGTTTTCATGTTTGGCCTTGACAATTGTGACGATGTTCAATTTAAATATAATACACAATGGCCACAAAGTTCAAAATTTAACTGAATCATGACATATTAGGGGTGTGTGGTCAATGCAATGAGCTGTTTTTGCAGGAATTCAAAATTGTAAATTTAAAAGTATTTTTTATGCCACTAATAAGTAGATTTTTTTTTCACTCAACAGTATTTCATAGACCCCCATTAATTTAAAACTGTAAAAAAAAAAGTGATATTTCAATATTATTAAATCTTTCAGCTCTTTCATACAGTCATTGATGTATACATTGAACAACCACGGTGGCATTACACATCCGTTTGACTTCTTTAGGAATGCCATACCACAATGTGAATGACCATTTACCCTCGAACATGCTGTGCTGTCCTTATACAGTTATAGAACTTACATAGACGATATACTTGTATAAGTGGTCCAATATTTTCCCAGGGAATGTTGGTTTTAGAAACTAAAACAGACATTTCTTGGAATCAGTTTAGGGGTCAGCACATTCATAGAGGGTACTTTCAGGCGACAATTCTTTAGAAAATTATGCTACAAGTGATTAAATGAAGTAACTGATAGTTTAATAAACACAATTATATTTAATAAATCACATACTTGAGACAGACTCGTAGTTTTAGTTCTCCTTGTAGCATTTTCCTAGTGTAGCAAGCAGTTACGTAGGAATGTGGAACGCCAAACTGAAGAGATAAATTTCCATGGTAATTTTCAGTGTCCCTGACCAAGGAGGTGGTCATTGAAGAGTTCGCCCCTCCGCGGTAAGTGAGGTAACCCACTGAACTGCCATCCAGCTGCATCGCCATAGCTTTTGGAAAATTACAATTAAAAATATATCATACATGGAAAAGGAATATGTTTATCGACAATATATTTGATACGCCGGATTCCGGTTTTCCACAGTTTCAAAACATTGAATGTATCGCCCGAATATTGTTTCTTGATGGAATAATATTTCTTTTGGCAACACCTATCTATTCTACTCAAATACATCAAGAAGAAAGAAACTTGCCCTTAGTAGCATTCAGCAAATTTTTGTGTCTCCACATATTATGTTAAATATTATGAATAAATGTAAAATTCCTCTTGAAAACTGGAAGGACTATTAAGTAAAATGTGTTGAGGAATCTGTAAAAGCAGCAAAAGGGAAGATGTAATGCAGATGTAATTTTTTTTTTTTTTAACTGTGTCGAAACCCCAGTTTTAGTCGTCTTTTGGATATAAATGCGACAAGCAAATCTTGGTGTATATGTTCTGTCAAATAAATACCAGGACAGAGTAATTTAAAAGGCCCGTGTAAATGATTTTTTAGATGATTTTTTTTTTGCTAAGTTGGCACAACTATACTCTACATCAATGCTTTGTTTGGTTGTACTCAAGTGCGTACTTGGATTGGATTTTGGACCTCGGATAATTTGGACCCTTGGCTACTTTCCCGGAACACACCCGCCGTTCCCGGCGACAGAGCGATACCGGCCTAGCAAGCCGGCTGCCTGCTTCAGGATTGCGGCCGCCAAAGCTACCTACTAGCGACCCCGCAAGGGATCTGTCTCAACAAATGTCAACGAACAACCCCCCCGTATTCTCTTCACTTGGCTCCCTGCGACTTTTTTATATTTCCTAAACTTAAATTACCGCTTCGTGGAACTTGTTTTGACTTGGCTAAAGACAGAATAAATATTCACAGAGGGAACTCAAGGCGATTCAGGAGTATGCCTACAGAATGTGCATGGATGACTAAATTGTTCATTGGAAAAAACGTATCACTTCAGAAGGAGCCTATTTTGAGGGATATTAAATTAATTTGGAAGAATAATTGATTTGTTGTTAAAATTTTAGTTTTCCCCTTTAAATTCGTAGTATTACAGGAGTAATTATTTTGCCATTTTGTGGTGTTATAATGAACTTTTTGATAACAAAAATATAAATAAAAAACATTACAACACATGTGTAAAAATAGTTAAATGTAAAAGTTTTTTAATTGACATCGACCCTCTAACAAATGATGACAAGAAAAATACGAAATCTGACATTGGCCCTTCTGGACCCAAGCCACAGATATATGGATGCATATGGCTGACATTTAATTTTTACAATTTTTTAATTTCTACATATTAACTTTTTGTAATGGAATTTCAGTAATGCTTAAATAATTTGAACTGACATTTGATACATTTTTGAAAAGCGGATTCTTACACAAAATGCACCACTGTTGGTAAGTAGAGCAGAGTTTGACATTTGCAAAAAGAATTCTATATTTGAAAATGAATTATTTACATTTTTGGAATTTAACCATAAACAAGTACCTAGGAACCTACTTAAATTCAATATTTGAAAATGAATTATTTAAACTTTTAAAATTCAATCATAAACCATATTTTTTACGTTTATCCGAAAGGTTTTTACACGCTTTAATTAGGACTGAATACAATAATTGATATCAATCTTTTGATTGTGTTCATTTAATACATAAGTATGTAATAGCACAAGTATGTAATAGCAATAGCAGAGCATTGCGGATTCAGCTTGTCATATATAAACCAACCAAAAACAAGGTCATAAACTATGTTACTATCTAGACTTCTATATTCCCATCTCAAAAATGTTCTTGCAAGGGACATTTAGGTTTACTATAAATCTGGATCTTTACTTGAAACAAAACTTGGCCTTATTCCTCTGCTTGAAAACTGCAGTACCCCAGCTCCAGTTAAGAATATCGACTTGGTCATGGTACGGAACGCTTTGAGGCTAACCACGGGTCCATTGCCAACTCCAACTTCTAGTTCTCCCCAGCCCTTCTCTGATGTTACACGGCGGCTGGCGACATTTATTGAACCTGAACCTGTAAAAAAAAGTAACATGAAAAATGTGTTTGTATGTGTGACGTAACAAGTCTTTTCCGGTCTTCATTATTCATATTTTGGACATAATACACACGCTTGAAACCATCTTAGTTCCTTTAAATTGTTTCAATAGTTAAGACTTAAAATATCTGGTTAATAGAATTAATGGTTTTCACCAGAAAACTTCTTTTTTTAAAGTTTTGTCGTCACCAGATAAGAATATGGTAACACTGTGTGAACGTAGGCATTCTTATCTGGTGATGATTGTATTTTGAGTGGGTTTTTACACATGCTAACTTTGAAATTAAACTTTAGAAGATTAAGTTATTTAAGTTTGAAAAATGACATAGAACTGCATTTTAACATGTTTTCTCAAATTTCGTGATTTAAAGGGTTTTATCAGTATACCAATGAAGTGGTGCTAGCGTAACTGCCAAACTTTACACCACCCTAAAAGTAAAATTAGAATGTACTTATTCATCTTTTACATTTTTAACAGGATTTTGTGATAAAAAGTAGCAGATGTAAAACAATTGGAAATACAAATGAAAAGCAGCAACAAAGGCAAGAAGTGCTTGCTTGAACATGATTTTTCTCATTTCCAGGGTGTAGATAAGCATACTGTGGTATATGGGATCCCTCAATAGCTATCGATGTCTATAACTTCTCAAACTGTCAAAACTCAAATAAACAGGTTTAATAGAGTATCGGCAGAACTTATCTTAAATAATACCTTCAGTGTGACGTTAAACATCATCAAAATGCGTGAAAAATCGTGCTTCATAATCTTCAGATTGTAATCACCCCACTGAAGCACAAAACTGTTGCATTTATGTATTTAACAAATGACCGAAATACGCCGCTTTTTAAGTACCAATGCAGTGCCTATACATCATTGGGATTGGCATTGGATAAGGGAATGATGATGACATAATAAAATTATAAGTTACCTGTGCCATTTTGTGCCAATATATTACATGAAAGTGTTACAGTATCCTTAGACGTTAGAGGTGCTTCAACAGAATGTGAAACATTGATGCTTGATACTTCGATGGATGGAAATCTGCTATCTTCAATGCTAAAAAAAAACACATTAATTTCATAGTACATAATTCCAAAAATTAAAAATGTAGGAGTTTTGTCTGCCATTAAAACTCTTATTATGTATCTATTGCAATGGTGGGAATAATCGAATTAAAATAATCGAAATACTCGATTATTTAAAAGATCGAGACATTTCAAAATGCTTACAATAAATCGAGTTCACTCGTACAAATCGGAAAAATAATCCAGATATCTCGAGTGAGTTCATTCGAAATGGTTTTCTGAGACAATCGAGATATGAATTCGGACTTTACATTTCGAGACAATCGAAACATTAATTCGGAATGGATTTCAAGACAATCGAGATATGAATTTAGACTTTATTTATTTATTTATTTATTTTTTGCACCACAACAGGCCAAGATGCCCAATAACTGTGGTGAATTACATCACAGAACACCCAGGCTTGAGAAAAATCACATTTTTTTATTTTTTGTGTTCTCACCGGGAATCGAACCCGGAACCTTCCATGCGTGAGTCAAGCGCCTTGACCATTACACCACGGAGGCCGCCATTTCTTTACATTTCGAGACAATCGAAACATTAATTCGGAATGGATTTCAAGACAATCGAGATATGAATTTAGACTTTACATTTCGAGACAATCGAAACATTAATTCGGAATGGATTTCGAGACAATTGAAATATGAATTCAGACTTTACATTTCGAGACAATCGAAACATTAATTCGGAATGGATTTCGAGACAATCGAGATATGAATTCAGACTTTACATTTTGAGAGGTTTTTCGAGACAATCGAAACATGAATTCGGAATAGTTTCTCGAGAAATTAATACGAAAAGTTTATTCGGATTAAGTTAATATTTCGACATAGAATGATTTGAAGGCGCTTTTTGGTAAATGCATTTGATGAGTTCTGTCTGATATGACATTTCGAAAGCAATGGTAATTAATATTAATAATTTTTCAGAAGTGTAAAATATCATTTGTGTTCAATAAAATTCAAGTTGGTATGTAATGTTAAATAAATTGTTGCTATGGGTTCGTATCTATATGTATAAAAATTACTCGCCGTGTTGTGTCTCGCAAAAACTCGAAAATGGCTTGACAGATTTACGTGCGGTTTTTTGCAAAATTTTCTAATTCGCGTACTCAAGGTTGACAATTATTAGTTATTAATAACATCCTCAATATATTAAATGGAAAAAAAATTAGAAGCGTATACATGTTTTCATAGATTTTCCAGGGTTGCATTCGAATGAAATTCATATTGCAAAAAATTTGGAGTGTTATTTTTTTGTAAATTAAAAAAGTTTGTATTTCAATGTTTACAAACATAAATTATTTTCAATGGATACTGAATTGATTAATTTCCCAAGATTTCACAAGCACTGCAATTGAAGTGTATGAGGTTCTTCTACAAGCATTTCGTCACAACTTTCCAATTTACTGGATGAATCACTTCACCGTTACCGTTCGAGGACTAAGTCTCACATTTATTTCGCTCTTTTTTAAAAGAAAATATATTAGGAGAAAATAATTAGTAAATTTATTGAAACTTGTTCATATGAGTCATAATATGTTTTATTTATATTCTTAAATTCAGTGTCGAGGGTAAATCCCCAGACACCACATTTTACTATCGCTTGATTTAAAAAAATTTCCTTCTGTTCTGAAAATACTGGCTAAAATGCTTTTAAGGATGTTTAACTTTTTATTATCCATTGTATAGGGTTCCAAAACATATTTTGCAATGGTTGGAAGCAGCCTGAATATTTATAAGAACTTTTTCTAGTATTTGAGTAAATCGTTTTTTGTAGGACCTGTCTCAAAATTTTTATTGATAACTTCGAATCGTGTCGCTTGCAAAACACAGATGTCAAAAAAATTTATCAATTTCAGTTCATTTTAGAAAACTTCTTATTATTCGTTAAAAAAAATATACGCAAACAATCGTATTAATAGACACTCAATGATACACAAAATTTATTTTATCATCAAATAAATATTTTGAAAACCAACACTTTAGTCTATCGCAGAGTTAAAAAAAAAACAGCTTCACAGTTCCACTTCTAATTTTTTGGAATCTTACTTGAAACAAAGTTATATAAAATTTGCATTTAAAGCGTATTTGGTATTACAATATATAGAAGAAAAAAAACCGCTAAAATTGTCAGAAGTTTCCAAGTTATTGAGAAAAATATGGACGGTATATTTGCTGATAGAAGTCACCTTACGATTCAAATGTCGCCCCATTCTACTATTGGCGTCAAGGAGGAGAGGGGGAAAAAAGCATAGACAAAAATACGGGTCGTTTTAATTTCTATAAATGGCATTATCAACATTAAAATAAATGCATGGATCGTGGTGTGTGTTAGGTTGATTGGTATGATTTAATTCAAAACAAACCTAATAAAATGGCTTTTCTGAGACATTGAATATTGTAAACAAAAAACTTACGGAGAAACGGCGTGATGGTTTTGTTTTGTTTGTTTTTTATATCAACTATTGTATTTAGTCCAGATTAGATATGTACGGATAAATTATGATTATTGTATTTCAATTTATATAAATTATGATGAGAGAATTTCGATAAAAATGTATTCGAACATTGTTTTCCTGTCACTGTCTTGCAGATGCCTCCCCGATACTGTGAGAAAAAGACAACTGCATTTCAGACCTTTTGTTAGAATAGACAAAATTGACGTTTTATTGTCCCGTTTTCTAAACCTCAAAACTGAACCGATTTTGTTCCTTTTTTAGACAAAGTATAAGAATAAAATTTTCTGTATCGGCATGTTTCTCCTAACTTTTTTTTTACTTAATAAATTAAAAATTTTATGAGCTATAAACCTTCTCATGGCAAAGATGTACATTTATCTGAAAACCGCACGTTAATCGGTCCTATAGTTATCAAGTCCATCGAGGAAAACCATTCGAACATTGCCTTTTATATATATAGAATAGATAACATTTTCGTTACATAGTTTTAATTATTTTTGTGGAATTTCAGCTTCCCTGCTGATGAAAGTGCAAATAATGTTCGTAATGAAAATGATAATAAGAATATGCTTTTACTTTTTTTTTTAAAGGTATTACAAACTAAAACTTACTCATATTCATCATCATATTGACTAAATAATTCCGTAGCATTTATTGAAACCGTAGTTGTCCCTCTTGGGTTTGTACTGCGCTGTAAATTACGCTCTTCTCTTTCGCGTGCCAATCTAAAAAAAAATAAAAAAAGTTAGGAGCATAACAATGAAAGGAGTATGAATAAGAAGTGTTTTAAAAAAACTGTAAGGAACCACTGAGCACCATGTTGGCTCTCTGCCTAGAGATCTATCATAAGAGTTATGGCAAAACTAGACTGAAAATGAGAAAGTTCGGTGGTTTTGTTATATTTTTTTACTTGCCAATAGACCATCAAACTAAACCAGTTTTTTATTTATATTTATGGATTGTATAAACATTGATATGATTCGATAAACTTCTGTAATTACTCGTCGTAATGAGTAGTGCTGGTTGAGAAAAAAAATGGCTACCCGAAAACCGTAAATCTATCACAACACAACAACGCAGTAATTGTTTGGTTGATGTAGTAGTTCATTTGTATGAATTTTTTCATATATTTTTGAGAAACTTCGAGGTACAATTGAATGCTGTAATTTTTACCACATGCAAGAAAACATTTTTTATATCCGATTTCCTGTAGCACTGAACTCTTGCATTAGCTACTCAAAAAACTAAATCCGCTATTTAAAATTATTTGGATGTAATTTTAAATGTTGAAACATTTATAATATAGAAAGTGAATGTAAGTGCCGAAGCGAAAACTTCTATGACATTGTTAATTATTTCAAGTAATATAATATATATTCTACTAGGTGGATAAACAATTTTGGAATAAGTGAAAAAAGAATACATCTTTTGGGCTAAATTCAGTTATGTTTTTCAACATTCCTTTTAAGTCGATACACCGAGTCCAACGATTTTCTAACTTTTTTATTCCATCTGAAAAGTAATCCTTCGGAAACTCTTTAAAATAGGGCTCAGTTTCAGCTACGAGTTCCTCAATTGAGTAAAATCGCTTACCGGTGAGCCATCTCTTCAGGTTCAGAAACAGGTAAAAGTCGCTGGGGGCCAGGTCTGGCGAATACGGTGGCTGAGGAACCTGTTTCAAACACGATTTTGTACAATTTTGCTTGCGCAATTAACCATGAATGAGCAGGCACATTGTCGTGATGAAAGATATTTTTTTTTCTTCTTCAAAGGTGGCAGTTTTTCAGCAATTTCAATTTTCAAACGACCCAATAATGATGAATAATATGTGCCAGTTATGGATTTAGTTTTTTCAAGATAGTCAATGAATATGACTTCATGTGCATCCCAAAATACGGAGGCCATAACCTTTCCTTTTATTATTTCCATAACTATTGCCCGCAGTACTTTCATCTCCGACGTTCCGAGTCGATCTTTTCTTCTAACCATATCTGCCCTCGTCTCTAATGCATATGTCATGATTGGTCTGACACACGTTTTGTATATCCAGACCTCGCTTTCAATCCGCAGGTGTTTATTTTGCCACACAATATTTCTCAAGCATCCAGATATTGCGTAGGATTTACAAGTTTGTTCCCTCACTTCTATACGAGTATGGGTCGCTGTGGTTCGAGATTTCAACATCTAAATACTTAAAAGACATGACCTGTTCCACTGTCTTATCATCTATCATCAGTTTGCATTTCTTAGGGCGCTTAGATATTGTTAAGCTTTTTATTTTACTGACTGAGATACACATGTTGAATTTCTGCAAAGCTAGATGAAACTTGTGGAACATACGTTGTAAATCATCTTCTGATTCCGCCACTACGGTTGCATCACAACCTCATCTCCCATTTGTAATCTAGTCCTAGATTTGCCTTTGATTTAATTTTGCATCTTAATTTAAATGTTTTTTGCATCAACAATGCAACACGCAATCAGCATTGCCTTTGAATAGAATCTTTTGATAGCAGCGTTACCAACACACATCAGGTGAAATACGGTAACGGTAGGTAAAAAATAGTAGATCATCAGCGGAGGGTGGTAGAAAGACATTTAGGTCCTTTTTGCCAAAAAAATTAATTGGTTTCCTTTTTTCAAATTTGGATTTGAAATTTTTACATATTTCGGCTATTGGAATATCAATAATATTCTTATTACTTGTTACATTATCAAAACTAAGAAGATTTCCATGAAAATCAGTAGAAAATCGTAGTGTTGGCATCACTATTTGACAGTTGTGAGGGAGTCGAAAAAAGTCGAAAAAGTCGGAGAGAAAATGGCAAAATTGGAAAACATAATTCCATAGAAAACAGAATTATATAATTTTGGAACTCCATTAACCTTGATAACTTTTAACTTTGGTAAAAATTGGCATCAAATATAACTGAACTTTTAAATTACTTTTACTAATGGTCATTAATCAAAGTAATATGTAACTTTTACCACTGATCAAACATGTACATCATCATCACCATCACCATTCATCCTCCTGATCAGACACAACCAAAATAAAATACTTAGAACCAACTAACCTCTCATATTCTTCCCGAATTTCCATTGGCGTTTTAGTTCTCTGGACAATCTCCCAGCCCTCGGTTTCTAAACCCTTAGTTCCTATGGAATTATTCAATCAAATTTAGAAAAGAACATCATTACCTACGAGAATCCACATGAAAATAATGAATTTATGAAGAATGTTCAGTAAAATATAATACCATATTTCCTCGAGTATAAGATACTTGTTTTTTTCTTATTCTCGTGTCTCTAAATTCAGGGTGCGTCTTATAATCTATGGCATTTTACGATTGCTTTAATTTTTGTCTAAATACAACTTGAAAAAAAAAATAAAAATCCTACATGATCAGGAAAACAGGCATAAAGCCCACAAGTTCCCAATACAGAAGATAAAGTATTTATGGAAAGTATAGCAATACAATATAGTTGGCTACAAACACAAATTAACCCATAATGACAGTTAACAATTTATTTTAAATGACTGTCTTGATTCCTCAAATATATCCAACCCCCATCCACTAGGAATAAATGAATAAACGTTTATTGAATTATTGGTAGGAGTGAGTGGTAACCCATATTGAATTTAAATATTGGCAGAAAAATTATATTATTTTATTGGTAATTCATCCTACAAAGGATGATTTCTGAAAAAGAAAAAAAAACTTGGTGCAGAAAAAAACATTTTCCTAGTTAAGTTTGGTGCGTCTACGGATGAATGTATTATTTTATGCAGGTAAATTATGTCATAATTTACGCTGGTTTTGCCAATTTGTCCTTAATTACCGTTAAAAATGTCAGCAAGAACACCACATTATATATGTAATGCTTCAATGAAAGCAAAAGTTCTCATGTATGCAGAAGAGCACGGAAACAGTTGCAGGACTCGTTCAATGACATTTTGTGAGAATAGGCAGACAGTGACTTGTCAAAAGTGATGCAGAAAAATCCGGACACTGAATTTGAAGAAATTTCAGACTCTGATGGTGATAATATATAAATATTATGCATATTTTCAAATCCCTTTCTTATGATTGTACGATCTTGTCTGTTTATAGCAAAGCCTCTATTTAAAACAGCATTTTTTTTCATCTCTAAAAATAAGGGTTCATTTTATAATCGAGAAATTACGGCGTTTTCATTAATCCATTGAAATAAACTGCATATTACATAATACATTATTTAAGGTGATAATATTAGGAATTTTACAAGCTGATTTACAACTGTCTCTTAATTTGGTTCAGTATATGATTCAATGAGTTAATTTTTTTTAAAATTCAATTTAAATTGGATTAATTTGAGTAATATTTACAAAATATCTTTACTCACCGAGAGAATCGTAAATTGCTCTTTTATGGGCATCAGTTAAGACTTCATAAGCTTTTTTTGTCTTGTTAAATATAATCTCAGCCCATTTCTTTCTCGTTGGGTCCAAATGTTTATCTGGGTGATATATGAGCGAAAGTCTTCTATACGCATTGTTGATTTCTTCATTTGATGCCTTAGAGCAAAATTATACATGTATATATTGTATTTAATTCGTTAACTCTGTGGTTTATAAAACTTACATTTAGCTTGTCGTCGTTTTAGTTCGTTTTGATCCAACAGACCAAAACACAAATCAGCAGAAACAGAGCTTTCAAGATTTTTTTACGAAATAGGCATAACCACAACTTAAGGCTTTCTCAGAACTCCTCTACACTGAACCCAATTTCGTTAAATATGGTTTGTTGGACAAAAACTAACTAAAGCGACGTTGTGTAATCTGACATAAACATTATGAAATAAAAATAAATACGTGTGCATACATTGCAAAATAAAACCGTTGTAGCTGTATCGCATAAACAACTGTATTTAAGCACAATACATTGAACTTTTAAAAGAAAATATACTTAA
This sequence comes from Micrasema longulum, assembly GCF_059751315.1. Taxonomy (NCBI): domain Eukaryota; kingdom Metazoa; phylum Arthropoda; class Insecta; order Trichoptera; family Brachycentridae; genus Micrasema; species Micrasema longulum. Next base: position 477,574 of record NW_028277293.1, read on the forward strand.
AGAAACACGCCGATAGTGAAGGAAGGTTACATTCATACATTCCGAAAAAAACACATAACAAATAACACGAACACCGTAAATATATTTTAAAAGCCTTAAGTGTATACTTACTGTTCGTGATACATTGAGAAAAGCGTAATAATCCTCTTCTATTAATAATTGGTCTAATTCATCACCCATCATGATCTCTTTTCGCCGGAGCCAACCACAGATTACTAGAGAACTCGCAAGAAAACCAGAGAAGAAGACAGCCGCAGAGCCGCAACCAGACGATCATAGACTACAGCAGGCAACTTGCGGATTTGCCTTGCACTTGAAACCGCAGTTATTTTCAAAACCATACCTATAAATAATTCATTAATACTCTATGAAAATATTAATGACAGTACTTAATCGGGTAACAGGGGTTTAAAAAAAAAAAAACGCGTACAAGAAGAAAAAAACGTGTAAGAACTTTTTTTTATTGACAACTTTTAATCGAATTTATGTTTTGAGAATAAGATCATTTCACTTATATATTTGATACGTAGTTCAATTTAGACCTATGTTCCACACGGATCGTTTTGGTTTGATCGCTTACCAACTGTTTTATTTCATTCCTATTTTTTGTATTTCTGTTTTTCACGATTTTTGCACAATCTCGATCACGTTGAGTATTTTTTGTTGTTGCAGTCAAATTTATTATTATTATCAAGGATTATTTAGAAAAATATACGCATATTGTTTTGGGGCCCTTATACCCGTATGCAGAGACAAAACTTAAGGTGAGGAAAGTACATTCTAACTTCAAATGCAGAAAATAGCCCGAAAGTGAAGACAATAGAATGTACTTTCCTCACCTTAAGGTTTGTCTCTGCATACGGGTATTAGACTCAATGAACTGTGGCGATAGTTAATAGGTGAATAATTTGTGTCGGAATCATTTTTGATCTATATATATATAAAAGGCAAAGTTCGAATGGTTGTCCTCGACGGACTCGATAACTACCGGACCGATTTACGTGCGGTTTTCAGATAAATGTACATTTTTGCCGCGAGAAAGTTTAAATCTCATAAAATCTTTAATTTATTTAGTAAAAAAAAGTTAGGAGCGTAAATGTTTTTTTTATTCATCACCAGAGTTGCATTCACCGAGAATGCGTATACAAAAAAATTGATGGATGTTATTTTTTTGTTTATAACAAAAAGTTTGTTTTTTAATGTTTACAGACAGTATTCGTTTTTTTATGGATCCCAATCAGATTACTTAATTGAATTCTTTATAATTTCTACCCATTTTTTTCTTTTTACTGAATTTTTGGTTATTCTAAAATAATATCAACTGATATTCTGTACATTTTTGAAAATCGCATTCTTGAGTGCATCTCTGAGCAAAGTTTGACATTTGCTAAAAGAATTCTTTATTTGAAAATAATTTACTATTTTATGTTTTGGAATTCAAACATAAACAAGCACTTAGGTACCTACTTAAATTAAATATCTATTCTTTTTAGAATTGGAATACAATCACAAACGAGTACCTATAGGGTTCATTAATTTAACAATTGCACCCTTAGAGTACGTACTCTAAGATTGCATTATTATTATGTAAATTGACATGAGTAAATATTATTTCATTTAAGTTTTGACATCATCTATTTTAGTAAGTAGGAAATCAGGTTTAATTAGCTAATTTAGTAGGTATTATTATTTCAATACTAAAGGTTTTTTTTTAGTGTCACGATAAGTATAAATTTGATTTATTGGTTAGTTCTTTTTTTTTTTAGATAAACATATCAATAAATCCTGTAAAAGGGCGGTTATGGGAAGCATGCGAAGAAAAAAATATTTTGTAGGAAGTAGGAGCATTATAATGTTCCTACTCCCTACAAAATATCCTACAAAATACCTTATAAACTTAGAGTATATACATCTGCTTATAAATACTTATTTATCAATCACTAGCGGAATCAATTTGAATAGATGAAAAACTAATCATTTTGTATTTATGGTAAATTACTGTGTTCAAAAAATAAAAAATAAGTTGTAGTAGAATTATAAAACGGATTTGTAGAACGAAAAAATTATTAGTGTCCGACATAACCATGAAACCGCAACTCAATTTTAATTGGGATTGCGGTGATTATGCATTTTCACATTACAAAATTTTGACTTTATATTTTACCGGAAAAATCTTTATTCTTTTGAATAAAGTAATAATTCCAGAAAAAATGGTCTGAGAGGAGTGATGGCTAATTGAAATATTTCCAATGTTTACTACCAGAGTGTAGCGCGTTTAGAGGTCAGTCCAAATGGTGTCAATATATTTGCTTCGCGAAAAATACATTTTTGTAGCAAGTTAACGAAGAAAAAGTGAGAAATTCCCATTTTATTATCTGGTCATTGTCAAAATAGTTTAAAAACGAATAAGTACAAAACTGTTAACGTATATAGATACATGTTATTTACTATATTTTTGGCTTACGTTATTAAGACCAAACACTTAGCTGCCATTTAATAAAAAAATGAGTTAATAATACGAAACATTAATTTAAAATGTTTTTTTACGATAAAATATTTCATATTCCCTGGACTGGCACTTGAATCGTAAAATTGATTCTCTTACCTTTATGTAACAAAAATGATCAAGATACGCTACGATTTGTGAACTAATATATCGGCCTAAGCACCATTAGAAACAAAAAGGGAATGATTAAGATCTACTGCGATAACGGAAAAAAAGAGGAATGAGACTAAAGGTAAATGAAAGGGAATGGGCAATGAAAATGAGCCCTGTATTGTAAAGCCATATTTTACCATAAATGAGTTGGCCAGTGCTTTAGAACATTCTTTTTTTCATTTTATTAACATGTTCTTTTTATGACATCATTGTATAAAAATGAATAAAGACTCTACTAAAAGTTCGTTCATTTTTTATTTCTTATGGTGCAAAAAGTATTCAAATAAAAAAAATGTGGTGGTCTCTTCTGGATTCTAATTTGTGTACTCGGCAATAGACAATAACTCACGATTCGGTCGCGAACATCGCTATAACAACTGACGTGTATGTTTAGTTCTACGTGTATGATCTCTGGTTTAGTTCATTCGGTTGGCGACGTTGGCGTTCGGTTGACACTTGACAGTTTTCAAACAGCTCGACAGTTTTTTAGTTTGGAAGTTTTACCAGTTTAAAATTAATAAGTTTTCACTTAAATTTATCAGTGAGATATATTAATTTCGTGCAAATAATTCCCAAAAAACTGTAAGTATGATTTGAAATATTGTTTCTCCGATAATCCTTAAAAATACCATATTCTACGAATGTATCCATTAAATAAAAAATATATCTCTTTCGTTGTCATCAATTATTTTTTGAATATGTTGGCTCTAACTTTTTTTTTTATCTTCTTGGCTTTTTAAACTTAAAGTTTTTGTTCATCATTTTTGTTAGAACCCATCCAGATTTTTATAAGATGTTTTATAAATGATGATTTTTAAATGTGATCCAGATTGTTATCATTAGTATTTTTTACGATTATTTCGCATTCATAAAAATATCTTATTTGTGATGTTTTGACTTTGTAAGGAATGTAGTAATAAGATAACGGACGCAGCAAGTTCCGGTGACGACTGTCATCAAGCTGATGCGATACGGTTGGCATGGTCATATACTGTGGATGCCGCCTCTGGGCCTCGATTATGACGGAAGATAAAATTTATCTACAAAGTTAAATTAAGTTTACTTTATGAAAAATAGAACATGCTTACAATTTTTTTAATTAACATGTTCAATTACCAGTTACTTACGAAGATACTGTGAATTTTCATACAAATATTCACACTTTCGTTCATAAATATCGATATTAGTTTATACCGATGAAGATAGCCATTCATAATCGCAGCCCTGGGAGCCTTAATCAGGCTTGCCTGCTTTACAAGGCATCAAGTTCTCAACATCCTGGACGTCCGCTGCTGACTGTTAGTTGGCAGTTCGTATCAGAACTACAGGATGCGAACCTGACTTGGGAGGATGTACAGGTGCTGGCAGCCAACAGAGATGCCTGGAGGGTCTTTGTGGACACCATATGCTCCAACTAGGGAGCGGAAATGGAATGTGATGATGTTTTGCCTATATTAAAAATATGTTTTGTATCCTAAATTATACCATATTTCAACTGATACTTTGATTGATTATGTATGTAATTATAGTTTTGATGAACATTTTGGTGATCTCAAATTGTCAATTTCACAATTGGAAGCAGGTCTGTTACTGGCAAAGGTATAAAATTAGTCATACGGCACATTTTTTAAATCTGCATATTCTCGCATATCTATAACCTAGATGAGGTAGACTATTTTTAATGGACAAATTTCCAACAAATCTTGACTTAACTGCATTAGATGATCTAAAGGGTTTTTCAATAAGGCGGGTAGATGTTATTGGGGTTCGAACCGTTAGTAGGGTCGCAGTGAGTCGCAGTGAGTCGCATCTTGCCGGAGGGTGTGATTCTATAAAATGCTGCAAACGCCCAGTTGCATTCCACCGGCAACACTACTGACTAGTCCAACTCGTTAGCGTCCACATCGCGAACCCCGGGCAATGGAATCACACTCATAACGGTGTGATCACAGAAGATAACGAGGGGATGAAAGTTGAGTTTCTGGCGCCTCCAAACCAGAACCAACCAGCTAAGGGAAGGTAACCCCGAAAGAAAAATCCACCAAAGAAGGCAACGGGAAACAACTCTGGTCATCTCTTCCCAGCAATCACTATGGCAAGTACATCCAAAAAGCAGTTGTCCTGGCTGCGGAGTAGCACAGGACCGAGATGCTTCGATATAGTGATCGCCAATGTCGGGGGACCTGAAAAGGCACCGCAAGAAGAAGAAGATGTTGAAATGAAATAAAACAAGTTGTGTGTGAGGTATTAACAAAATTCTTTTTTTATTTGAAAGGCCCATATGTGCCATTAAGTGTCAAATATGGCATCGTTTAAATGCCCGCCTCGGCTTCTTACAGAGGCACGGATCCGAGTGGTCCAATTTTCAATAACTCTTCCGTGTAGATCCGGCTGAACTTGAGCGATGGCCTGTGTTATGTTCACCTTTAGGGCATTGGTCAATTGTGGTTTATTTCCATAGACCTGTGACTTCAAGAAACCCCACGAGAAAAAGTCTAGCGGGGTCAAATCGCATGACCGTTCATGCAGAATGTCAATCGTGGCGTTTGCTGTGTGGCACGTAGTGTCGTCCTACTGGAACTACATGTCGTCTAGGTCCATATGGTTAAATTTGGGCCATAAGAAATTGGTTATAATCATTCTGTAGCGCTCGTCTCACCAATGTCCTTTTTTAAAAAAGTACGGACCAATGATGCTGCTGGCCCAAAATCCAACTCAAACGGTAACTTTTTGAGGATGCATTATCACATCGTGAACCTCGCGTGTATTGGTGTTGTCCCATATACGGCTATTTTGCTTGTTAACACAGCCATTTATCCAAAAATGCACCTCGTCCCTAAAAATATTTTTTTGTCAAAAATTGGGGTCGTCTTCCAAACGATTCAAAGCCCAGTCAGCGAACAAACGGCATTGTCTATGGTTATGAACTTTGAGCTCCTGGGTCAGTTGGATCTTGTACGGGTGTAGGCCTAAGTCCCGACGCAATATTTGCCAAGTTGAAGTCTGCGAAAGGCGGAGTTCTTGTGCACGGCGAGGAATCGACTACTTCGGGTTCTGCTGTACACTTTCACGGACAGCGGCGATGTTCTCGGCCGATCTTGCGTTCTTTGAACGTACGGGTGTTGGCTGATTGATTACCGAACCAGCCGTCTCAAATTTGGCCACCAAACGTTGAAGAGTTGACTGTGAAGGGCCACCATGTCTACCGTAAAATGGGCGCAATGCGCGCAACGTTTGCACTAACGAACACTCATTTTGATAATAAAATTTTATCATTTGAACGTGCTGTTCAATTGTGTTACTTGCCATGGTGATTTGGCATAAGTAACTAAATAATAAAAAAAATATTTGACAGATGTCATCAAAACAAAATGACCACCACGGGGCGTCAAAATCTACCCGCGCCAATTGAAAAACCTTTTATAAACATATATTTTTACCGATACGTAAATGTGTAACGGAGGAAACCGAAAATCTCAACCTAGAATACATTATATTTAAAGAAGTATTCAAGTTATTAGATGCAACATATACTGGCTATCAACGGGAAGCGAGAGTTAAAGAGAACTAACTTTTTATTTTAATTTAATTTTTTTAGATGCCAAATTTTATATTTAACTTTACTCTGTGTGTCAACAGAGACTATAAAAATAAAAATAACAGACATCTTGTCAATATGTGGGAATAATTGGGAATGTGGGAATCTAGGACAATATAAGGGGTGGGTTTTATATTTCAGGCTGATTAAAAATAGCTTTTTAATGAAGCACAATTTTTACTGATTAATTTAACGGCTTTTAAAAATTAGTTTGAAATATGATGTCGATAAGTGGCCGCCTCTTTTCGTAGCTAAAATGCAATCTCTTTGCAGCATATTTTTCCTAACATCTTTGCAGACTTCTGTTGTTATTTTGACAATTTATTTTCGGATGTTATTCTTAAACATAAGAATTGTCATTATTTGATGGTGTACACCTTTCTCAATAAGATCTCTTATGGTAAAAAATTGGGGGTGGTCAAATCAGAGGATCGTGGCGTCCAGTCGATATCACCACCTTTTGACATTATTCGGCCGAGAAACGTTTCTCCGAAAATTATCATCGTTGCATGAGCTGGTTGATACATGGTAGGTACGATCCAGTCAGAGCCACAAATACTAAATATTCTATTGATCGAATTCGAGTACAAAAACGATTTCCAACATGTCATGATTTGCACCGCCAAGGAGACTTATGTCCTCAGATGCGGTGTGCGGTATGTGGTGGGTAAGCTGCTGTATAAACGATGTATTGTCGAATTAATTATATATATTTTTTAATGTCATGATAGTTTTCCAACAGCCTAATTCCTGTGCACGTCATCGACGTGCCCGGACATTGGCAAACAATATCATCTAGTGTATGTTGGGTAGGTATATTGTTGTTCAGACTTTGCTTAATCTCTCAGTGAACAGTACGAAAATAATTTTATCGTTTGAACGTGCTGTTCAATTGTGTAACTTGCCATGGTGATTTGGCATAAGTAACTGAATAATTAAAAATTATTTGACAGATGCCATCAAAACAAAATGGTCAAAATCTACCCGCTCCAATTGAAAAACCCTTTATAAAAACAAGTTTTAGGTTTCAGAATGAACCAAAACTTGTTCCCCTTCATAAAAAGGAATTTAAATTAAAACTGAAATAATTAAGTAAATAATATAAACACCCAAATGCTGATTCAGGTGGATATAAATACCTAAATTCCTGCCTAGATATAAACAAATAATTTCAAACTTACAAATTACATCCTGTTAATTTTCATTGAATTATATTCTACCTGTTCTATAAATAAATTTCAAGAAACGTTTTTTACAAGAAATATTATTGTATATACAATGCTATCTATAATTTCAAACTTACAAATTACGTCCTGTTAATTTTCATTGAATTATATTCTACCTGTTTTATAAATAAATTAAAAAAAAACAGTTTTTACAAGAAATATCATTGTATATACAATGCTATTGCTATTAAAAGTAACCGTGTCCCAATGTTACGTGTCAATTTTGAATTTGACTCACACAATGAAAACTTAATTTGAATTTAACTTGTAATGTCGCACATTTTGTAGTTGAAAATCCTCTGTGTGTTCAGTTGGACATCTAATACCCGAATCAGTTGATCAAACATGAGCGTTTAAATAGTGTGGTCAAATCACATGTCCTCATGCGATTCTTATTACTTCTCAGCCATTAGTCCAGTAGACAAGATGCAGAATGATGTCAAGTTTCTCGTATATGCTTCTGGCATATTTTTCTGCTACTTCTGCTTTGGAATGTTGCAAGAGAAGATAACAAGGGGCAGATATGGAGATGGCGAAGGGGAACAGTACACATGCGCCCTGATGTTTGTTTTAGTACAATGTGTTTGCAATTATGTATTTGCGAAAGGAATGTTGGTAAGTTTTCTGTTTTTTGGAAATATGTAGACTAGTATACTAATGTTAATTATGTGCTAATCACCTTTATTTTCATTGATCTATTGTACTTTTCATATAAACTCAGCAGTGGCACACTCAAGGTTTTGGGAACCAAAGAATGACTGCAATTTTCTCTTTTTTAATTTTTCATATCCGCCCAATCCAATTTCCTAAATTAATATTAATACCCGTATGCAGAGACAAACCTTAAGGTGAGGAAAGTACATTCTATTGTCTTCACCTTCGGGTTATTCTCTGCATTTGATATTAGAATGTACTTTCCTCACCTTAAGTTTTGTCTCTGCATACGGGTATAAGGGTGTTATCTTCGAATCTATCAACTTGTAACTGCGTATGAGGTCACAACTCAGCTTCGTGGCTATCTATGTTATTACATAATATCAGAGAATCAAAACTCATACTTATGTAAAATCATCGTGGAAATATTTAATTATTTGTTTTCAATTTTAAGGATGTCTTTACTGGCCATATTTTAATTTTATGGTTTGTTTGTTCAATGAAGCATTAAAGACACATATTGGTACATAAAAATGTATTTGGAACTAAATTTGTTGCAACAGAGAGGGAAAACGCTTTTGTAGAAGGGAATATGCAAGTCTAGGCATATACAGGGCTCATGATCTGTCATTGGCTTTATACACTGTGTCATTCACCATTCTGCCTATGTTTAAACAGCCATATTTCCTTGACACTTCCATCAGTTGACTTTTTTGAAGTAAAAGTGCTGAAACTTTTTCATGTGGGTGAGATTCATTCAACTGAACCAATCTACTAGGCAATGCCTGAAAACAATTTTCCAATTTTTATACTTCTTATACCAGTTAGGGGATTCAACAATTGTTTGAGTATGTTCAAATGTTTGCAGACAGGCTGTATTTCCTCCCTAGGGAGTTTTCTTACTCTGTTGCAACAAATTTAGATTGAAATAACTCCCTAGGGAGAAAATCCAGCCTGTCTGCAAACATTTGGACATACTCAAAACATTGTTAAATGTATTTAGAAGCTCGCCTTTATCAACATTTTGTGAACACTATTAGGTTTTTTTTAAAATGGATGTATCTTGCTAGAAAGCAAGAAATTAGAACTAATATCAAATCCATACTCCTGTCCAGTACCATACACTAAATGATTTGATTGCTCATCAATGGAACAATTAACATTCAGTATTCCGTTTTTTTTCTTCTGATAAACTAATTATGTGCTTTATAATTTTTCATTTGAAGCACTAATTTTGTTGTTATTCATTATAATAATAATAATAATAATCAAACAATTTATTTTTAATAACTTTTTTTTCTTTTTCATTAGTTAGATATACTTTGATTAAGAAGCTTGTGTAGCTTTGCAACCGCTCGGTTGAAAACATTTTTACAGTTTTTTTTAAAACACATTTTATTAAAAAATAATGTTTTGTAATTTCTAATGGGCTTAAAATATGTACATAAATAAAATGTGTATTCTAAGTGCAAGTAGGAATCGTCTATATTGTTTCCTTTACTTATATTTACCTTTATGTATCCTTCATAATAGTAGTTTTTTATTTGCAGGCAGCGAAACCTCAAGACGTGGACAATACTAAAACAATGTACTATTTCAGTTCCGCCTTGACTTATTTACTGGCAATGGTTTGCTCCAATATGGCTCTGCAGTGGGTGAACTACCCGACACAGGTGTTTATACTCAAAATACTGAGCATTAAAATGTTCCTCACACACCATTACATTGAGTGATAATATTTTTATCATTATAGGTTGTTGGAAAGTCGGCTAAACCGATTCCAGTAATGCTTCTCGGAGTTTTGATCGGTCGCAAGAACTACCCGATGAAGCGATACCTCTTTGTTTTCTTGATAGTAGCCGGCGTGATCGCCTTTATGTATAAGGAACAAACCAAACCAGGAACTGAAGTCACCAGCACTGGAATCGGGGAATTGCTCCTTTTGCTCTCGTTGACTATGGATGGCCTAACTGGAGCTGTTCAGGTTGACTTTATAATTATCTCTATTTTGATTGTTATTTTTCAATTGTGAATTACTCTATATGTGCGGTACATGGTGGTAGCATGGATTCTATACTGCTCAGTTGTACAATTCTAAATCCAAACAAACGCCTGTCTGAATTTTTAGGTACTTGACGTAAGGTAGAAAAATTTCATAATTTATTTAAAGACTTTTACAACAAATTTTGTTTTGACAATGTTAAATGAGCACTATTATTATACATGTTACCCACCAATATGTTGTTTTCTTCCTAATATTTTTACAGAAAAAACTTCTAGGTTTTGAAATTGTTCAGATACATTGTTTTGTGTATTTGAAGTGAATTTCATTTACGTCTTATGTACTGTTGCGAGCGATTTTCAATGTCTCCATGTTTCTTTTCATTATCATCTTTACCCTGGTCACAATTTAAGTGCTGTTAACATTTTTCATGTAATTTCAGCAAAGTTATGCAGTTGCTTTAAGATAGTTAAACATAAGTAAATGTAACTTATTTTGCCATCTTATCAATTTTATTTAGTAAAATCCAATGTAATTTTTTACAATCAACTATGAATATAGAAGTCGGTCATTTCTTTTTTAAAAACTTTATATTCAATCAGGTTACAAGTAACTGTGTAACATAAAACAAATTTTGAATTCATTGGTTGCGTGATTTACATTATGTTTTAAATTTTAACAAAAGAGTGTGTGTATTAGGTGTCAAAAGTCAAGAAATAAGCATAGGAGAACTGAACAGCATTAAAACTTTTTGACTTTGTGTCTTCATAACATAATGGTCCTTCGTTTAAAAAATAATAAAATTAAATCAAACAAAAAGAGTTCTACTGTATACTAAAAAAAGCAGGTGCTGAAAAATGTTTTTTTCAATATACAAATGTATTAATATAATTATTTTTCCAAATGTGCATCTGCCTAATGCAATCGTGAATTTGGTAAATATTGTCAATGTAATCTTCGATTCGGAGAGTAATTATACTAAAAATAAAATGCCACTCTTAACCGAAACCACGCACCTGATTTTTGCGATGTCTTTTATATACTTTTTGCATATAATATATTTTACTCAATGGAAATTATTTGCAATAACATTTTGCACACATGTGTTTGTTTGATATGATTTCTTGCATTTTTTCCCCTATGTAATGTTGACCAAAACATGACCATTTTATTTTATTATAGGACCGAATGCGTGCTGAGTCCTCACCATCAGCCCAGCAAATGATGATAAGCACAAACTATTGGTAATTTTTCACATACTTTGTTCTAACATATTTTATATAGGATAATAAAAAATGAATGTTTGATACAGAGTCAGAAAAATCAGACTATGTGCTTATTTTATTGAAAGGAGCTATAAACATATTTTCTTTTAAATCGTTTCTTAAACACACAAGTGAGATAAATTTTATAAATGGAAATCCAACAGGCATTTATCAAATTATAAGATGCATATTATAAATACAATTGGTAGCATAAATGATAGTCATATAAATATAATAAATAATGAGCTAATGGTACACAACTTGTAATATTATTGATATAAAAATATAATTTATGTTATTAAAAATAAGAAAATAAATCTGCACTTGAATATCTGTCACATGATTACACATTATTTTATATATAAGGAATTTAGTTGACCATTCAGTGTACTCTTATTATGTACCTACATACAGTATGATGCATAACATGTGTATAGGCTCCGGATTGGCGGCATTCGACTAAAACTAATATTAGAATGATCCAGGTTCTACAGTTCTCTATAGTTAAGAGAATTGTACCAGCAGAGATTTACGAACAAATAAGTAATAATGATCTCTACAAAACAATCAAAACTCTGCCTGTTCGAGGATTACTGTGGCTTTGCATCATTTTAGAACAATTTAATAATAATACATTCAAGTTTCCTCTCAAACATAACCATAATACACGCTTCACATATAATGATGGTTTTGTAGTACCAAAAGTATGTAATGAGTATGGTAATAGAACTCTCAAATATTTAGTACTTAGCATTTTTTATTTATTGCCACAAGAGCATTGTAACAAGAGCAAAATAAGAGAGTGGCTACTTGATCAAAAGTTTATATTTGAATAGTAGCTTATGTGTAAATATGAGTATTTTAATTTTTCATATATTTTCTTGTATTTAAAAATATTTATTATTATTTAAATATACATGGATATTCTGATCTTTCCGGCTGTTAATTTATATCTGTTATTCATTGTTTTTATAAATGTAGATAATATTATATAAGTTAGTAAAAATATAATCTCTACCAACAAGCTACAGAAAGTGGCATGGTGGGATTTTAGTCTTATTAAAAATATAACAATTGAAATCAAAGAAATTAAAAAAATGTAAAATTATATTATTTAAATAAAAAAATTCAAGGCGCAATATCATAAATTGAATTTGTTTGATAAATTTAATTTTTAAGTGAAGTTAAATACATTATTAATACCGATATGAATATGTTAAGCTTAGAGTATACCCAATCTGCGTAATCTATAAGTGTGAAAGCACTACAATATACCTACACACTATAATATCTGTACCTTAAAGCTGAAAGGCTGGAAGTCACATTTTTTGCATAATTGAGTTATGAATGTAATTTTGTTCATATATTTAGATTTTATCTAGATACTAAAACATTGGAGTCCTCCGGTATACCACCACTGAAATAGCTTGTTCTAAAACACCAGTAGTACAGTAATAATACTCGGGCTTTCAACAAAATTCAACGCTTCTCTGGTATTGAAAAGCAGTGGATATTGAATAAATTCCACAATTTTTATAACAAACCTACCTCTGACACAGCGAGGGGTTTTGCACAAGATTAAGTCTTATTGTCATAATCAACCATACTTAACCATTATATCATTTCTTTTTTCGTTAATTTCATTATTTTACTTTTCACATACTGTTTACTTTCAATTACTGTTTTATCGCTATTAATATCATGTCATTGAATTTATATTTACCTCTTATTTTCATAAATTATTGATGTTTCAATTAATGGCATGTAATTTAATGTTTTTGCTTAAAGAAAGTTTTATAAATACATTGTTAGAACAAAAAAACATTAAAGTCCCATAGTTATTTGATAGTCCATATTTTGAATGTTTTTTTTTCTTAAATATTCTTATCAAAAGCCTATAAATCTAAAAAAACAGCAATAAATTGTGTTTTTACTTGGAGAGATACATTTGAAATAGTTTTACAACTTTAGTTTTACAAACCGCTCTCCTGATCAGTTTACCAAATGTGACTTCCAGCATTTCAGCTTTAAGGTTCAGATATGTTCTTACACTTACGTTTGTTTACCCCTACTATAGAATAATTTTTACTAATTCAATTGATTATTGTTTTTTTTTCAGGTCAATACTTATCCTGGGAACCGCGGTGGTTTTGAGTGGAGAGATTGCCACATTTGTGGCCTTTGTGTCTCGTCACCCTGTTATTATTTGGCACCTGATGACACTGGCAGTAGCTGGGGCTCTCGGTCAGCTTTTCATTTTCCTAGCGGTAAGTTTGAAAATTTGCGTTCGCATCATACGTCTCATCTATATATTTTGATATCTGATCTGTTAAAAGAATTTAATTGCTTTTAAAACATTTATACATTATGCAAATGATTTATTATTGTTAGTGAATAACCATACAGATCTTTATGTATAAATTATTTGCGAAAATTCACACAGAATGTGGAATCGGGCTGGATTACTATTATGTACATCAGCGGTGTTACGGACGTCGTATAGACTCAGCAGCCCTTCCTGGGGCGTCTTGAATAACTAGTGTAGAAACCTCGATATATGTAAACATGAAATGTCCCCAATAAAGACTTTAATTTGTTACCTTCGGGGGTGGCTTTCGATATACCGAGGCCTATAGAATTAGGATGTTATAGAAAATTATAAATATATTGCATTGCCTGGTTGTTTTAAATTAATAATATTTTCTCTGTACATGTTTCTTACCGAGCGGTCTGCACCCGAGTGCGGGCGGGTGGCGGGGGGAGGTAGCCTTATACGTGGCGAGAGAGAGAGATAGACAGAGCGGGCGAAAGCGCACTATCTCTCTCGCGACAGGATTGGTCGGCCTACCCCCGCCTGCCATTGGCCGGCCGCGTGGATTTGTTATGTATAAAACGACGCAGCGCAAAAAATAAATCAGTGTCAACCTTTTACTCGTGTTTGAATCATCTCCCGCTCTACTCTCCGCCGATACCGACTACGCTACAAGACCTTCGCCTGCCCTTGGATTCGACTTCTGGACTTCTCACCTTACAGATCCCGACTGCGGCGCTCTCTTGGAATTAAAAGTCCTTTTCAGGACTACTAGTCAAATCGGCTTTTCGCTGCAGTGAACCAGTGCCAGTGCTTCGCCCTTCGGTTCCCGCTGCCAGTGAAATTAAGTGTGTACTTCGTTCTTCGGTTTCCGCTACCTTACAAACAGCGGAAGGGACGACCTATTGAAGAGTGGTGGACCCGCTAACTCGTCGGTAGCGCGTCAGCTACAAGCGCTCTCCAACCTGGGATGTGCGGACTATTGCTAGGGGAGGTGCCAAAAAAAATCATTAGAATTATCGTGAGATAGCTCACTAAAACAAATGTTTCAAAATAAAACCTTAATTCATTTTTAATTTAATTTTGGATGAAGCTTGGCGGAGAGTATGAATCTTTGTATTGCAAAGAAATGCAGGTACTTCTACCGTTTGTAGCGTCTTATTCATGCGAAACGGGCTATTCGGCACTGGCTGCAGTGAAAATTAAATATCGAGGCAGTAGTAGTCGAAAAGAAGATAGGAGAGGCACTCTCCACATTGCTCCCAAGATTTGATAAACTTTGTGGCAATAAACAACAACAATCCTCGCATTAAATTTTTAGATTATGTACCATCCTACAGAATAAATATACATGTACTCGCATCCGGCGGCCTCCGTGGTGTAGTGGTCAAGACGCTTGACTCACGCACGGAAGGTTCCGGGTTCGATTCCCGGTGAGAACACAAAAAAATAAAATGTGATTTTTCTCAAGCCTGGGTGCTCTGTGATGTAATTCACCACTGTAATTAGGCCTCCTGGCCTGTTGTGGTGCAAAAAAATAAAATAATGTAATGTTATAGCATAACCTTGTCTTTATTCTGTTGATTGTTATTTACAGTTTTTTTGGATGTAATAAAGTTTTTATTATTTAAAATGTGTCTATATTATCATAACTATTAAAAAAATTAAAGATAAGGAGGCGCGGATTTTTTATTTCTGGGGAGGCTGGAAACCGCTGATGTATATAATGAGATTTTCACCCACTTATGACTTTTCCATTACAGGTATCCCAATTTGGACCTTTGGCTTGCTCTGTAGTTACTACAACCAGAAAATTCTTCACAGTGCTGGCTTCTGTCATCATTTTTGGAAATGTGTTGCTACCTCGTCAGTGGATCGGCGCTGTCTTAGTGTTCACAGGTAAATTTCATCTAGCATAATAATTGTGTTACTATCGTTATTATCATTGGCTCTACAGCCTATTGTGCGCCTTGCTACCTCCGTCATCTGTCGCCGTCTCCCTCTATCCTGGCATGTACTCCTCCAGTCCCCGATGCCGATAGCATCCACATCCCGCTGCACTCCATTTAGCCATCATAGTTTGGGTTTACCGACGCTACGTCTACCTCGGGGCTTTGTGTGAAGTATCTCATTAGGTACTCTCTCTTCACTCATTCTTTCTACAGGCCCTGCCCATCGTAACTTCCCTATTTTAATAAATTGCATTATATTGGGCTCATAGTAGATATTGTAGACTTCTTCATTTTACTGATTCTCCAAACTCGGTTTTCCTGCCCAGCTCCGAATATCTTAGTAGTTTCCTTGTATGTTTTATAGTGTACATAATTACATGAAAAAAATACCAAAATATGTGTCACTTGTTCTTTCTTTGTGGAAACGACGCCATCGTAGTTTTGTATAAGAAGTTATTGACGGAGTTGAAGTTGTTGTACTGAAGAAAGATTTTGACTGTCTACTGAACCTAACCTAATGATGGTTGTCATTCATTGCCTATTCATCTTAACCGACATTTTGCAGACGTAATAAACATTATATTACATAGTATTATTACGATAATTTTTTTTTATTACTAGAATTATAAAGTATCCATTTTGTGACGTTATTGCCTATTTTTCTGATTGGTAGCTATCAAAATATGTGTAAAATGTTATTATATTTTGGCTGTTAAACATCCATAATTTGAATGTTTCTGTTTTGTTGAAGCACTGATTCAGAAATAACATAAGCATCTGTAAATATACCAATGATTTTGACACGAAATTGTCTTACATGGATGTTTAATAAATTTGAGTATGTTTATGAAATGTAAATATTTCATTGAAATATCACTCCTTAGTTTTTATACCTGTGTATCTTATAATATACAGTATTAGTTGATAAAATTAACTTAAAACATATGAAACTCTATATATGTATATCTAGAGAGTAACATTTGGTTTTAGTAGCAGTGTGAGAAAGTAAGCAAAGTCGTTGCAGATTATTATTGCAAATTGAAATATTTGTCTTTCTGCATGCTCGAATTTTGTGCAAAACATTGATTGAAATCGATCGTATCTTCCTCTATAGAATGTTTAATATATTGTTCCAGGGTTATTCCTCGATATGTTCTACGGGAAGTCAAATCCTTCCGTTCCCGGTACCAAGAGTCCATCTGCTGTTCCCAAGAGTGCTGGTACCAAGAGTGCATTGAAATCGCAACAATATTAGCCTTATGTAAAAACAAAGATTAAATGGGTAGTGTATCCCATCCCAGCTGAACTAGACGATGTCCGAAGCTCAATATAATGTTTATATGTAAATGGTCTTTATAAAATGCCAAAGTATGACAAGAGTCGTTGATATTGTTCAATTGAAGCTGTGTATTATTTTCTCAATTTAAGATTATTTATGTATTGTTAAATAATAAATTAAACACATTTTTTTAAATGTTGTATTTTACAAAGTTTATACCTATACATAAGTAAAAATGTAATCACTATTTTTTTGTAAAATTGCATAATATTAGTTAACAAATTCATTTAAAAATAGGTTTTTGCCTAAACCTGTAATAATATAAGTTTTATATGATAATATTTGATGAATTTACTATATCATTCTGTAGTTAAAACAATCATAATTTACTAATGCAAAAATAAAGATATAAATGATTGAAGTCAGGTTAAAATGAACTCTTTCTCAATGATACTGTATTACATGTATTGGTAATTTAATAAAGACTTTTAATCTACTTCTCTGTGTGACCTAAAGTAATTACTGTTAAATTTGTTAGAAATAAGATAAATTGATTTATAATGCTTGTTTATATGTTCAATGTTTTAAAATTAATAATAAAAAAAAAATAAAAAATTTGCTTGTGTATTTTTTTACTTTTAATTTAATAGCACTTTTTTGATTAAAATTTACAAAGACTATAAGACAGTTGAATATATTTTTTCATTTAAGTAAAACTTATATGAATGGCGTTTGCGTAGTCAAATGTTATTGTAGTAGTATTAATATTATTGGTCATTTCTGTCCTAAGAAAGATAGTAATTCCGTCATGTAAGGAATGTTTGGAAGGTTCAGTATGATAGATAGAAAGGAATGATTTCTCTCCGTTAATTTTCTTATGTTGTGTTTTTACTGAATTCAGTCAAATACAGAATTCATAAAAATAAAAACAAACGCTATTGAAAAGGGAATATGGAAGTCTAGGCATTTACAGGGCTTATGACCTGTCATTGGCTGGTTTAAGTGGCCACTGGTTCAGCCAGATGAATCTCACCCACATGATAAAGGTTTCAGCTCTTACATCACAAAAGTCAACAAATGAGGTTGAGGAAATGTAAATGTTTAAACATAGGCGGAATGGTGAATGTTACACAGTGTTTAAAGTGGCCACTTAAACCAGCCAATGACAGGTCATAAGCCCTTTAAATTTCCAGACTTCCATATTCCATTCTCAAAAAAGTTATCCCTCTGTTGCAACAAATTTCATTATGAATAACTTCTTAGAGAGTAAATCCAGCCAGTCTGCAGGCATTTGGACATACTCAAAACATTGTAAAATCTTATTTGACTGACATACTGGGACAATTTTGTTGCTGACTACTTTTTATAGGGACACAATATCTCCCCATGCCATGTATGATTACTCCGGATCGCGAAAGAACGGTTTAAAGATTAACGATGCGAATGTTGGTGGAGCAGAAAACGATGAAGACCGAGAAAGACATGGCATGACCGAATTCAATAATTACTTGTAGGTAGACATGTTAAAAGTCGGAATAATCAGTGTATGTGCAAGAAATGTATGAATGAAGAGAAATTGAGGTCTGTATGCAAAGCCATTGAGATATGGCGTTCTATCCTCTCTGGCAAGTGGCTTAATCGTTTTTGTCTGTTTATTTATGTAGGGGAGTTTTGCGTAAGATGACACACCCGATAAGATGGCATAACGGTAATATATATTAAACCACTAACTTAAGAACCCTGAAATATAGTTTAAGCAAAGCGTACAAATAGTATAAGTATAAACATATACGGCGGACAGTATGCGCAAATGTTGTATTGGTCGGGAGTTTGTCAAAATCGCACTGAAAATGTTTATTATTGCTTATCACTCTTGTATGAACATCATATGGCAGATTTGTGATTTTTTATGGCAAGTTTTAAAGAAATAAGGATCGCGTCAAGAGTATATTGTTTCGGAGTTTTTGACCAAAAATTCGACTAATGTCATCAGCCAAGCACCGTATTCTCCAGACCAGGCCACGTCTGACTTTTTTATTTTCCCAAGACTGAAATTGCTATTAAGAGGAATGCGCTTTGAGACGATTGATGCCATTGAAGAGAATCGCAGCGAGAGCTAAAGGCCATACCTTTGCAGGCCTATATTTCAAGGTTTCAGCTCTTTTACTTCACAAAAGTCAACAGATGGAAGAGCTGAGGAAATGTGGATGTTCAAACATGGACAGAATGGTGAATGTTACACAGAGTGTAAAGTGGCCACTTAAACCAGCCAACGACAGGTCATAAGCCCTGTAAATGCTTAGACTTCCATATTTCCTTCTCAAAAATGATTTCCCTCTCTGTTGAAATAAATTTAAACAACAAAGTTTGCTGTGATGCTGGAGAGCGCTGCATGAATTCCCGCTCCCCGCGGATTAATGCGAAATATCTCTTCTTTTTACAGTTTTCAATTAATAAGGGTGTATGAAATAGCGTCGAGTCAAATTTTTTTTTTTTACTTATTACTAGCATAACAATTATTTTTAAATTTATAATTTTTAATTCCCGCGAAAACGGTCATTGCATTGGCAACGACCCTAATACGTCACCGTGTAAATTTTAAACTTTGTTTGTGACCGTTTAAATTTAAATAGAACATCGTCACGAATCTTGAGTCCACAATAGGGAAATATCACGTTTTTAAAGTAATAAGGGTATATGAAATACTGTCCAAAAAAAGAAAATTTGTTTTGCTACTTTTAGCACAAAAAATATTTTTGAATTTTTAATTTTGAATTCCCGCAAAAACGGTTATTGCAATGGCCACGCCCCTAATACATCACGTTTCATGTTCATTTTCAACTTTGTTCCAAACCATTCAGATTTTTATAGAGCATCGTCACGAATCTTGACGTCACAACTGTCACATGTCGCGTTTTTCTAGTGACATATTATTTTATGTTTTCTTTTTTAAAGTTATGCACGAAAACATTTCTCCACAAGATCCATATTGATTTCGAAAATACCATTGATCATTCTAAAGCCATTTCATATATTTTTATCGGTATTCGCAGTATGTGATATTTCCTTATTGGATGAAACAACGAGCCGTACAACACTTATAAAACTCCCAAACTCTTGGGTTACATCGGACTAAACAAGACGAGATGGGCTGGACATGCGCAGAGAATGCCATCATAGTGGGTACTAAAAAGGACTTTAGATGCAGAAGAAAAGTCGGTAGGCCGAGGCTGCCACGAGAAGATGACGTAAAGAAGGATGCTTCCCTACGACTAGAAGTAGTACTGCTAGGGGGATTTTTTTTTTTTTTTTTTTCACATTAAAAACAATAATAAAAATAATGTGACCTCACTGGGGTTACCTTTGCCGCGGACACCTAAATTTTTTAATATTTTTTTTACATGTGAGAATATACAAAAAAGACAGCGAGGAATTACAAAATATTAAGACTTAGTTTTAAACTTTACGAATTTATTTTTATATTTATTTTCTGTATACCTATATTATTTAAATTCTAAAACACACAATAAAACTATATATTTCTTTTTTTTTTTTAATTAAGCGCTTGATACATTTTTCCATCCCACTTAGAAATATACTTAAAGTCCCGGACTTGAAACACCTCTAGCATGCACTGGCGAATTCTGTGTTGACTTACGGTCTAATTGGTTGGGGAGCTTGCACAAAAATCGCCCTTGAACCGGTAGCAATTGCACAGAAATCTTTAATCTGAGTCATTTTGAAAAAATCATTTCGTTATCCAAGTGACTTGCTCTTCAAAGAATTCAGAGTACCTACTGAATATTATTCAACAGTATATATTGAGAACGGTAGTGGTAGCACACATAAATAGAGACATTTACCCAAGCGTCAACCACAACCATAATAAAACATACTCTTATAGGGATCTGATACTAAGTGAAGGGGTCAACACTGTTCTGGCATCGAGACACAACTATTACGTAGGCAAAAAAGGTCCATAACCTTTTGCCAGAATCGTGGAAAGACGGGAGTGTTGTCAAGTTGCGGAAGGTGTTGACCTCGCTCTTTCATGACATTGGTCGTAGGGAGTCAGAAAGGTTGATGCATGCCGCGGATCGAAGATTCTTACTGGATGTCGAAAATAAAATATAAAAATAAAGAATAATTTAAAAAAAATGTGTATGGCAATCATGAAGTTTCGCATTATAAATAAATTGTCTAAGTTTTATGAATGTAAGTATGTGTATGCGCATGGGTGTATGTACATGTGTATATATGTGTGTAAATATAGATATATATATATATATATATGTGTATATGTGTGTATGTGTGTATGTATATGTATCAAAATGTGTATACGAGTAAGTTAATATTTTATTAGTCTGTGCTCTCTATTAATTTGTTAACTATTATCATATATCAGAATGTAATTTTCTAGCTTGGAACGGGGTATGTACCCTTGTTAGCTGGGCAAAGTGAACGTAGAATTATATTTCTGATAAAAGGTGTAAATAAAAAAATAAATAAAAAAAGAACGAAAAAATAACAAACTGTTTGAGGAGCAGGTGATTTGGGCAAATAAGACAATCCATTTTACTTCTTCCCAGCTCTACTATCCATTTTTTTATGGCCTTTTTGAACATTTTCTCCTTATTGTTTTAATGGACAGTGGAAGTAGGTTATAGATTTTAATTGCATAATACTCAAAATCCCTTTGTCCGAAAGTGGTATTAGTTTGTACTTGTCAAGGTTGACTTTGAATTAAAGAACTAGTGGTTGCAACAGATGACAGGAATTGGAAGCGCGCCTTGGTGGAGGCTGAGGCTCGATATGAAGAGGGAAGAATTTCAAAATGCAATGTAAAATCACCTTCCAAACCAATATTTCATGTCGGTTTTACTAAGAATCAAACCAGGTCTAATAAATGAATATTTTTTGTCATTAGAACTTAAATATAATTTAAAAAAAACAAATAATTGCGGGATTCAGACATCGGGATATATTCTAACTGCCATCATTAAAAAATGCAACATACCATACACCTTTGACCCGCATGTGTCGGGAATATAACGTATTTATCTACTAACTGCCGAAATAGCGAGATAAACATATTTTATGCCCCTTTCCGAACTTTTACAAATAATTTCTTAGGAATCTATTTTGATTAAAAATATTATATAAGTACATACGTACAACTTATTTTGTACTACAACTATTTACCCAACGCCATTGACATATAATTCATAGACATGCCCTATAGAGTAAATTATTTTTAAAAGTAGTAACACATAGTTACTTAGTTTGTTTATACGAACGCTGCTATCCCGAACGCTCTCGCGGCCATAGAAAACAATTTTATAGCGCGTATTTTGTACGTAAATACGTGCAATAAAAGTTTTTTCTATAGCCGTGAGAAAGTTTGGAATAGCATCCCAGGGCTGCACTCAACGATCGTGCATATCTACAAAAAGTTAGAAGATACTAATTTTAGGCACCTGCATAAAAAGTTTGTATTTTAACGACAACAATCGAGTATAATTTATAATTTCGACCCATTTACTTATTTTTACTGGATTTTTAGGAACGGCAAGGTTTATTTATTTATTTTTATTATTAATAAAACATATAACACAAAAAATACATATTATACTCCCAAGAGTTATTAAAGAAACTCATTTGGGACCGTACATAGTAAAAATATTTTTTTTGACTATACATAATATCATACATATTAATACATCCGAAATAAAAAAAAAACATTATTGTATGAGAAACAAAAAACACAATACTTTACACCATTCATATAAATTACATTAGTCATTATCACTATCAAAAAGATTTAAGAAATATTTTTTAATTGCGACACTTCTGGATTTTTTATTCAATGTTTAATATATTTATAAACGTATTCCTATCAGTGCATCACTGTAACTAAGAAGAACTTCGCAATTGCACCTTACACATTCCTTTTCACAATGTTTATCCGAAAGGTTTTTATACGTTTTCATGAGACTAATGAGCGTATTTGTTTTGATTTTAAACGTCACGCCTAGAACGACCAACCAGGCGTTGGTCATGATTGAACGTTTGGGCATGAGTTAAGTGTCATAATTTTTTAGGGCTCAGGGCATGCTTGTGTATTAATATGTCGACGCTCAACGCCACAGATCTCCTTTTTGTTCTGCAAGTTCTAGGACCAACTATCACACGCACTCGCCTATCCCTAGGCTCCACAGATATGGTAACCAGTATGAGGACGAGGCTGATATATTTGGCACTGGACTTGATAGTTATAACACGAGTCTGATTTCTTTTTTTCTCTCTCAATATAATTCTTAAACTTTTCTTTTTGTTTAAAAATGTTTTTCTTTTTTTCTTTTTTATATTTATGTATATATTTCGTAAATTTTTGGTTGCTTATGTGTATTTACCTACTTGTTACTATTGTTATAGTTATGATATTTTAGCATTTTTTGTTATGTATTTATATATGTGCATATGTATTTTTTTCTTCATATTTATGTTCGATTGGCAATTTATGCCGTTTATGTTAAAACAAAGAAATAAATAAAAATTCTAAAATGTTTATATTTAATCTGCGCATTTCTTAAATTTAAAATATCATATCTATGCACGTGGAATTGTATCGAAAAATATCTTCAAATTTATTGTATGTGTTTTTTAGAATCCTTGAAAAATTCGAGAAGATTTTTTCTTTTTATAGAGTAAGTGTAGAAATGAGGGTGTGTGTATTTGTGTGGGAGTAAGTGTTCGTGCCTCGATTATGATTGCGATCTTCATCTGTATATATCGAGACGGTATACTTAACTTCTGTACTATCTGTATCTTACCTCGGTATGTTCTACCTACTTGTCATATCGACATCATATGATCAAAACAAGCCAATGGAATGACGCGTTCCTTACGTCATTAACATTTCAAATAGTTCTCATTTATATTTTAAATAGGTTTCTGTAATAAAAAGTGCTCACTTCAAATCGATTACAAACTCCAATAAATCCCAATTCAAGCAAAAAATGCTCGCTTGAACTTGAATTTTGTATGACTTTTGGAGATCACCTGGACGGTGCGCTTAAAGATCGTCTGTATGTATCAACCGATCGACTACAAAGCCGGCTTCTTTAACGTCTCGATACATACACTCGGAAAGATAGTAAAACAGATGGAAAAAATACAATAGCTAATTTTTTTTTCAGTTGTAACTTCCTTACGCCTAGTAGATACTCTTATTTGTTAATAGGACAGAATCTAGGGACATTATTTTCACATCTAGGCGATTGTTTTATTAAAGTGACAGTTATGTCGGAATTTAATTCGACTTCAAAACTTTCCTATTTCTCTCTCATTTTTATAGGCTTTTAAAAAAAATAGTGCCAACCTCAAAACGATTAAAATTTTTAATAAATCATAATTAATGGAAAAATTATTGAAACAAAACAAAATTACTGACATTTTTAATGAGTAGATAAACGTATTGAGGGGTTCTATACCCGTCGGTATTAACCGATGTACTTACATCAAAACTTGATGGTGGGGGTATCGGTAGTGTACCTTTATAGTCGGTCGGGAGACTTTTATCTTCAACTATGACGTCATACTGAAGCTATGTCATTTTAGAGCGTTGATATGTGAAACGTGACGTACGCTTCCCCTTGATTCTTATCGATGGACCAACCCAAAACTTGAAGGTGGGGGGTCGGTAGTATATTTTTATAATCGATAGAGGGAATTTATCTTCAACTATACCGTCAAGGTAAAGGTACGACGTCTTTATCTTCCCATCATAATCGAGGCCTAGGTGTGTGTAAGTGTGAGCATCATTAAAAAGCAAGTGGGAGCGTATCGCAGCCAGATGGAGTCAGTCTTAATTTATGTTTTAATAAATTAAGGGGCATGTTAAATATATCAATAGATTAAAAAAATAATCATATGAAAGAGTGCTGTGCATAGTTAATGCTACAGACTGCAGATGGAATAAATATTTATTTTTTGTTCCGAGAAAGGGGACATTAAAATTAATTTTGGAGAGTAGATTATAACCTGCTATTTTACCCTGTACACAGATTAATTAGAGTTTTTAAACATTTTCTTTTTTAACTATGTTATTTATAGCTAATTATTGTATACCTATTGTTCTGTTTTTTTTTAAACCCTGTATATCAGATATCTAGCATTATAATCAAGCAACAAAAATATTTGTAAAAAATAACTTTTTATCATAATTATAATATTTTTGTCAAAAGTCATTTTTGGAACTAATTACTTTAAAATGGCCGAAACTCAAAAACCTTTAAAATGGCCGAAACTCTTCTAAAACGTTTAAATACGTACTGATAGTCATTAGTTACATCAAATGCAGCTTTATATATATATAATTCTTCTGTACGTGTGATGTCATTGAACTCGGCTAAACCGATTTATATGCGGTTTTCAGCGAAATGTAGATTGTAGCGCTGCACGTGTTCATAGATATTAAAATTTTCAATCGAATCTGTAAAAAAAAAGTTAGAAGCATAATTCTTTTTTCATCGACCTACCAGGGTTGCATTCGACAAGAATGCAAATAGAAAAAAAAATGAAGGATGTTGTTTTTTTTGTGTTTAAAAATAGTTTGTTTTTGAATGCTTCCAAACAACATTCGCTTTTATGGATCCCAATCAGATTCTTTTCTAACGTTCCTCATAATTTCATCCCATTTATTTATTTTTACTGGAATTTTGGTAACACTAAAATAATATTAACTGGCATTCAATACATTTTTTTAAATCGCATTCATGGATAAAGTGCACCCCCGTTGGTGAGAAGAGCCGAGTTTGACATTTGAAAAAATAATTCTATATTTGAAAATGAATTATTTTTATGTTTTGTAATTCAACCATAAACAAGTACCTGCTTAAATTTAATATTAATATTTTTTAGTTTTAGAATTCAATCGTAAACAAGTACCTAGGTACCTACTTATCAATGAAAAGTGTTTTTCCAAGCTAATAGCAGGCAAGCCAACGTTCGGGCAGGAAAACGTCTGTTGGGTTCGCTAGTTCTTACATAAAATATGAGTTATTTTACAACTGGACAAATTTGTACCGCCAAGGAGCAAAGAGAAATGTTACTGAGTTATCTAAGTAACAAAAAATGAGATAAAAATTACAGGATAAATTAATATTTTTTTGTTTTGTGGAAAGGGAGTGTGTTATAAATAGGTTCTGGGTATATTCCCCCAGGCTCCTCCCCAAATATAGAGCCCCCGTATTGTATTACCTACCGCCTTGGGCCGGTTACTGATTGGGCACAAAGATCGCCTATCACATTTCACACTACGGCCACAGGGGTTAACTGACGGAAGACTTGCCATCAAGGTGTGTATTGAGTACTTCGTGTGTATTGTATTTATTGTATAATCTAGCAGGAACCTACACCTCCGATAAAAAACAAAGGAAACGTCCTAACCTATTATGCAGACTCGCTGGGACGCCATGTACTAACTTGCTGGACCAAAAACATCCTAGCGTTACGGTGCTGTGTAATGAGTAATGACTACACATGTAAAAAATGGAAGATTTCAAATTTGAAAAATGAAATATTAATAGCCAATTGCTTACCTATATTAAATACTAGCGAACCCGACAGACGTTGTCCTGCCCGATCGTTGGCTTACGTGCTATTAGCTGGTTGAACAAACATTTTTTTCGTAATCAATTACACACGTTATTTATTATGGACTTTTTTGAGCTATAAATATATTCAACAATATTTTGATTTTGTCCAAATTTTTATAGACATGGATTGGATTCAACTCCCCGGGGAGCTGTTTTTATTAACATATTACAACAGAGATGAAGAACATTTAAAATAAGATAATATAGAAGTCTAGGCATCTACAGGGCTTATGACCTGCCAATGGCTGGTTTAAGTGAAATAATTCAATTAGATGAATCTCACCCGCATAAATAAAGGTTTCAGTTCTTTGACTTCACAAACATCAACAGATGAAAGAATTGAAGGAATATAGATGTTCAAATATGGGTGGAATGGTGAATACTACACAGTGTTTAAAGTGGCCACTTAAACCAGCCATTGACAGATCATAAGCCCTGTAGATGCCTATACTTCTATATTACCTTCTCTTAAATGTTCTTCATCTCTGTTGTAATATGTTAGTAAATATATTCGTAATAAGGGTTTGTTTTTCGTTTTATCTCCACATGTGATTGGCTAAGAGGCCTCATCGTGCTCAAATCAAAATCGTGCAAAAATCACTGCTCTAGTGTCACAATATAGGGAGAAAATACGAGAATACGTGTTTATGAAAAACAGTCTAAACGCGATATATCTGAGCCTCTAAAATTATGTCTAATTCTTTAACGGCCAGCCAGATTTTACGATATATTACGTTTTAATGAAGAATAAGCTATAAGCTGGTTTAGCAATCGTTTCTTCGTTTATTTTATTGGTTAAGACCCCGTCATGTTCAAATTAAAATCGTGCAAAAATCACTACGGTAGTGCCATAATACATGGAGAAAATACGAAAATACGTGTTAATGAATAAAAGTCAGACCACTTTTTACCCTGAGCCTTCTAAAATTATGACACTCAACTCATGACCGACGCGAATTTGGTCATTCTTTAATCGCCAGCCAGGTTTTGACGTGACCTTGGCATTCAATTCGAAACCAACAAAAATAAATAGAAAAATGACTGATTGTGTCGCAAAAGCATGCAAAAACTGTCCGTATAAAAAGAAAAATACTTTTTATTGATAAGTAGGTACAAAACAAAAAAAATATATATTTCTGAACGTTGATTTGCCTGCTATAAGCTTCAGCAAACGTTTTTACGTAAATAAGGACAGATGTTATTAATTTTTGCTTTTTTTGAGTTATTTATTGATTCGTAATTAGAGTAAGTTTTTCGATTTTGGTTTTAATGTGATTGGCTAAGAGGCCTCGTCGTTCTCAAATCAAAATCCTTCAAAAATCACTACTGAAAAGAAAAATGCCTGATTGTGCAGTAAAAGCGTACAAAAACTGTTCGGAAATACTTGTGTATGATTGAATTCCAAAACTAAAAAATATTAATATTCAAATATTGAATATAAGTAGGTAGGTACCTAGGTACTTGTTTATGGTTGAATTCCAAAACATAAAATAATATATTTTTTAAAATACAGAATTCTTTTTGCAAATGTCATTTCTGCGCTACGTACCGTGTATTTTGTGTAAGAATCCGTTTTTAAAAAAATGTATCAAATATCGGTTGAAATTACTTAAGCATTACTCAAAATCCATTAAAAATCAGTTTATATGCAGAAATTAAGAAATTGTTGGGAAATTAATGAATTCAGTATTCATTAAAAATAATTGTTGTTTGTAAACGTTGAAATTCAAACTTTTTTAATATGCAAAAAAAATTACATCATCCGAATTTTTCAATATATGCATTTCAGTCGAATGCAACCCTGAAAAATCGATGACACATATGTGCTTCTACCTTTTTTTCCACTCAACATATTAAAGATGTTATTATTTGTAAACCTTGAGGACGTGAATTAGAAAATTTTGCAAAAAACCGCACGTAAATCTGTCGAGCCATTTTCGAGTGTTTGCGAGACACAACACGGCGATTCATTTATATATATTTAGATCAATAGATCAATGATATCGTGGGTATACAAGAAAAACCGGTTGGCTGAAAAAAAAACAGTTTTGCATAAATTGAATTTAAAAGTTTGGTTGTTCATTAAAAATATTTTTTTTTGTTTTTTAATATTTATAATTTATTATTCATGAAACATATTTTTATACATTACATAATTTATATGAAATAAAAAGCTAGATAATTTTGAGAAAAAAAAATATTAAGTAAGATAAAAAAATTAAAATCAGCATTTAGATGATTTTCGTTGTGAAGAAATTTGTGCTAGTTGAGTTAGCCGGTGACTGTGTCTAACTGAATTTGAGTTGTATCAAATCTAACTGAATTTGAGTTGTATCAAATTCAACACTGTCTTCATCTTCAGATAAAGCATCTATCACATTAGCGGAAGTGGAAAGACTCATGTGCCAATGATGGAAGTCTTTTTTAACATAGTTTTTCGCTGTAGTAAGGTTTCATTAAGGCAGATATTTTTATTTTTATTATGTAGTTGTTTTTACTTGTAATAAAAACTTTAGATGTGATATTGTTTTAGTAACTAAAATCAGACAAAGACACTTAACTGTTTTTCCTCGTGTATTCATTATTAAAAACATAATCTTCAATTCAAAAATAATCACTTAAAATCATTTAAGTGGTTTTCTTTGTAAAGATTTGAAAAGAAATGCTACACATACGTTTTTACTCGCTCTACAATTCTCTGAATCTCAGTTAATGGCGATTACCGCCATCATTTAACCGATTATACCTGTAGATAGAGAAGAAACAATTGAAGTTAATGCTATCCATAAATCAAATATGCCAAAAACGTAGTTGACCGGTTTTTCTTCTATACCCACGATATATACCTCTATGATATAGATAGAAGATAGATAGATAGATAGATGTATGCATGTATGTTAAACACGCGAAAGCCTAAAAGGCGTTTAAAGAAATAAATAAAGTAAAATGAAATAAAAATAAAATAGTGTTGTAGTCAAAAGTGATAGTACTTAAAATCTAATTGCTAAAAACATGAAAAAAACCTTTTTTTCAGTC
Organism: Micrasema longulum; assembly: GCF_059751315.1. Taxonomy (NCBI): domain Eukaryota; kingdom Metazoa; phylum Arthropoda; class Insecta; order Trichoptera; family Brachycentridae; genus Micrasema; species Micrasema longulum. The sequence goes on from NW_028277293.1 coordinate 507,215, forward strand.
TGAAAAAATTTGGTGACTCAAAATATTGTTGAATAATAAGCAAATTCAATTAATGCTATGCGTTTTATTTATTTTTTTATTTTATGTAATTTTAATTCTATCATTGTTTTTGTATGAATACATCGAATTTTATAATAAAGGTACCAGTTTGGAAGATGTCGCGAAAGCAACGAAATCAGTCACTGGTTATTCCGAATTTGTGGATTTAGGTATCACTCGTCTTTTTTTTAAAGTAAAAGAGAAATACTTGAGTTCTTAATATTTACTCAAATATTTAAATTTTCAGACCATTTCCTAAAAGTCGTAAATAACTTGTGCTGGAAAAATGGAAATCGAGTTGTGGTAGAGTGGGATTTGAACCTCGGCCCTTTGGGCCGTGAGACCACAATACCATCCCGGGACCACAACGCAGTTTTTTACCCATTAGCTCATGATTGTAGCGTGGGCGAAATAACCGCCCCTAAGAAAATCCGGAGAGCTACTAACTAACTGGCGTCTGACGAGGGGGTGAAATCCAGTCTAATCTCTAAGTCAACGCTCGTGTTGGTTTGTTTTTTGTTCTCCTCGTAAATAAATACAGTTCATTGGCAAAAAAACGGCGTTTACTTTAAAAAATAATACAATAAATTATTGCATTTGCAAAATAGTTAAGAGTATCTAAAACAAAAAAAAGTGAAAATTAAATTACTGGTGACTGCTTTTCTTGGCATTTGGTTTGCCAACCACCAGTTAAATGCAATAAAAAGCATGATAAATAATTAATAACTAAATAAAATAGCAGTTGGAATATTTTCCATATTTACATTGCTGAAATTCAAATATGTGATTGCGCAGCAGGATTATACGTCGCGAAACTGAAATATTTTGACATTTAATATTAGGTGTTCACGGATGTTCTATTGTGATTGAGAATACCATAAACAACCATGGTGAGAAATTGTTATCACGTCGCTTATTAGCACGTCGATAGTTATTTGTGATTGAGCTACTAGAAAAGTACTTGCATATATAATACTGCAAAGAGTTCAAGAAACCATTTTGCGAGTATTGAGGGAGAACCATGCAGGTTTCCTAACTGGTAGGTCATGTGCGGATCATATCTATAACATGCGCTGTTTTCTACAGGAGAACAAAGAACTAAATAGTTTCTAGCTATGTGCTTAGTAGATTACGAAAAACCGTTCGATAGTCCGCACAAACCTACACTCTGAAAATACTAGAATAACATGGGGTGCCTATAAAATTAGTCGAATTTATAAAAGCCCTCTCTTTAAGTAGCGAATGCCGAATCAGAATCATCGATGTAGTCACATATTGGTTTGAGGTCACCACCGGAGTTCGTCAAGTTTGCGTCCTTGCACCGTTCATTTTTATAATCCTCATGGACTTTATCCTAAGGAAGTCAACTCCACCAGATCGAGGAATATTCATCTCATCCTCCTAAAACTCAGCGACCTAGAGTATGCCGATGATGCGGTTATGATTGACGGATCAGTCACGGGTCTTCAGGCCACCGTAGATAGCTTAAATAGGAACTCTGCATGCGTGGGTTTAAAAATCAATATTTCGAAAACCCATGTACTGTGTAACACTTCACGCCTCGATGCCCAAAATCTCCTGACTCTGTCAAACCAAGTCGTCGAAAGGCTCGAGAGTTTCAAATACCTGGGAGTATATGTTACGGAAAATGGCAGCTTTCAAAAAGAACTGGGAGTGCGGGTAGGAATAGCAGGCGCCACCCTCAACAGTATGAAGGATGTCTGGAGATCGGATATTTACTCAGTATAAACCAAATGCCGCCTATATAACGCCCGCATAACACCCATTTTCCTCTATGGATGCGAATCGTATCGTTCTATCCTCTTTGCCTGCCCTTACGGGGAAACCGCGTGATGGTTTGTTGTTGTTAAAAAACATTTTTCACTTTGTTGTATGACTTATACCAGCCAATGACAGGTCACAAGCTCTATAAATGCCTTTATCTTTTTCACAGTCTGAAGAAATTCGTTTTATTTATCAATAAGAAATGTGGCGATTTTTTTTAGTTTTTCGCTCTGTTTTGGAATCTTTTATTTTGATAATTAAAAAAAATGTCCGCTCTAGGTATTCAAATGCATCGTTATTTTTCTTAGGCAGACTATAAATATTAATTTAATTGATTTAACGACGTGGCTCGGTGATCTCGAGTGGTGCGGAATGATAGGAGCATGTTGTCGTTTGTGGTTTGTGGAAACGAAGCGATTTCGTTCTCTTTCTCTTGTTCTCTGAATCATTTGTGTTCGCGGCGTGTTGTCGGCTGGTCGTTCCGTCGGCGAAGTGTACCGTCTTGTGAACAAAACTTACCCTTATACCGTGTGTGAAATACTCTGGTTCACTTCGGAGTGTGTTTAGCAGTGTTAGTTTTGCAATCAAGCGAATAAAAATTGTGAAAAACGACACAAACTAATTTACAGAAAAAATAATCATAAAAAATATTTTTACATTATCTTTTTTGTGTTCTCTGTGGTCAAACGGTTTTAAACAGTTTGTTTTTTTTTAAAACAGTACTTTGAATGTGTAAGTAATTAAACATTCCCGAAACTACCATTTTACTATAAATTTATTGAAATATTTTAAATGTTTTCGTAAAACAGTGTTTGGAAGTGTTCTATTCGGTGATTTTTTTAAAAACTGATATTAAAAATAAATCATATATTGTATTATGTAAATCAGCATTTTAAAAATTGTAACTCATTTAAAATACAGTTTTTTTTAAATTGAAGAATAGAGTTGTATTAATTTTAAAGTGAATTTTTGACGGCTCCGTATGTTTAACTTTCACGATTATTACGTTCAGTAGGTATGTATTATCTTTAGGTGTTATTTAGTATTTTGATGTGGATTGTTACATAAATCACAAGGAAATTAATTTGATCCTAATGGAGATAACATATTTGTGAAATGATAATTTGTTGCAGTGTGACATAAATTTGAATACCAAAGTCAAAATTATTAATTTATCAACCGTAAGATCTTTGAGTAAACGAAGATAATATGCAAAATAAGACTGGTTTTAAATCCTACTAGAATTTTCTTTCTGAAATACTTATAATAAATTGAAATTTTGAATGCTGATTTCAATCATAATGGTGAATTTTTTAATGTGATATTTGAAATTGAATTGTTTTAGTTGTTCTAGAATATCTAATTACTCTTTTGGTTTTATCATACTATTAACTGCAACTAGTTTTTGATAATGATAGTTAAATTATTTTTAAAAATTCAATGATTTAAGATTGGTTTATTTTTTAAGAGAAATGTTTTTTACCAAACTAAAAATTTTGATGTTTTTTTTTCTAAAAGTTGCAAACAATTAGTGCTAAAAAATTGGAATCAAGTTTTGATAGAGCGGGGCTCGAATCTCGGACCCCTTATCGTTAGTCCGCGACACTACCACGGGTTCCATATTTATATCCATACATATTTATTTTCAAAAGTATAATTTGTATTTTACGCTTAGTTTGCACGATCATTGCGGGTTTGTTAAACAAAAAAATATTCGTCACTTGAAATTACATCTATAAATGTTTATAATGAGCTCATAAGTAAAAAATAACTTATTTAATGATCGATAAAGGAAAATTGCAAAGCAAAGTAAATAGGTAAAGAGGTGTATTTGCTTACTGAAATTAAATTGCTAAATTATTAACAAACACTGTATTATAACGGTTTTATTATTTTAAATGATTTTATGGACTTAATAAAACTTTTTTTCCATGTTTTTTAACTTAGGTAATTAAAAGATGACAATGATTTTAAGATTGTTATCGCTAAAATTAATCGTCGGGTTTCTGGAATAAGTTGGTAACATTTTACTAGTTTTGAAATATTGCACCTTTGAAGTTATAAGCTTATCCTTAATCAAAAATTCAAATAAAACCACATGGTGAATATTGTGAAATATTATTTTTGTTATTTTTACGGGTGGTTTAACCAATTACGAAATGTTAACTGTTAATATGAGTTAGAAGTTAATGAATAGAAAGCAGATAGCTGCTAAACAACCGATATGTTTAGAAAAAAAGGCCCATATTATCTGCAGAATCCGTATTCAGGATGCGAATTGCCCTATTAATGGGTGAATTCTGACTTGCAACCATACGGATTCTGGGTGCGTAAAACAATGCACGAGATCTCACTCTGGTATAACATACAAACTGATCTCCTTCAGTATATTTGGATTATATTATGTACCGCGAAACCGTCCAATTTTGCCCTGGATGGATATTTTGCCCAAACAGTCTAATCTATGATCAACCTTTAAAAAAACTTTTTGCCATTTGATTTCGGTAAATTTGAATTTGGTAGCAAAATTAGACGGTTTCGCGGTACTTCCAGAAATCAGCTTACACAAATAAACATTCCCAAGAAAAAATTGCCGACGAGGTTCGAGGGTGTTGTAATCCAGCATCTCCGCTAGAAATAATGATGGATATTTACTATTTTCCATAAGATATAAGTATCGCAAAAATCCGTTTGAACCTATTTAATGCCCGTTATGAAGAAATCCCAACTTCCTAAATTTTTTTGTTACCTGCTTGTGCCAAAAACAGGACGATTTTTTTTTAGTTTGTGCAATAATTATTAAATAAACTAGGGCAATTAAGGTAATTAATTTCAAATATTTCATTCTACTTATCCACTTAACAAGCATTTCCTTTAATAATGAATTAATTAACTATAACATACTTTTAAACATAAATAATACGCGAATCATAAAACAATTAACGGTAGGCAGGCCCAAAAAATAAGAATATTAATAAGTAAGTATCTAGGGGTTTACATTCGAGAAAAATGCTAAAAAATCAGCCAGCATGGACGTCCAGGCCTGGAGTATCTGCCGAATGCCTTGCCAAACGGAAACCGTTTATTCTCTCTTCATTCCTTTCAATGACCGCACGCTGCTCAACCAAAAATATTTTTACAAACCAATGAATAAAACGGAGTTTTTTGTGTTTTGGGCCCTAGTTAGCAGGGGCGAATCGTCTAAATAAGCGATAATGCACAGCTTACCATTATATTTCACTTTCGATAATAATGTTTTATAGTAACCATGTTTATGAGAAAAAAAGCAAATAAATATAATAAAAGTAATTAATTATAAATCACCGTTTATATCTTCCAACAAAAATAAATAAAAAATAATTTATAAAGTGCGCCCAGCGCCCAGCCCGTTCTCAGTGAACGATGAAACTAGCCGATTACCTCAGCTTATTTCTCCATTAAAAAAATAATAAGTAAAAAAATAACAAGTTTAACCTAGTCGCGTTTTTTTAGTTCTTAAACAGGCTTGCAGATTACAAATATTATTTTAAGATTCGCTATTTGGAAACGACTATTTCGAACATTATTTCCGAAGGACTTTTTTTCTTTGATAGGATACTGTAGACATATTATTTTCCACGTAGGACATGTGGAGAATGCAGCAGCCCTTTTTGGCATTTTTATTCATTTTAAAAGGAATTGGCCAGTGCTCAGTGTTGGCATTTAAATCATAATGGAAATATCTGCAGAATGTCATTGTGGTATTTTTTATAAACTTTTGTGCAAGTATTGTATCAAAGTAGTATAGACAATATTTTGAGTTTGTCCAAATTTCTGTAGACAAGAACTGGATTCAACTCCCTGGGGAGTTGTTTATAATAACATATTACAACAGAGACGAAGAACATTTAAGAGAAGTTAGCTCTTTAACTTCACAAACATCAACAGATGAAAGAATTGAAGGAATATAGAGGTTCAAATATAGGCAAAATGGTGAATGTTACACAGTGTGTAAAGTGGCAACTTAAACCAGCCATTGACAGGTCATAAGCCCTGTAGATGCCTAGACTTCTATATTACCTTCTCTTAAATGTTCTTAGTCTCTGTTGTAATATGTTAAGTAGTATAGAATTAACTTACGTTTATCTCTTGGTTAATAATAATTGTTGTTTGAGTTAATTTTTACAGAACCACAGAAAAAAAATTATTTATAATTATATCACTTACATATGTAGGTACAAATTAATGATAATTTTTTGTAGATTACCTATAAAATAAATCACGGCTCGCTACTGCTAGTAAGGTTCAAAGGCGTCATGCAGGCGTTATATACGCGGCATTCAAAACTTAAAACTCTTGAGCCTTTCGATGACTTAATTTGACAGTCAGCAGCCAGCGGATTTTGGGCCTCATGCACAAAACATGGGTTTTGCAATTTCGTTTTTAAATTATGCTTTTTTGATTTCAATGAGTTTAGAATATTAACAGTGACTTGAAGACTCTAAAAACATAACAGAAAAACCACACTGTTCCGTGCGACGCAACGTCGAATAAACTTTTAACAAAGGTTTCAAAAACAAATATTTTGAATTACCCGAATACGAGACGTTTTGCGCCCAATGGGACAAACGGCGCGTATTACGTTACTGCTTACTGCGCCACACGTGTACGCAATTTTTGTTAGAATCGCGCTCGTCGGGCATGAGGTGTGAGTGTGATGTCAAAACGACGTGGCGCCGACTGCCAGCCGTTTTGTATTTGCCCGTTTACAAACCCGAACATTATGAACGAAAACTTTTTCATCCTTCGATAGTTGAATCCTTTGAATCGTAAAAATCCGCTTTCAACATTTGGAACGTTATTTCCGATTCGTGAAAATATAATATTATTTCATTTTTGGGAGGCTAGTTTTTTCACAAATTTGTTTTTCTTAAAGGACACGCTGAGTACATAATATAATACTTGTGAAACAAATTCGAATTTAAAAGATGTGATTTAATTTTTCAATTAATAGTGAAAAAAGACAAGTGATGGTGTTCTGGTAACTGATCAGTAAGTTTTACCTCTAATTTTTACCCACATACTGTTGGCGATAATTTTGTGATTAGTTTCGTGCACAGAAGACCATTTAACATGAATGAGATGCGGGCCGATTCCTACGTAGATCACGCGAGAAGGATACATCACTATTCGACAGAATCTGTGGTAAGTTCATTTTTTTTAAATTTAAAAGTAATTTTGAATTCTTATGGTTTACCTTCTTTCTTGCTATAGACCTATGAGGTCTGCACGTTTATTCTGTCACAATCTCGTTTCGTAAGTTCGTTCGTTTGTCATCTATCTATCTCACTCTAACGCATTCAAAATTGTATTTCGCTCTCGTTCCCTCTCATGCGATACGAATGAATTTACCAAATGAATTAGTTACAGAACAAAACCACTGTTCTCAAGAGGATTGCTCCTAGTGTGAGGTGAATTCCCAACTGTCCTTCCTTCTTTTATTCCGCGAAGACGAGTCTCGTTTGGATGATGATGTAGAAAAACATAAGGGAGTCTAGTGGAGTTAATTATTTGGACATGACCGTACCAGTACCTATTTCATTGTATACTCTGCGGTTTAGCAAAACATTTTAATTTCCGGGACACAAAAAAGCAAAACGATATAAGCATTCTAATAGTAAATATCTACATTGTGTAAAAAATCATTGCTCTAGTGCAGTGGTCGGTAAACCGCGGCTCGCGAGCTGCATGCGGCTCTTTAGCCACTCGAATGCGGCTCAAGGCAAGTTACACTTTTTGTTCAAATTATTTAGTCTACAGGTTCTACAAAAGAACTTCTAGGACTATTGCCTTTTGAATTGTTGAGGATATTGCAAATACTGTAATCGAATGCACGGAGAAGCATCATATTAAACTCGATGAATTTATTTCAATTTCAACGTATGGAGCTAAAATTATGACCAAAGTGAGAACGGTTTTTTTTTTCTATTTTTGAAGCAAAACTTAAGCATGAGATGGTTTTTTAACATTGCATCATTCACCAAGAGGCGTAAAGTTCAAAATGTTATGGATTTGATGATCAAGATTGTCAACACAATTGTCGATAAATCTCCTTTTACGCTATTTTAAGGAATGTTTACCAATAACCGAGAGTAAAAACGGAGACCTTTGAAGTAAATATGGAGATCTTCTATAAGGATCGTTGGCTTTGAAGACAAAAAAGATTTAACAAAATTAAATTTTGCTCTCAAAAAAAATCTTAATCGTTGTAATGCTGATCTTTGGCTCTTTTGGCTGATGAGTTTGCTGACCACTGCTCTAGTGCCATAATCCAACTCTAACTCATATAGTGTCCATGCGGCTCGACTGTGGAATCATCTCCCATCCACCATCAAAAATGTTACTACAGTATCTCTGTTTAAATCGCGTCTGAAGAAACATCTCCTTTCTCTTCGTTAATCTCTCCTCCTTTCTTCATTCCTTTTTTTCCCTTTTCCCATTAGTAATAGTATTGATTTAAGAAAAATTTGTACACTTACAAATCCAGTTATGTCGATTTTTATATATTTTTGGGTTTTTTATATTTATTTTCTATTGAATATGTTTTTAACATAAGTTATAAACATAAAACTTTTATTTTATTGGTTGGTTGGAAGAAATTGCAATTTGGCAATAATTCCACCAATGTACAATTAACATTACGAACAAAAAGTACGTAATGTTAAGTGTACACACGGAAACACAATTGTACGAAAAAAAGTTAGACCGCATTTCCTTTTAATATCCGCCGAAGAACTTCAGCCCTACGAGAAGTTGGATACAATTTTATTAAAATATAAAATATTGATTTTAAAAATACTTATACATCATAATCCCTGGACTGGCACCTGAAGCGTAGGGCTGAACCTCTTACCGCTATTTATTATTATTATTTTATTTTATTGAAGAAACGAACAGAAAAATTACTTAGTTTTATGGTATATACAGACGTATATAGACTTAGTATATACATATATCAGAGGATATATAGACTTAATTCTAATGGACCAGTGAAGTTTTCATATTGGGTATATTATCATTAACCCATTTGAATGCGAAAAAGAAGGGGAAAAAAACACAAATGAAAGAAGTTTAAAATTAAAATCAAAGTAATAAAGTTATTTTTATTTTTTTATATATTACTACTAACGAATTTACATAAATAGAAAAAATACAAAAGTAATTAAAAGGTAAGAATTAAAATAAATGAGAATAAAAAAATTTGCTCAAAAGCAAAAAAAACATTTTCTAAAATGAAAAACATATATATATATATATAAATATACATATTTTAAGGAATTCAAAAATGAAACAATGAGAAGAAACTTTAAAAGAAATAAAAGACAATAAATTTAAGATAATTAAAAAAACGTCTTCATAAATAATGACACATTATAGTAGGAAAAGCAATATATAATTTTTAGAAGCAATTCTCAATTTAATCAAAAGTACTTTAAAAGTATAAAAACATGTCAAGCGTAGCTGAGAAAAAAAAGAATAACGAGTATATCAAGTAATTAAAAAAAAAAAAATAGCAATATGAAGAGAATATTTTTAACCAAAGGTAGTTTATAAAATTTTATTACAGCAGTATTAGCAGTAATATATTTTTTTAAAGAAACTTAATTAAAAATAACATGTATTAAAATATTACGTATAAAAAAAGTTATGTATTAAGAAATGATCAAGATACTTTGCGGGTGATGTGGCAATGCTGTGCCTTATGCACTATTAGGTGCGGGGAGGGCGTTGTGATGATGTTGATGTCTACATCGATGTATGCAGTGTATTGATAAAGGCTTGAATGCGAAAGGAATCAAATTTCTTTATACCTTTTTTAGATTATCCATTCGTGTGTTATTTAATACTAGCTGACACGTCTAAAGTCGGAATAATTGGCGTGCGTACATGAAAACATAAAACAAAGTATTGGGTGCCGGGCCGCAGCCAGACTTTGTAATCAGGGTAGGTTCGGAAAATTTCAAAGGCAGCCTGAATGTTTTGTACAAATATACCTACGTATGCGCAGGGTACACGTATATTTTATGTCGGCGCCGTGGCGTAATGGTCTCGGGTTCGATTCCCGACATGGTTGGGATAACATATTAGTTATGCAGAAAGCAGCTAGCTATACAAAAGTAAAAATTGAGATAATAGCACCTTTATCAAACGAGTGAATAATCAAATCTGCACAACAGTTGGAATGTTGTTGACATTGACAAATGATAAACAATGAATACATTAGTTTTTAAAAAAATATTACACCCAAGAAACTGATTATGTATTTGACCAGTTTAAATGGTTTTTAAAGTACCGTCAGATTTTTCTAGTGCTGTGAGTGTTTTTTGTAAATTGAGAAATGCCGTTTTTGTGACTGACACTATTTTCAGAACGTGATTTTTACAGTTTTTTTATAAAAGCGGTCTAGCTGTTTTAAGCAAAACAAAGAATTGACCTTTCTGCAACCGATAACACCAACATCTGGACTTGCTGCTTTCTGCATAACTTCGTTCATTTTATAGTCCCTGGACTGGCACATGAAGCGTAGGACTGATCATCTCACCTTCACGTATAATTTTTTTATCAAGATACACTGCGGTTGGTGTAGAAATGCAGTTCCCTATGCACCATTAGCAGCGGACGGATGATGATGACATTTTCCTATTATTATCATTCCCTTCCGCACCTAATAGTGCACGGCAGGCGCGTCCCGTCCATACATATTGTGGATGCGGGGCATCCCTTGAATATTTGAAAATACTAGGATGTATTTTTTAAAAATAAAAATTACAATAATTCTTAAAATTACCTTAGAAAATGTTCGAGTGTACGCTATTTACAAATTCAAGTAATATTTTTAGTAAACATACCAACATACGTATGCGCATTTCCTGTATCAACGTATTTAATTCTATGTGTTTATGCAATCAAAATAAACCGAAACCTTATTGAATAATTATGGGAATAATCGAAATATTTAGATAATCGAAATACAAGCATTCGAGACTTGCAAATAATCGAATTCAAACATCGAATCAATCGATTGTTTTTACCGTGAAATGTGAGAAAACGGCAAAAAAAAAGAGATTGCTGACTATTGGGTGGGGGGGGGGGGGTAAAAAAATACACGTGTAATAACAAAGTATTTCAAAATAATTATGAGGAAGTTCAGCCCTACGGGAAATTTGATTTAAAACTTGTTTTATTACGCACGGTAAAAATTAGAACAGTAAATTGTAAATTTCTTGAAAATGAATGAAAGAAAGTTCGCCAAAATCAACCAATAATATGGCGTTGTAATAGTTATATGTCGACCTCGTGGTGTAATGGTCAGCGCGTTTGCCTACCATGCAAGAGGTCTTTAACATGGATGATTTGAAATATTTATTTATAAGAGTGTTTTCACACTAAAATATTTCATAGTCCCTGGACTGGTATCTGAAGCGTAAGACTAATCATCTGACCTTCATGTAACACAAAATGATCAAAATACGCTGCGATTGGTTTACCAATACAGTGCCCTATGCACCATTATGTGTGGAAAGGGAATGATGATGACGATGATAGTTATCCTATTTCCGGGAAACAAGCTAACAGACGTGAACTTAATACGTCACACGCAGAGTAATTTCAAAATAAAATCAAAATTAAAATCATAGTGCTGATGGTACGACACACAAAAATGTTAAAAGTTGTGAATGTTTACCCACATGTCAGAATTCATATCTCGATTGTCTCGAAATCTCAAGTCCGAATTCATATCTAGATTGTCTCGAAATCTCAAGTCCGAAATCATATTTCGATTGTCTCGAAATCTTAAGTCCGAATTCATATCTCGATTGTCTCGGAAAACCATTTCGAATGAATTCACTCGAGATATCTCGATTATTTTTCCGATTAGTACGAGTAAACTCGATTAGTTGTAAGCATTTCGAAATGTCTCGATCTTTTTAATAATCGAATTTTTTTATTATTTTAATTCGATTCTTCCCACCATTATTATTAAACTACATTGCGAGGTAAATTATATTAATATTAATATTATTCACGACAATTTAAACACTTTACAATACAACGACAAGAAGGATAAAATTTATAAATATATATATACGTATGTATGTGTATGTAAGGTATATATGTGTGTGTATATATGAATATTTATGTGGGTATGTGTATATGTATGTGTAAATATATGTATGTATGTACATATGCATGTATTTGTGCGTATTTGCGTGTATGTATGTGTGTATGTGTATGAATGTTTATAAGGGTGCACACATATATTTTAGTCTGCCTTAGCACGGGTCTTCTCCTACTAGGCATTACTTTATAAAATATATTTTAAAACAAAAAATAAAAAAAACTCCATTGAATCATTTATAAATCTATTAATTTTTGAGATACTTTTATAAATATATATTGTATATTTTAAATATTATTTTTATACTAACGTAAACTGTATGTATTTTTTTTCTCTTTTGGGCTATAATTATTTTTCTATTTCTTCAATATTAATTTTATTTAAGGGAAACATATTCACTAACCATATTTGCCGAAACAAATCGGTTTCTTTGCATTTGCCCATATAGGAACCGATTGCAACATTAGGCATAATAATATTTTTAGCTTGCCGACCCTCCATATACTGAGCCTACTCCCAGTACAAGTAAAATTTGTCAGTGTTTTTTGTGCCATTTTGTAAAATATGAGATGAATGTATAAATAAAACAGATTACTTAAACTATCAGCCGGTCGTTTCCCCGTAGGAACAGGCAGAGTGGATGGACCGCCGGGACACGTTTGTCCTGACATACATTTCTAGCTTATTCCACATTCATACATCTGTCATACATGCCCTTGGGTTGTGTCTGCTTTTGACATGACTGAATCGAGATTTTGGTTTATTTGCTCATCCAACGTTTCCGCTAATTCTCGCCATATGTCTAATACATATTAATTTTTACTATTCCTATTATCATTTGATTTATTTAGTGGTAAAAATACCGCAACACGAAATCGAGTGGACATTAGTCATCCTCATTCTAAACTGGTAAGCGCTTTTAATAAATAAATAAAAAAAATCGCTCAACAAAGTTTGGTAGTAGGTCTTTGGAAAGTATTGGTCATTCCGAATATAATAAACTGCCCGATGAGCTAAAACACGAAAAATCGAATAAAAAATCCAGAAGCGTCGCGATTAAAAAATATTTCCTAAATCTTTTTGATAGTGATAGTTATTAATGTAATTTATATAGATGGTGTAAAGTACTGTGTTTTATGTTTCTTATACAACAATGTTTTCTTACTATTTCCTATGTATTAACTATGTATGATCATATGTATTGTCACAAAAATATTTATTTTTTTATGTACGGTCAAAAATGAGTTTCTTTAATAACTCCTGGGACCGGGAGTATAATATGTACTTTTGGTATTAAATGTTTTATTAATAATAAAAATATAAAAAAATAATTTTAAAGTATATAAAAACGATTCAACAATGTTTTAAGTTTGTCCAAATTTTTGTAGACAAGGACTGCAATAAACCCCCTAGGGAGCTGTTAGTAAAACATATATGAAAATAGATGAAGAACAATTTAGATAAGGGAATATTGAAGTCTAGACATCCACAAGGCTCTTGACCGGTCGTTGGCTGGTTTAAGTGGCCACTTTACACTGTGTAACATTCACCGTTCACCGTTCTGCCTATATTTGAACATGTATATTCCTTCAGTTCTTCCATCTATTGGCGTTTGTGAAGTTAAAGAGCTGAAACATTTATCGTTGCGGATGAAATTCATCTGTTTGAATTATTTTACCTACATACTAGGCATCGCCAGTAAATATTCTTAGAAGGTCGCGTTTCCTAGTATGTAGGTGAACTAATTCAGATGAATCTCACCCGCAACAATAAAGGTTTTTGCTCTTTAACTTCACAAACGCCAACAGATTGAAGTATTGAAGGAATATACATGTTCAAATAAAGGCAGAACGGTGAATGTTACACAGTGTAAAGTGGCCACTTTAAACAGCCAACGACAGATCATTAGCCCTGTGGATGCCTGGACTTCTATATTCCCTTATTTAAAATGGTCTTCATCTCTGTTGTAATATGTGAAAACGATTGAAATCAATCCATCGTACGTAATTTTATCTTGACGTGTGGATTTTTACGATAGTTTAAAACGAGTCTTTAGGTTACATTTAGCATTATTGGCAGATTTTTTATTAAGCCAAATGATGGATTTATACGAATCGACATACAAATTCAACAAAACATTATTTTTCATAATACGTCAGAAAATATTTTTAATTATGAAATAGTAGGTAATTTGTATTATTTGTTTTGTCATCAGTTTTAAGTATTAACACAATATAAGCAACCTTGTTTATTTTTATTTAGTAATCATAAAATATACCTAGTGATTTACATCCAACGAAAAACCGTTGGCGAAACATGCTCTGAAACTTTTAAAACACGCTTAATTCTAGCTTGAATTTTGCGTGTTGAATGCTTATAAAACAAGATTTCATTGGAAATTTTTGTACGAAACGGCCATATCAAACTTGTGTCAATTAACGGTATTTCAGGTCAGACCGCGAAACATTTCTCGTGGTAAACATTTAAAATGCTTTTTTTTCCAAAAACAATTGTCTTTTATGTTTTTTTTTGTAATTTGAAAATAGAACAAATCTTTAGTTTCTCGGATCCGTTCCACAAACCTCTACACTGCCCCTTCCATTTTTTATTAATATAAAAAACGTATTTGGCCGACGCGACGCGAAGAAGCTATACGCACCGGACGCGGACGCGGACAAGGGAAGCGGCTGGGAAAGAGAGGTGTAGGGGTTTATGCTTGTCCGAGAAATTAAGAATTCATTTCCTTTTCAATTGACAAAAAATAGTTTTTGGAAAAAAAATATTTGGATTTTAAAAAAAGTTTATCATTAGAATGTTCCTCTGAAGTTTTGCAGTCTGGCAAATGAAAAGTTACACCATATTTTTTACGTTTATCCGAACGGTTTTCGAAACGTCGAAACCCGGCTGGCGGTTAAAGAACGACTAAATACACGTAGGTCAGGACTGACCGTTTGGGCATGAGTTAAGTGTCATAATTTCAGAGGGTTCCGGGATAGTCTTTGTGTATTAATAGGTGGATGGTTTTAATTAACAACACCGAACCTGTTTCTATGGTTAAATAAAAGAATTATGAATTAAAGTTTTGTAAGTATTCTGAATAATGCTCAATCTTAAGAGGAAACGCGGTCCGACTTTTCTTTATACAAATGTATTCTTGTATTTTCTCTCTGGGGTTATGACACTACAGCAGTGATTTTTTTTACACACCAGGGGTATTTACTATTGGCGTGTGCCTTTTGTTTTGTTTTTACAAAAATAGTTTTTTATGGGCAGACACAGTTTTATCTGCTGTCTTCTGGTGCAATGTATATAAACATTTTTTTTAAAACGCAAAACGTACCGCTACGGAAAATTTTATTCTGATAATCTGTCTAGTAAAAATAACAAAATCGGTTGACTTTTGAGGTGCAGATAACGGGACTACGGAACATCGATTTTGTCTATTCTTACAAAAGGTCTGACATGCAGTTGTCTTTTTCGCACAGTAACGGGGAGGCATCTGCAAGACAGTGACAGGAAAACAATGTTCGAATACCTATTTATTAATATTCTCTGTCTTCACAATTTATGTTAACCGAATCACAAAAATAATGATGTATACGCACTGAGTCTACTTCTAGCACAAGCAGAATTTGCCAGAGTGTTTTTTGTGCCATTTTTGTAAAAATGTATGTGTAAACTAATAAATAAATAAATAAATAAATAATTAAATAAATAAATATATAAATAAAGAAATAAATAAATAAATAAAAAAAAATAAAAAAAAAATAAGTAAATAAATAAATAAATAAATAAACAGATAGATAGATAGATAAATAAATAAATAAATAAATAAATAAATGAATAAATATTTAATTTCGACAATAATTAATATCAAACTTTCGACTGTGTTCATTTAATATACATATATATCAACGAGTATGTACTCAAATCTAGCAATAGCAAAGCTTTGCCGGAGAAAGTATTAAAAATAAGTTTGGTAGATGGACTGGATGGATGGAGATAGATAGTGTATTATGGAGTCAGTAAATAAACTCGCAATTAGGAAAGTACAGAGAAATGAACTACTACAATGTATACGTAATATGTGGGTAGGCGGAAAGCAGGTATGCGCCAAGTTCATTGTATCGCCATTTCTCGGATCCGTCTTGCCGAGAACCGCCACACAATTGCCTCTCGTGTTTCACTGACAGTTAGTAGTCGACGATTTTCGTGACACATTGCTTCGAAGAAAATCCACAGCGATCTGGAGGCTTACTCCGTCACAATTTCGGTTCGTAAGTTCGTTCGTTCGTCATATATCCATCTCACCCTAACGTAATCTAAATCGTATTTCGCTCTCGTTCCCTCTCATACGATGCGACTAAATTTACGAAACGAATTAGCTACAGAATAAGACCACCGGTTCACTAACTTAAGCGACGCGAAACTCGGCCCTTAACCTGAACCAGAAATCTTATGGATATTTCGGTACTTGCTGTACTACAGTTCTGTTTCGTTTATTATTGTTTATTCGTTTCGGTGAAACATAATACCGAAATTCTGTTCAGGTTTTTGACCAATTTCTTTCTTTTTTAATACGGCCATGTAATACGGTCATGGCAGCCTTATTATTGAATTGTAGAATTGTATATATTTGTATATAATTATATATAGGTACTATTTTTTTTACTTATAAGAAGCGGTTTTGCTCCGAGGGTGAAAGTTGACTTTTCTTGTTTTTTGTTTCCTCGATTTTTTGTTTTATGCGACTACTATGGGGAACAGGAAATCAAAATGACATAAACAGACTACAAAGACAGCAAAATAAAATATTAAAGTTAGTATATGACCTTCCCTATCTAACAGCAACTAAAGAACTTTTTGAACAAACTAAACAATTAAATGTAACTGAACTCTTTAAACTAGAATCTTTAAAATTCATTCATAAATTAGCCACTGATGTAATTGTAGACGAAGAATTAAAACTTGAAAAAAAAACTGTAGTAAACACGAACACAATACGAGAATATCAAAAAAATATCATAAACAATCTTTTAAAACGAGAAAAGGACAATCGAGACTTATAAACCATGGACTGAAATTATACAATAAACTACCAGACAAAACTAAACAAAAGACTCAGACAACCTTTACAAAAGATGTTAAAAATATTATTATTAACAGTAGAATGTGAATTTTAAAAGTGAAAATATTTTGTTAAATGTATGTAACCCGTAAGGGTTTTCAATAAAATTAAAAAAATAATAAATAAAAAAAATCTTTTCTTTCTTTCCTTAATCAATGTATCGGTTTTTTCCATATCAAACAGAACTTCATATTATGTTTATATTGTATTACTCGTATAATATTATGTACCTATGTAGCTGCTTTAAACCTTTAAACTGTATTTCATTAATATGTTTGTATTTTTGTATTTGTTTTAAATATCTTATACATGAGGGTACTACTTGCAAACCCGGCAAAATCCAAGATTTAAAAAAAGTGAGATA
Source organism: Micrasema longulum (assembly GCF_059751315.1). Taxonomy (NCBI): domain Eukaryota; kingdom Metazoa; phylum Arthropoda; class Insecta; order Trichoptera; family Brachycentridae; genus Micrasema; species Micrasema longulum. Next base: position 524,690 of record NW_028277293.1, read on the forward strand.
TTCATTGAAACTAATTCTGAATACATTTTTTTACAATAATTTTAACTTTGTCAGTTAAAAATAGGTCTGGCTTAATTTGAAAGATTTGATTTTTAAATTATCGGCTTTGTTGCAAACATGGCAACCTCTACTTAAGTATTGTATAAAGTAAAATTGATTATTTCACTACTGTTTCTTGACATCATCATGCTTATGTCATCACTGCTTACGTATAAATTATTTACTGATTTTAATAAAAGAAATAAGTTTTAAAAAAGTTGAGTTAAGTATTGTATCAGTTTTTTGTGATTTGCTAAAAATAAAGCAAGATGGATTTTGCCGGGTTCTCAAGTAGTACCCTCGACATTTTGTTCTCTTTTTTACAGATTCTTTTTTAATTACTATACTTTACAACTACATATTACAAGTATACTTCTAAACACTCTTCTATCCTTTATTTCTTTATGTTGTATTTTTTTATATTTATCTTGTTAATACAATCATCTTTTTTTTAAATACCAACTATATTTCCAAGAACAGATATATCTCTGATTTCTTTATATAGTTTTTTTTTTTAATTAACGTTGATTATATACTCATCTTCTTTATTTTACCAACTTTCCTTCCAGGCGAGAGTGTAAATCCTAGTCAAATATAATTGATAAGATTAAAAAAGGGTCTCTGAGATAGTTTTTTCATGTAGAACGAATGGACGACGAAAGAATGGTGAAAACAAGTAAATATGGCGAAAATGAACGGCAACGTGAGACGAAAACGACCAAGGAAGACGTGGCATGATCGGATAAATTAAAATCTTAATCTGGTCATGTCAAAAGCAGACAGAACCGATGGGGCATGTATGACAAGATGTATGAATGTGGAAGAAGCTAAGAATGGTGGTGGTCCATTCTCTCTGCCTACCCCTACGGGGAAATGGCTTGATGGTAGTAGTAATACTTCTAAACACTGTTCTATCTTTTATTGCTTTATATTGTATTTTTAAAATTATATGTTGTATATTTACTCATGTTTCAGATAACTTCCATGTAAAAGCCTGATGGGCGTGAAAAATTAATGATATATATTTTTTAAAAGGCTTATTACAGTTAATCTATGTTTCTTTTTTGGGTGTTGTTGTGTGTGTTGGATTTGTTCCGACTACTTTCGCAGGAGCCACTTTCAGCGTAAACTGTATGTGTTTAAGTACTAGTAATTTGTACTGTGTCGCAGTCGGCAGTAGGCACATTTCTATTCGTTTTGTAGTACGTGGTGCTGGGAACTGTTTTACAGTTGCTTAAGTCAAGTTAAATGCTTTGTTTGGCCTTGCCTTGTTCCTTGTACAATATAGTACGATCCAACCGATCGTGTATTCTGCGAATGTCTACTAGTTAGCGACCGACCGAAACCGGAACCGAATTTCGGCGTCTGCTCTAATTTCGGCTGAAACCGAAACGTAATTAAATAACAAATTACAACAGGGATGGAGAATACCTTAAATAAGGGAATATGGAAGTCTAGGCATTTACAAGGCTTATGACCTGTCATTGGCTGGTTTAAGTGGCCACTTTACAAACACTGTGTAACATTCACCATTTTGCCTATGTTTGAACATCCAAATTTCTTCAATTCTTCCATTTGTTGATTTTAGCGAAGTTAAAGAGCTGAAACCTTTCTTGTTGTGAAGAGATTCATCTGACTGAATTATTTCACATACTAGGCAACGCCTGAAAACAATTTTTCAAACTTCTTCTTGGACCGGTTGGTTTCATTACAATATTTGAGTTTGTCCAAATGTTCGTAGACAAAAGACTGGATTTCACCCCCTTGGGAGTCATTAAGATTAAGAAAATACAACAGTTGTAATTTGTTAATCTTAATGACTCCCGAGGGGGTGAAATCCAATCTTTTGTCTACGAACATTTGGACAAACTCAAATATTGTACAACAGTTGTAATTTGTTAATCTTTATGACTCAGGAGGGGGTGAAATCCAGTCATTTGTCTACGAACATTTGAACAAACTCAAATATTGTAGTAATTAAATAAGTTAAACGCCCAAAATTAGGCGTTTTTATTACGAGTATTGTTAAATGAAATACACAATGAAATAAAAGGCATAAATACAACGTGTAAATTAGTTTATTTTTAGCGCTTTTTTAGTTCGTTGTTATTTTATTAATTTTTCACGCCCATAAAGCTTTTACATACCTGGAAGTTATATAAAATGAGTACATAAACAACATCAAATTTGAAAAATACAATACAAAGAAATAAAAGATAGAACAGTGCTGAGAAGTAAAGTTGGTTTTAAAATAACATAAAAAAATAAAAAAATAAGCTATAGAAGCTAGATATTAAAATAAAAAAAATAAAATCGATAAACAAATGACGTTTTGCTCGTGAATATAATTTGAACTTTTTCCTTATTGATCCATTTGATTTTAAAAATATAACATTTAAAATGCGCGTCTTAAAACATACTTTTTTGTCTTTTACTTAGTAAATAAAGTCTTATTTATTTTATTTTATCTCTAATTCTTAATATTTCATATATATTTATATTTTCGATACTTGTGCAATAATATTTACACACATGTCCACCCTCATTCCAATATAACTCCCACTCACCCACCCTCTCCTACACTTACACTCACACAAACACACTAGTATGTATTGTACGTGTATTTAATGTATTTCTGTGGATATCTGTCATTGGTTTTATTTTCTGTATATTTTATTTCTTATATATTTTTTTAAATATTTTTTTTACATGTATTACTGTTGATATCCCAAAAAATAAAAAAAATAATAGAAAAAATAAAAAATACAAACATATCAATGAAATGCAGTTTAAAGGTTTAAAGCAGCTAGGTAGATAATGTTATAAAACAGAATATTAAGTTCTATTTGATATGGAACATATACAGTGATATTTAAAATTTACAAGACTCACGTTAAAGACATCGATGTTGTTAGCATATTGGCTCGCGAGTACATGCATCCGCACTACTGGTGAATTCGCGCTGTAATTGGTAAGAAATAAATAATTCTTCAATTCTTTCTATATTTCTTCAATTCTTTCATCCGTTGATATTTGTGAAGTCAAAGAGCTGAAACTTTATTTATGTGAGTGAGATTCATCCAATTGAATTATTTCACCTACATACTAGGCACTTAAACCAGCCAATGACAAGTCATAAGCCTTTTTAATGCGGAGACTTCCATATTCCCTTCTTAAAAGGTTTTCCCTCTCTGTTGCAACAAATTTAAAACTAAAAAATGATACATTAAATAAAAAAACGTAATTTCTTGGTTCGGTCCCGGGCCCCGGGCATTTGTCCCCTCTGCTCCCCCTGTCGCCGGCCTTGCATGTATGTAGGTACCAGGCGCGTGCGGTGAGTATTATCAGTAGGGATTTTGACAAAAATAATCATGTACCTACTTACTTTTAGAAGGCATGATAGCAGTTACAAATAGGTAAGTATCTAATTTAAATCAGTAGAGCATAAAATCACTTATATTTATTTATTTATTTTGTTCATTAACGCCCCAAAGGCATTTACAAAAAATAAAAATAAAATACATGCTAACATACTAAATAATAAACACAGAATATACAGAAAAAATATGTGGAATTAGGTAGAAAGGATATAATAAAAAGTTTTACAAAGTAAAAAAACAAACAATAATAACAAAGGTATGCAAGAAAAAACAAAAAATGCATAGCTTATGAAATAAATTCTGTAAAGCAAACACAGTAAATAATGTGTTACGGTAAGCAAGAAAGACAAATTTAAGTTAAATTAATAAACAGGCAAGCATATATTATCGCGAAAAAGGAAGAAATAAAAATATGTACTAGTATATGTATTTGTACTGTAGAAAGAAATGCGTATTTGAAAATTATACTTTATAAGTTTTCTAAAAGTACGTAAAACTCGAGATGTTCTTGAATTTTGGTCAAATTTCAATAATACGCAATGTAAATCTTTATGATCTATGTAATTAGAGTCGTTTTTTTTTTGCACTTCACAAGTTGGATGCTTTTATCTCTGAGTCTTGTAGAACAATATGACAACGTTATAAACCTTAATGCGCGTGCGCGGAAATCCGACCATTTGTAATAGGACTGGACTCAGAATGCAGGGTAGTATCCAGATTCCAGCATATTTATTGAATACTATTAAATCTAAAGTACCTTGATATTTAGAACGTTGATATAGGGAATACGCATACGTAGGTAGGAATAATAGTCCACAATTTATAAAAAAATAGATTTTTGTGTTATCGGGTACATTTAGGTCGATTTTATATTCTGCTTAAAACAGCTAGACCGCTGTTATAAAAAAAACTTTAAATTTACCTTCTGAAAATAGTGTCGATCACAAAAACGGCATTTCTCAATTTGCCGAAAACACCCACAACACTAAAAAAATCTTGCGGTACTTTGAAAATTATTAAAACTGATCAAATACATAATTATATTCTTGTTTGCAATATTAAAAAAAAAACATTGTTTTCATTGCATATCATTTGTCAAAGTTAAAAACATTCCCACCGTTGCGTAGATTTGTTTATTCACTCTTTTCATAAAAGTGCTATTATCGCAGTTTCACTTTTCTATGACTGGCTGCTTTCTACATGACTACGTTCAATCGTAGATTTTTATTTCATATACGTATATAATTTTTAGTAAAATACATATTTTTAGTTTTAAATATTCAAGGGATGCGCCGCATTTAAAGTCTGTATGGGCGGAACGCGCCCGATATGCAGGTACATATAGGTGTGTGGGAAAGAATAATACATTAAAATTTATTTCAACAGAGAGGAAAAACATTTTTGAGAAGGGAATATGGAAGTCTAGGCATTTACAGGGCTTATGACCTGTCATTGGCTGGTTTAAGTGGCCACTTTACACACGGTGTAACATTTACCATTCTGGCCATGTTTGAACATCCACATTTCCTCAACTCTTCCATCTGTTGACTTTTGTGAAGGGCAGAACGGTGGATGTTACACAGTGTGTAGAGTGGCCACTTTAACCAGCCAATGACAGGTCATAAGCCCTGTAAATGCCTAGACTTCCATATTCCCTTCTCAAAAATGTTTTCCCTCTCTGTTGAAATAAATTTAAATATGAACAACTCCCTAGGGAGGAAATCCAGCCAGTCTGCAAGCATTTGGACATAATCAAACATTGTTGAATTATATATTTTTTTTGTGGTAGTAATTCATCACGAATTGTTACGAAGTAAATGCCGGATTCAATCGATAAACTTATGTTGGTAATTATTTGTATCACTCTTGCTTCAATGGACCTTCGAGTGGAAATAAACAAGAGCTTTCTGCTTCCCTCTTTAATGTTCTCTCCGGTATTAATAGACTACGCTCTCTGAGATGTCAAGTCTCTGTGCGCTTCATTTCATTTCTATGTTTTAGACATTAAACTGTTGTTATCTAAACAAGTCAAATCTGTTTAGCAAACATCGCAGTTTGAGGTTAAGTTTATTATATAAATATTTGTGAATTTTCCCAACACCGGAAGATTAAGCTGGAGATTTATTTAAAAGAAAAATCAAGACCAGCGCACTACCGCATATTTGTTTTGATATTATTTTACGATGCATCATCATCATATTGATTAAATCGACATTTACTTTATAATTTATTGTTTTTTAAAATATTTATTTACAATTTTAAAAAACCCGTTAGGGTAACATTAGAAATTTTATATTGTCTAGACATTTTTTGTCTCGTCTAGTCTAGTTAGTTCAGTCATCATGTGCTTTTTCAGATTGATTTTAAATTTGTCTCCAGTAAAAGTTTTCAAGTAGTAAGGTAAGTCGTTGTAGTGTTTAAGTCCATTATGTAGTATTTTTGACTGTCCTGTGTTTGTCTTTGCTTTTTCAATATGATAGTGTTGTTGTTGTCTGGTGTTATATTTGTGTATGTCAGCATTTTTGGCTAATATTATGTCTTCGTCTTGTATGTTTCCCAGTGTTATTTTGTGCACAATTTTTAAGTTCTCAATTTTAGTCAAGTACTTTATGTAAAACTGAAAAAATTAAATAATATAAAATTAAAACGTTGTTTTTTTTGTGCTATTCTAAACCGCTCTTGCGACCGTAGAAAACACCTTTATCTCGTATATTTACATACAAAATACTCGAGATAAAAGTGTTTTCTACGGCCGCAAGAGCGTTTGGAATATCTCCCCTGGAGTTACAACAAACTCATTTTGTTATTAGTGGTAACTACAGATTCGAGAGATCACTGTTAATATCAGCAATGTTTTGTATTAACCTACGAAGGGGGAGGGCGGTGCTCTCCCCAAACAACAGTTGTGTTCATGAAATGTAATAAACGTTAATAATAATAAAAACATTACTACAGAGATGGAGAACATTTTATAGAAGGTAATATAGAAGTCTAGGCATCTACAGGGCTAATGACCTGTCGTTGGCTGGTTTAAGTAGTCACTTTACACACTGTATAACATTCACCATTTTGCCCATGTTTGAACATCCATATTTCTTTAATTCTTCCATCTGTTAATTTTAGTAAAGTTAAAAAGCTGAAATATTCTAGTGTGAAAACACCCTTTCAAATGAATATTTTAAATCGACCATGCCGGGAATCGAACCCAAGACCTCTCGCTTGGTAGGCAAACGCGCTGATCATTACACCACGAGGCAGACGAAATTAAATATTTTTTAAAGGTAAATATAACAGAAAAATCATAAAGCACTGTTTCATATAACAGTACTAAAGGCTCAATTACCATTCACCATCTTTGAAAAAGTTCGCTCCTAAGTGGACCATGTGGACATCACCAGTTGTCTCCAGGAGACCCTATCACCAGCCAGCATTTTTGCCTCTTCTCACGTCAATCCAGCGCCCCTAAATTCCGCCGAATAAAGTCTAAAGATCGTCATTGACTGCCTTCCAGGACGGCGTGAGCCCGCAGGTTTAAAGGAGAGGAAACTTGGCTTTAGGTTCTCCTGAGGCATGCGCAGCACGTGTCCAAGCCAGGTCCACCGCCGCATCCCCAAGACGCTCGTTATAGGAGGCTGCTTGAAAAAGTTCAATAGAACAATATCCTGCACTAAATATATCCGATACATGGGAATAACTATCGCCTACACAGTAATACAGCAAATATTCGCGTAAAAACGAAATAACATAAAATCAAACCAATAACACATAGCCACAAAAATACTAATGCATTTTACTTAGTCCAGTAATCGGCAAACTTCGGCTCGCGAGCCGCATTCGGCTCTTTAGCCACTGAGTACGACTAACACAGCGCAAGTTGTACATTTTACTCTGCTTATTTATTTTTTAATAAAAAGTTTAGGATTATTGTATTTCGGATTATTAAGGATATTGCAAATGCTTTCATTAAATAAATGAATAAACATATTAAACTCAATAAAATTCAACAATGCTTTAAGTATGTGCAAATGTTCGCAGGCGTACACTCAAAACATTGCTGATTTAACTAACTGGTAAAAGAAATTTGTTAAGTAAATAACAGCATTTATCAATGTTTTTTCTTGGCCAATTACCTTTTTTTCCTACCTTTCCCTTGACCCATTCTTATGGTACCTATCTAACATCAAGATATAAGAAATAAGATTACAAGATTTGGATTTAAAACAAACACAAAACAACATTTTTGACATAACATCACATTGCATAAAATCTTTTTGAATTCGTCGCGCGTCGTTGTAAACATCGTTACATTGCATACTGCATACTGCATTTCATCAGCCAGTGCCCGAAATTGACAAACATTCACATCATATCAAAGGTAGGTGTCCATTCCATGTTCCTATCTTTTATTCAAATACTCCCAACCTATCACTAAACTGAATGAAATTCGTTTTTCTATTACAATCCGCCTTTTCATTAACAGGCGTTGCCTAGTAGGTGAATCGGTTCAGCCGGATGAATCAAATTCACATGATAAAGGTTTCTGCTCTTTTTCTTCACAAAAGTCAACAGATGGAAGAGTTGAGGAAATGTAGGTGCTTAGACATAGGCAGAATGGCAAATGTTACAGTGTGTAGAGTGACTAGGCTTCCATATCGCCTTCTCAAAAATATTTTCCCTCTCTGTTGCAACAAATTTAGATCTCGATGAAATTTTTTCCAACTTAACAGATGGGGATTGAAGTGACAAAAGGTTTTGTTTTTTTTTCAAACTAAAAATCAATCACGAGATGGTTGTGTGCAGACATTTACAGAAGACATTTGCAATGCTATGGAATTAGCGATCAAGATTGTTAACACGATTTAAATAATTTTTGTTTGAATTTTTTTTTTCATTTTATTATTTTAATAACATCTTCGTGTAATATTTTATTTTATTTTGTAACGTGATTCCCTTTCCTAAGTTGGCTAGTTAGGATATTTTGGTGTTGACGAGATAATCTTTGATATACAAATCTTATGATCTGTCATTGCGTCGGTGATACTGCAATACCGCTTAACTATCTATTTTTTTTACCTTGGAGCCTAAAAAGCCACCGGTTACTAAAATTACGATTAATCAACCAAAAATACCGCTGGAGTATCGGAAAAAAAATTATGTCCATGACAGGTCATACGCCCTGTAAATACCTAGACTTTCATATTCTCTTCTCTGAAATGGTCTCCATCTCTGTTGTAATTTGTGAATGTCTTATTTTGTTTTTGTCTCTTTCACACAAACACCGGCCACATAACAGCGTCTCTGTCTTCTTTGTTTTAAGTTCTATTCTCGTGCTCTTTTTTATACAGTAAAAAATATTTATTGTGGTATTGGCATCAGTTTTATTCGTATAATCATTATTTGCATGGTAAGCATAAATATTTTTTATGGTGAAATCCAAAATGATTTTCCAGCAAATCTTAATTTCAAAATCCGCTGTGAAAATGCGCATTTAAAGATTACGAAAAATTAAACTTTATCATTTAAATAAATACGAGAGATATATTAAGTCGTGTATCCTATGTTGTCTCATGTTACACCGCAACCGCCACACAAGAGTTTTTGTTTTGTCTTTTTGTTTTTTTTGTTTAAATAGAAATCACTTGATTAAGCTGAATGTTTTATGCCAGTGTCAAGTTAAATGTTAAGTAACATAAATTGATATTGATAAACAAGAGTTAATAGGCGACATTTTTAAAACTTCTGAATTCACTTTGCGATTGGGATCAGAAACAAGGCTTAAAATCTTTTATCATTGTGTAAGTGCATTTGGAATGCCATCTGTTTATATTATTTTTATGTTCTAAAATATTTGGACCTACTAAAATTATTAATACAGGTTTAGATTTAAAAAAAAATAGCAATTGAGGAGACCGGTAAAATGCAAAAAAAAAATGATTTATTTAAAACTTTAAGTACAAAGAATAAGTACTTTGGACTTATCGCTAAAAGTAATATCTTCCAGCCAACAAAAAAATAGACTGGTCAAAAGAAAGGATTGGTCAAAATTTTATACCAAAGAAACATTAATATATATCAAAAGATACATACATATGTTTAAATAAAAAAATTTAAAACCTGATTAATTAAAAATTTCAGCTGTTTTTTTTAATTGAGAAATAAGGCTTATACATATTATTATTAATAATTTATTTTCTTTAAGTACATTATGTTGTACGTATTAAATGATGGGGAATGTGGGATCAGATAATGAGTTTGGAAGAATAGAAAGAGGAACCAAGGAAAGAAAAAGGGATTAAAAAAAAATACATTTGGGAAAAAAAGCAGTGAAAACTCAAGGAGTTCGAGATTCTGGGGATATTTAATAATGTTTCAGGCGTTTCTTGAAGGTGGCAATAGAAGATATATTTTTTATATGAAGAGGTAGCTTATTCTAAAGTCTGGCAGCTTTGACGGAAAAGGAATAGCTGAAAAATGATGTGCTATGTCGAGGAATGGAGAGTGTTTTCTTCTGAGAAGAGCGAAGCGAAAGACCACGATGAGAAAGGTAATTGTATTTCTCAGCAAGATATTTTGGAGAGCAAGAATTGTGAAGAATATTATAAAGAAGTGAGAGAGATTGAAAGTTTTTGCGCTGATAAAAATGAAGCCACTTGAGTTCGGAGCGAAAGGGTGATACATGGTCATACTTTTTGAGACTGAAAATAAAGCGGATGCATTGATTCTGCAAACGCTCCAGACGGTTTATGAGTTCCATATTGGCGTCAAGATAGCAAATATTAGCATTACACTGAAAAGACAATATAATGCATTGAGAAATATTTTTTTTGTTGTGGTCGGAAGAAAACTCTACAGTATTTTTAGTTAATGGAGGGTACGATGAAACTTCTTTCCAATCTCAGTAATCTGTTCTTGCCACGTTAAGTATTGGTACACAATAATGCCAAGATTTTAAACTGTTTTTGTGATAGGAATCCCATTTTGGTCAATCACTAAGGCAAGAAAAGTTAAGAAATTAAGAAGGGAGATTTGTCTATGGCTACCAATTATAATCGCCTGAGATTTTTTTCGAATCTGTAAGCCGTTATCTTTGGACCAACAAAAAATCGAATTTAAATCAGAGTTTAGCGTTTAGTATGCAAGCAAATCTAAAAATAATCGGCATAGAGATGAAACGAACTGTCTAAATGTGATGATATTGAATTTATGAAGATGGAGAAAAGAAGTGGAGATAGCACACTACCCTGAGGAACTCCTGTGCTAAGGTTATTAAATTTAGATGCCTTGTTTACCAATTTCACGCTCTGACTTCTCCCATTAAAGAAAGAGGAGAAACCATTTTAAGACTGTAAATATGCATATTATATGTTCTTAAGTCAGTTATTGTCAGTAGTAGATAAGTCTTATCCCTCTACGGCAATTAAAATTAGTAATATTTCACGGTAGAAAAGTAAAGTGTCGAAGAACGATTATATTTATTTTAATTATGTGTAATCCGAATGTCACCTCTAAAATTTTACCGACGTTTTTCTAGCGCATAGGTGGGTACTATTCAGTTTAGTGCCAAATAATAATACACTCGGGCGAGTATAAGATTGACCAAAACGTATAAATACCACTTAATAATATCGTTGGGTCCATGGAAAAATACCTCACTTCAGAATACTCCCATCAAATACCTATATACTTGGTCCTGGGAAACTTTTCCATTTACCACGATTAACGGAGGCTGTAAAGAGATAAGGCAACACCTGAAAGGGTTCAATGTAATTAGACTGCCCAGCACAACGTATAGCTCGATCAACAAGTGCCGGCGCGTTTGCAAAACTCACAAAAAAGCATTTAAAATCTACAGGATATTGATTTAAATTAAAAATATTTTTTTCATTTATTAACGGACAATGTCCATTAATACAATTCACAGGGTACAGATATTACAATATAAGATTTTTTTTAAAGAAAAGAAGCATTGCAAAACATAAGGGACATCAAGACAAGATCTGGATTATTTATTTAGTGCTCGTTTAAATCGTTGTAAACTAAAACCAAAAAGTCCAGATCTTGTCTTGAGTTACAAAACGACAAAGATTGGAGTATTAAGGCCATAGTTTGTTCTATGCTGATCGATGAACAGTATTTCATTGTTTCTCAACCTACGAGTTGGAATATGGAATTTTACCTGTCCCAGTAATGATGGCACATCGATTATACCATTTAGTATGCCGAGCATATAATATGCGGAGTCAACATTAGTTCTATGTTTTTGTAAACAATATGCGATATCTACGTTTAAATCTTTATTGCATGAGAGATTAGAGGGTAGTGTATATGAAAAAAAAAATCATGTGTCAAGAAAATGTAATGCGTTTATTAATTTTTATTGGATTAAATTTTACATTGAATATTTTCTGTTCACTATAATAAAATCTTATACAGTGAATTACACTGCATAAATCAAGTTAAATTCGAGAAAATACAAACAGATAATAAATAAAATCCCATTATTTAAATACATAATTTCGCTTACCAGAGTGATCAACTTTAATTAAATCAATGTGGATTATAATTAATTTAATGAATAGTGTATGTGAACATATTACAACAGAGATGAAGAACATTTTAGAGATGGTAATATATAAGTCTAGGCATCTACAGGGCTTATGACCTACCATTGGCTAATCTAAGTGGCCACTTTACACCCTGTGAAACATTAACCATTCTGCCCATATTTGAACATCTATATTCCTTCAATTCTTTCATCCGTTGATGTTTGCGAAGTTAAAGAGCTGAAAACTTTATTTATGCGGGTGAGATTCATCTAAATGAATTATTCCACCTACATACTAGGCAACGCCTGAAAATTACCTTCTCTAAAATGTTCTTCATCTCTGTTGTAGTGTGTTAATGTTAACAGCCCCCCAAAAATTTGAATCCAGTTCTTGTTTACAAAAATTTGGACAAACTCAGAATATCGTTAATATTATATGTATTTAATTGCTTGCCTTACCAATCTGGTTTCTGGTCAGGTCATTCGCATTATAATGAGTGGAAAATACGCATTTGGCTATTTTGCATATTTATAAGAAAGAAATTACAACAAAGAAGTCATTATGCAGTTAGAAAACAAACAAAGTAATAACAATTAAATGATAATAGTATATTTTTATAGAAACAAAAACAACAGTGCCTACATCTACACGAGTACATTAAATGAGAAAGTATTATTTATTATTGATAAATTATTTTTTTAAAACTGTAATTAAACCAACAAATAATGAACATAGGACCACAAACGGTGAAGTTCGCGTCGGTTCACATAAGGCCGAATACGTAAATTACGACGACAAAAATAGGCGTACATTTTGTCTTCAAACAAATAAAGATCAGTGACTAACTAACTAACTAACTAACCATCACGCCATTTCCTCGGAGGGGTAGGCAGAGAGGATAGAACGCCACACCACTCTGTCCTGGCACACTTCCTTTGCTTCCTTCACATTCATACATCTTCTCATGCACGCACGTCGATTATTCCGACTTTTCACATGACCACTTTCAAGAATTTGTTGTACTTGATCATGCCATGTCTTTCACGGCCTTCCTCGACTTCTACAACCAGGCGCATTCGCATCATAAATCTTTTTAGCCGTTCTTTCATCATTCATTCGCTCTACATAACCGAACCATCGCAAAAGACCTTTCTTAATTTTGTCGATAATGCTTAACTCTGCGTGTGTGCTAAGATCAGTGTGATTAGATTAATCAAGTGATCAAGAGTCTAATGATGATGGTAGTAATAAGAATGAGGATGATTTTTAGTTATATTTTAATAAATGCCCTATATATTATATTTCTTTATTTATTTAATCCAATGTATAATACAAACACATAGTTTACAAAATAAAATGTTTATACAATATGTAAATTCAATTTTATTTTTGGATGTAGCCACTCCACTAGCCCACAGACTGAAAAAATGTGTATACATATTTTTTTAAATGTTTTTTTTTAGTTTATAACGATTGCGTGTTTGCCTCTTGTCTAAAAATACATATAAATAAGAAAAAAAAACTTTGTTTAATATATCAAATGAAATAATGTAAATAAGAATAAAATAAAATAAAATGATCTAAAACGTTATTTTATTTTTATTTTTTATTTTATTTTTATTTTTGCACCACAACAGACCAGGAGGCCCAATTACACTGGTGAATTACATCACAGAACACCCAGGTCTGAGAAAAATCACATTTTTTAATTTTTGTGTTCTCACCGGGAATCGAACCCGGAACCTTCCGTGCGTGAGTCAAGCGTCTTGACCACTACACCACGGAGGCCGCCGATATGTAATAAAATAAATTTAATCAAACAACACAAAAATAATCTCCATATTAGGATTAGACGAGTTTAGTATACCTATATGTAAGCAAGCAAACTAGTAAATAGGCATTTATCATAAAATATTGACAGTTTAGACTTACGACGCGACGTTGCTCACCAGCAAAGTTGATTTTTTATAGATTCGCATTTACCTACATAAATATAGACGATTACTTGCAAGTTCTATAAAATACTTTAGGACAGGCTACAGCAATTGAGTCAAGAAAAAATGTGTAACACAAAATTGTTTGTCGTCGCTGAAGCAATTTGAAATGAATTATGTCCCTCATTTGAGAGCGCGCGACTTAATATTTATTTAATTTAAATTAATTGCAATATAAATTGCAATGCAAATGTTTTTGATGCTTAAAGCTAATGAAATTAGGTACGTTAATTATATTTGCTATGTATTTAATTGTTCGTTGTTAAAAGATTCATGGAACATCTTTATTAGGTATTAAAACCTTAAAACCTATTTTAATACAAATAGAGAAGTTTTTTAAAAAGGGAATATGAATGTCTAGGCATTTACAGGACTGTCATAAATCGGCCGTGTTGCATACTGGTTAGTGCGTTTGCTTATCGTTCCATAAGTTCCGGCAGTCTTTTAAACTTACACGTGTTTTAAACGATTATGATTCATAATATAATTAATTGTAAGGCTTTTATACTTATAGATTACGCAGACAGTGTATAGTTGTATAGTCTAAGCCAGAGGTCGGCAAACTGCGGCTCGCGGGCCGCATGCGGGTCTTTAGCCACTTGACCGCGGCTCACACAGCGCAAGTTTCATCTTCATTAGATTTGTTTCGTCTTCCGGTTCTGAAAGGAACTTTAAGGGTTATTGCCGCTGAAAGTTCCAACGCGTGGCGAGAATATTGCAAATGCTGACATTAAATGCATGGAAAACATCATAATAAACTCGATAAAATTATTTAAACGAGGCAGATGGGGCAAATTAAAAAAAAAATAATATTTTGAAGGCAAAAATTAATCTCGAGATACATCTTTACCATTGCATCATTCAACAAGAACCGCTTTGTGCGCAGACAGTTCCAGAAGAAATATTTTAATGATCAATATTGTCTACAATTTTAGCTAAAGTTTTTTATCATCGCCAATTTAAAGAATTTCCAGTTAAAAGCAAATACGCATATTTTCTGCTGCTTATGCACAGTACTTTATTATCAAACAGTTTAAAACTTGAATGAATTTGACTCGAAATCTTAATTGTTTAACTACTGATCTTTGGCTCTTTTGACTAATGAGTTTGCCGGACACTGGTCTAAGCTTAACCAAGTTGCACAGTTCAAATCCGCACTGCGCCAGCTGGTATCACCATGTAAGATATCGAGAAAGAAGCACTTGACAGGACCCCGATTACTAGAGTTATTTTAGACTGTCTATAAAGTAAAATATAAATTCATGTACAAAAAAGGGGTATATTTGTATGAAAATTTGGCGCCGAAAATCGACGTTCATTATAGTAAATAATACAATTTGTCTTGTTTGCAAAACAGCGGAAAATAGTAAAATTAAGTAAAAGTAGTAGGTACAATTATATAAAATTAAATTATAGGAAAACATATTAGATACTATCGGTTCACTATGTATGGTAAATACCTGTTCTGAGGTAGGTAGCATTTTTTCGTGATAATATATGCTTGCTTGCTTATAAATTTAATTTAAAAATGTCTTTCTTGCTTACCGTAACACTTTATTTATTGTTTGCTTTACATAATTTATTTCATAAGCTTATATCTTTGGATTTTTCGTTTATATGCTTACTGTTTTTTCTTGCATACCTTTGTTATTATTGTTTTTTTTTTACTTTGCAAAACTTTTTATTATATCCTTTTTAACTAATTTCACACATTTTTTTCTGTATATTCTGTGTTTATTATTTAGTATGTTAGCATGCATTTCATTTTTTGTAAATGCCTTTTGGGCGTTAATGAACAAAATAAATAAATACAATAAATATAGTACAGCATATTTAGTCTTAGTTTTGTGTAGAGATGATTTAAACATAGAAATCTTTAGTAAGATAAAATCATATTTAAAAATATGAAAATCTTGCGAAAATGATAGAATTTAAAAAAATCAAACTGTCAATGTGTATGTAACTAAAAAAAAATAGATGGAAAAAAGGCCAAGAAGGCAAAAACTGTCCGAAAAATATAAAATCAAATAAAATATATTAATATATGAAATTTTACAAATATCTTCGTCGGTATCATTTGGGTGATATAACATGTTAATATATATTCCGATTTTCATGGAGAAAATGTAATTTTTCTTTGCAATAAAATTGAAGATAACTATTAACTTTCCATCGTAATACGAGCTTAGGTGTTGCTCCACATAGAATATGCTGTTTGTTATACCGCCCGGACTCGAAAAACCTAATGGTCGCTTCATCTGCGAGAGAGTGACAGAAAAACAATGTTCAAATACGTATTCTACAAAATTCCCTGTCACCGTGTTCATTTAAGTATTAAAGTTCCCGGACTGGGACCTGAAGCTAGAGTCTGGGGGGCAACCACAATCGGAAGTTATCTTCAACTGTCTATAAAGCAAAATTGATATTATCATTCGTAAATGTGTATAAAATTGTAAAGTATCTTCGTCGGTAACCTCCAATTGAACACGCTTGTGCACTTGGCCCTTTGTACAATGAAAAGTTAATATTTATCTGAGTAAAATTAAGTTTTTTCTATGAAAAATATGTTTTTTTTTCTAATCACGTTCAATTATAAATATGTTTTTTTGGGTGATATCTTGTATGTTGGATTTGTTCAAAATTTTTGGCTACCATTACAGTAGCCATCTTCAGGGTTAACTGAGTGTTTTGTAGAAAAAGTATGTGTTTAAGTACTAGTAATTTGTACCGTGTCGCAGTCGGCAGTAGGCACATTTCTATTCGTTTTTGTAGTATGTAGTACTGTTAACCATGTTGAGTTTTTTTTTAGCCCGTCGTCTTTGTTTATATTATTTGGGTGTCAAGAATGAAACACATTGATAATTGTGACCGTGAAAACCTTCGCACCTATGTTGAATTATAGGTTACTAGACAAACTTTCTCGATATGTACTGATGAAGATAGCTAGTTTGTTATCGCGGCCCCGATCCCCTTAACTTCATCCCGAGACATCTGATGGCTGATATTGGAGTGAGGACCGATGCAGCGATGATGTTTCACTAAGAGTGGATAAACAAACTGTGAATGTATCTAATAAGTTCTATTCGTTTCGAAGCTTGTTTATTTGGTTTTTATCTCGTTTTGGCGTCATGAAACATGTCAACTTTAAAAAACGCGTACCTAGGTACTGATTTATCGTTCGTTTTGGATGTACTCGTAGTTAGAGGTTATCGTGGAAGAGTTATCCGTCGAGTAGCGATATTCGTAGATAATTTATTGTACACGATGACGTCCAATTTGTACTATCTGATTGTGTACGGCGGCAAAGGCGGGGCTCGCTTCCTAAACCACGCCTTGCGGTCGATAGATTCCCGCGGGCGTACATAACTGCTGAGCTCCTACACTCCTACGTATCCATCTTACCTCACTGTCTACCTTACACCTGGCCTTATCCGACTATTCTGCTTGTCCGTCGGCGAAACGCGAAAAGTCTAAAAAAAAAATTATAATCTTTAATACAATTCTCGACTCAATGCACAGCATCATCGAGACTTTAAAGATATATCTATCAGTATAGGACCCGATTACGGAACCACATTCATGTTAGACCGAGGCCCCTATTACATAATTTTTTGAACGGAAATGAGCGACAGTAACCTGTAATTAAACTGATTAAAAAAATGTTTTTAACTTTCCACTATAATCGGGACCCATGGGAGCAAGTACAATCGGACTCGGACTCAGTTATCATCGACTGTATAAATTAAAATCGATAATAATGAACGAACATGTGTATATTTCTATGAGAATTCAAAGTATTTTTACCGGTAACCTGCAATTAAACACGTTTAGAAAAAAAATCATGCACGATATATTTTTCATATAGAAAATGTAATTTTACTTTTATATAAAACTGAAGATAAATGTTATCTTTCCATTGTAATACGAATCCAGGGCATCGATTTTAACGAAATGTAAACAAAGTTATCTTCAGTTGTCTATAAAGTAAGATCAATTTTAATACATGAGGCGCCGTGGCGCAGTTGGTAAGACCGCCGACTATGAAACTGGCATCACGTGTTCGATTCCCGTCAGTTGTAAGAAAAAAATTCAAGGAAGATTTTTTCTCAATTGGTCTGTGTGTTGTGGCGTATTTTTTATTACCTCCTTCCATATCCCCTCTATCCCACCTGCTGACAAGCCTCAAAATAAAGGCTTAGCGGGTTATTCCTTTAAAAAAAACCAAGATAAAAGAAAAAGTGTTTATTTGTATAAAAATTGGAAGTATTTTCATTAATAACCTGTAATTGAAAATGTTTCAAAACATATTTTTTATAAAGAATATTATATATTATTTCACGCACAACTAAAAATAACTTTATTGACTTTTATTGTCTATAAAGTAAAATAGATTTTTCTGTACAAAAATGTGAATTGTTTGGTAAATTTTTTACGTCTTCCGGTAATTTGGACGTCGCGCATCGCTTTAATTTTAAGAAAAATGATTCGCAGCGGTGTGTACTGCCAATTGCTGCATAATGCACATTTCATGTTACTTTCATTTCATAAATTATCTTTAAGGGTATGTTTGTGATAAAATTCTCGTATTTTAGGCCCTTCGAACACGGCTTTCATTGCAATATTGATTGCAGGTCTACAAGCTCCTTTTAGTCATGGATGGTCGCCACTTTCGGAATTCAGAATATCAATCGTCGATATCGATATAACAGAGATGTCCATATTGAACGATGCTGAATATCGGTGTATTAAACTTTTAATTTCACCAAATTCAAAATGACACTTATGGAAAGTTAAAAACCTCGGAAGGGCCACACGAAACCTTTCATTGGGCCACATCTGGCCCGCGGGCCAACGATTGGCATACCTGACTAGTAGGTGTATCATAAAAACATCAAAAACACCCTAACCACGAACTTGGTAAAGAATCCAGCCTCCTTAAGAAAATATGCGAAGAAGAGCGGTTCGATTAATGGTTATTTCAACATAGTTTTTTTCTGTCCGCAGATGCCTCCCCGAATATTATGCGGAAAAACAACGTCTGACTGATTATGCCTAACTAAAATCAACGAAATCGAGGTCTCGTATTCTGATTTTCCTAACCTCAAAACTTAACCCGAATTTTCCGTTTCGGCAGGTTTTGATTTTTTGAAAAAGAAACGTTGTATTTGCATAACGTAAGTCCGAAGACAGCCAATAAAACTAGTCTTTTAAGGGTTTTGAGTGGCCTCAATTATGAACGCTACCTTAAACTGAACATATCGAGACGGTATACTTAACTTCTGTATTATTTGTATCTATAGACCACGGTATGTTCTAACTATTTGTCATCTCGACATCATATGATCGAATAGAACCAATGAATGACCCCGAAAATTTACTCCGCGTTCCTTATTTCATTAACATTTAAAATAGTTCTAATTTATATTTTAAATAAACTTGTGCGATAAAAAGAGCCTACTTCAAAGCGAAAAAATGCTAGCTTGAACATGATTTTTATGTGAATTTTGACAATTACCAAGACGGTATACTTAACAATCGTCTGTATTTATCTACTGAGCGATGACAAGGCAGCTCGTCGAGACGTCGAGACGTACACTCAGAAAGATAGTAAAATAGATAGAAAAAATAGAATAACCAAATTTATTTTTTACAGTGGTAACATTTTACGGTTAGATGCTATTGTTTATTGATTGGGCAGTATCTAGCCAGTCTAGCTACTGCATCTACCCGCTCGTTTTTTAAAACTGACTTATTTCTTTCTCATATTTTTAATAGGCTCTTAAAAAAAAAATTCCATCTCAGAACGATTAAAAGTTTAAATAAATCGTACTTAAATGAAAAATTTCTCGGTGGAACCAAATTTTTGTCACTTTTGATGCGTAGATAAACGTATCGAGGGGTTCTTGACCCGTCGATACAAACCGATGTACTTACATCGAAACTTGATGGTGGGGAGATCGGTAGTGTATCTTCGCAATCGGTCGGGAGAATTTTATCTTCAACTATGTCGTCATACTGAAGTGATGTTATTTTAGTGCGCAGATATGTGTACCGTGACGTACGCTTCCCCTTGTTTCATATAGATGTACCCACCCAAAACTTGAAGGTGGGGGGTCGGAAGTGTATCTTCATAATCGCTTAAGAAATTTTATCTTCAACTATACCGTAATGGTGAAGGTATAACATCCTTATTTTCCCATCATATTCGAGGCCCTGGCTCCTATAAAAGACAATTTATCAACAAACAATAGGGATATGCCAATGGTGGATATCTATGTGTCAAAAAATCATCACTCTCGTGCTACGAGTATAATCCAGGGAGGATATACAGCTATACGTTTGTGTGAAAAAAAGTCAGGCGGCGGGCGCACCCTCTTTCTATCTTCGTGGAACAATAAGTGCATACGTAATATACCATAGTTAAACGTATGTAGGTTAGATACCTACCTAACTAAATTCAATCCTATATTGACGGCACGCGACCAAATTGCATAATAATAAATATTATATGTCACAAAGTATCTTAACAACCAAGCAATTATAACATAGACCCGTCACTTAAGACAATCATTTTATAAACATTAAACACAATGTCGTATGTAATTCATCGTTTTAATTCATCCTTAGAGATTTGAATTACTGTGTTTACAAATATTATGATATTGTTTATAAACAGAATAGTCAAAATTATCGCTTTTTAAATACATAGAATTCACTAACAAGGTTTATGCGTCTCTAAATCACGGTACGCGACAAATTGAAAAAGTATTAGTAAACACGCCAAAATATAACGACGGCTCAGTTCCACAAAGCTATAACTAGAAATTACTACTTTTGAGAAATGGCTGATCATGGTTTTGACTCATCTAAATTGATTTGCATAAACTAATTAGTTTTATCATCTTAAAATAAGTCTATCCGTACTAATATTACAAATGCGAAAGTATATTTATCCTTTACGTCGCAACGGAGCAACTGATTAACGTAATGTTTTGCATAGGGTTAGCCAGAGAGCTGCGAAGTGTCATACGCTACTTTTTTCTAGTTCTATTGCCAATGTCCTGTTCGGCCAAACCAAATGATTAAACTAAATGTTATTAAATATTTGTATATAATCACTAACCGACTTTTCTATGTCTACCGTTTTCAAGACGTGCTCGTCTCTTCGTCAGAACACCAATTAAAACAACATGCAAATCAATATGCAAAACCCACTATACACCTTCACCACAGTTGCACAAAAATATAAAACCTACACGACATGTATTTTAATAAGCACATGCACTGATTAGGACATACGCACTGATTAAATTATGAAAATATTCTCTTGTTTGAGAATTGATGAAAAAAGTAGAGGGGATGGAGGGAGGGGATAAGCTTAATAGGTTTTATAGGGTGACCATTACAGTGGACATTAAAGTAACAGTATAAAACCTATTATATACCATAATAATTCATCATTAATTTGTTATTTTCAAGAATAATATTTAAATATTTCATTATTTTTAAAACTATTTTATCACAATGCTTTATGTGAACGCCTATTCTTTTAGTAAGCGATTCGAAACTTTATTTTATTTTATTGACCAGTCTTATCGACATGTTATATGCATACATGTATTTATAAATGAGGGTTTTAAAAGCAAACTTAGAAATCTCCATTGAAGAAGTTACTGAGATATTTGCAAAAAACTTAAAAAAAATTACTACTACTACTACTACTACTACCATCACGCCATTTCCCCGTAGGGGTAGGCAGAGAGAATGGACCGCCACACACGTCTATCCTGGCATACAATCCTAGTCTCTTCCACATTCATACATCTTGTCATACATGCCCTTCGGTTCTGTCTGCTTTTGACATGACCAGACTTAAGATTTTGGTTTATCTGATCATGCCACGTCTTCCTTGGTCGTCTTCGTCTAACGTTGCCGTTCATTTTTGCCATATATACTTGTTTTACCATTCTCTCGTCGTCCATTCGTTCTACGTGACCAAACCATCTCAGAGACCCTTTCTTAATCTTATCAATTATACTTGTCTCAGATTTACACATTCGCCTGATTTCATCATTCGTAACCCGGTCATACATGATTTCCCACACATTCATCTAAGAGATCGCATTTCAACCGCGTTCACTCGGCTTTCATCCTTCCTCTGCCAGTTCCATGTTTCACTTTCATACATAATTGTTGGGACTAAAACTCCGTTGTGCACTGCCAGTTTAGCTTCGATTGACATATTTTTATTAAAAATTACTGTGCTTAGTGCTCCGTTCATTTACACATTCACAAAAATAATTGCCAGATTTCTAATTTTTAATACTTTACTAACTTAATAGAGAATGCTAAATTTGCGATGTCAAGAAGAAGAATTGAAATCTATTTTTCGAAGATTTATAGACGGGTTTAAATTACGCTATTATTTAGGTAAGTAGGTTTTTATATATAGTTTATTTTGGCATCAATAACTAATTTTCTTTTTTTGGTTAAGATTTCTTAGTTTGCTTCTCATCATTCTCTTTCCGCACCTAATGGTGCACAGGGCACTGCATTTGTACAACAATCTCAGCGTATCTTGATCATTTTTGTTATATGAAGGTAAGGTGATCAGCCTTACGCTTCAGGTACCAGTCTAGGGACTATTAAATATTCTAGTGTAAAAACACCCTTTTTAATGATATTTCATATCAATCATGTTGGGAATCGAAACCGAGACCTCTTGCATAGTAGGCAAATGCTCTGATCATTACACCACGAGGCCGACAAGTTTGTTTCTAATTCCCCTTGAATGTTGTTTATCTAATTCATAAATAATCCATGGATAAATCTCACCCACACAATGAAGGTTTCAGCTCGTTTGGAAAATTTGAGGAAATGTGTATGTTTAAACATAGGCAGAATGGCAAATTTCATTAAAATTATTTATTGACAATTCTTGATGGAATTCCATTCTAATGATGTAATAACTTATATTTCCATATAAGTTATTAATTTAAAAAATACTTGGTACACTTCCACTTATTTATTTAGACCAATTAGCGCTTTCACCCTCTAATCTGCATATTCAGACTGGTGAATATTATACAGTGTAAGGGTAATTTATATAAAACTAAATATTATCTTAAGTGTAGGTACATTTAAAAATAAGTTGAAAAAGATACAATACGCAATATTGCAATGGAACAGAGTGAGATAAATTATTGAAACATGTGTTGGCGGCGGTGTACTTTAGAAAATATTCTATTATTTGAAATATATTTATTGTTTTATTACAATGTAGAGGGTCTAACTAAGGGGGCTAATAAGGGTGAGTTTTAAATTCTATCTGCTGATTTATTAAAATTCTATCACTGTTATTTTTTATCCTATTTATTTCTAAAATTTCTAATCTATCTAACTTTTGACCTTTATGTCCTACATGAAATTTTTTTATGTATTTTGTTTTATCAAAAGTATGTTTAAATTCATTTAAATGTGATGCATAGTTTGATAAGTCATTATTTAATCTATGTGAAGCTAAATGTTCTTTCACTCTGTATTTAATAGCTCTCCCGCTTTGTCCTATATATGAACCAGGACAAGTACATGTTAGTTCGTATATTCCGCTATTTTCCAATTTGTTGACCTGATCTTTATCATTAATTAATGTTTGGCCCTAAGATTTTTTTTTAGAAAATGAAATTAAAAGATTATTTTTATGTTAAACTTGTTTTATTTTATTGCTAGTATTTCCGATATAATTTAATTTTACACACGTTTTGTTATTATTTTTGTCGATAGATGTAAGTCCTTCACATGATTGAGACATTGTATTTTTCTTTTGTTTTTTTCGTATTAAATTATTCACTAGGGATTCTTTGTAGTCATTATTACGTGCTAATATTTGAATAAGATTAAGTTCTTTTTTATATTTTTTCGTTAACATTGGTACATTTAATAATCTATGAATTAACGAATGAAATGTCGACATTTTGTGTGAAATATGATGACGTGAAGAATTATGGATTATGTTATCGCTGAATGTGGCCTTTCTGAATATACTAAAATCTAATTTACCGTTTATTATTTCTGTTTTTAAATCTAAAAAGTTAATTTTATTTCCGCCTAATTCTAATGTAAATTGAATAGATTTATCTAAAGAGTTTATTTGATTGAAAGAGAGATCTAAAACGCGTTTTGAATTATTAAAAATTATAAAAATGTCGTCCATATATCTATAATAACACAAGACATGTTTAAATAAGCTACGTTTTACAATTTCTTTTGTGGACGACATTTTTTTAATTATAAAATATTTCATTTTACAATAAAAGATCTTAGGGCCAAACATTAATTAATGGTAAAGATCAGGTCAACAAATTGGAAAATAGCGGAATATACGAAGTAACATGTACTTGTCCTGGTTCATATATAGGACAAAGCGGGAGAGCTATTAAATACAGAGTGAAAGAACATTTAGCTTCACATAGATTAAATAACGACTTATCAAACTATGCATCACATTTAAGTGAATTTAAACATACTTTTGATAAAACAAAAAACATAAAAATTTTACATGTAGGACATAAAGGTCAAAAGTTAGATAGATTAGAAATTTTAGAAATAAATAGGATAAAAAATAACAGTGATAGAATTTTAATAAATCAGCAGATAGAATTTAAAACTCACCCTTATTAGCCCCCTTAGTTAGACCCTCTACATTGTAATAAAACAATAAATATATTTCAAATAATAGAATATTTTCTTAAAGTACACCGCCGCCAACACATGTTTCAATAATTTATCTCACTCTGTTCCATTGCAATATTGCGTATTGTATCTTTTTCAACTTATTTTTAAATGTACCTACACTTAAGATAATATTTAGTTTTATATAAATTACCCTTACACTGTATAATATTCACCAGTCTGAAGATGCCCATTAGAGGGTGAAAGCGCTAATTGGTCAAAATAAATAAGTGGAAGTGTACTAAGTATTTTTTTAAATTAATAACTTATATGGAAATATAAGTTATTACATCATTAGAATGGTAAATGTTACACAATGTGTAAAGTGTCCACCTAAACCAGCCAATGACCTTCTCAAAATGTTTTCCCTCTCAGTTGCAACAAATTTTGAAGTAAAAAACTTCCCAGGGAGGAAATCCAGCCTGTCTACAAGCATTTGGACATGCCCGAAACATTGTTGATAATGGGTCAAATTTAAAATTTTTGACTTGTCATTCTATGGAACTGAGCCATCGAAAAATATGAGCTATAAACATTTTTTACTATCAGCACTTGGTCGGAGGGTCATTCAGAATCTTACAACTTCAACGTCATACGGCACAATTTTATTATTATGGAACAAGAATTTCAGTTAACATTTTGATAATAACGTAAATCATAAATATGAGGCACACATTTTTTTAACGGAATAATTGTATGATACGATGATAGCGTTCTAAAAATAATCAAATGTATTTTTTTTGTTTTGATACATAGAAAGATTTTTAGTTGAACTTTTATTTATTTATTATTTAATATATTTTTAGTACGCATTAGTGGCACATTCATTATGTTTTTAAATACTGCTTTTTTTAATGTATGAAGTTGTTTTTTGTTTTGGCGATCAACTTATGAATGAGTCCGAAAGTGGAAGCACGCATATTATTAAAGAATACTACAAATGAAAAAATATTACACAAACACAAATTTCAATGAACATCTGGACAATTCAATATTATATTAATTATACATAAATTATGATTATTGTGAAGTAAATAATGAATGTCGGAAAGCCACCAAGAGATGGACCAACCACATTATCCAGGTAGCTGGTGGTGCCTGAGTGCGGAGGGGTCAAGGCTGAGACGAGTGGACGGAATTGGAATATCCAGGGCCGCAATTACAAACGCTATCTTCATCGGTATTTACCGAGACGGTATACTTAACTTTCCTGCTATCTCTATCTACCTCGGTATGCTCTACCGACCTGTCGATACATGTTTTCATTACTTCATCTCGGGCGTCGTATTCAACCAATAAGGGTCTCCGAAACGTTACTCCGCGTCCAATATGAAATTAAAATTAAAGTATCTATTTTTCGTATTCCAAATAAGATTCTGTGATAAAAAACCGCCACTTGAAAACATTTTGGCAAACTGCTTTGGCTTGTGTTTAACCAACAAAGAAGGTTTTCTTAATAGTGGATCAAAAGTTGATATTCTTTTTTAGCGGCCAATGTTTGATGTAATTATTGGTTCGTAATGTTTTTTGCACCACAACAGGCCAGGAGGACCGATCGCAATGGTAAATCACAGAGAACCCTCCGTGTGCGAGTCAAAAGACTTAGCGATTTAATTACGAAGGCCGCCGATAATAATCAAAACTAATGTTACTTCTTCTACGCAGTCTCAATCCTGGAGATTGCAGCAAAGTCCCGCATCTCGTCTTCCACTGGACTCTATTCCCGGCAGCCCTCTTCAGCTCTCCATAAGAGGCGCAGCTCAAGTCCTTGCACGCTCGTTCCGAATGCTCCCGTCGGGACCTCTGCGATTTGTGGCCCCAGCCATTCCCTCTATTACCTTTATCATTTATCATGCAGGAAACCCTCATGGCGCATAATGTGGCCGATCCATTGGGCTCGCCTTTAACAGTTACCTATATTAAATTCTTTATTGGAAATGTATTTTTGTTATTAGTATTGGTGTAATTGCGATTTGGTCACGAGAAAGAATGATAATATCCAACGTAAACTCTCCATACGATTTTCCAAACACAATGACAGAGTTAAATACAATTAAAAATTGCAGTTAATGAAAATTAATCCTTTTTTTAAGTTACTCGATTTACTTGCTTTTGGTCTTTCTATCCCCATTTTTTGAAATTATTGCCATTCAGAGTCTAATTTTGTACGTGTTTTATCCACTAAAAATTAAGAGCTCATTAGGCATGAAACCTTTTTCGCTTCCGGCGAGCGCTATACTACCGTTTCGAGCAAAAAGGTAGTAGGTATCTGGCTAAAATAAAAAGTGTGTTTTTTAATGCCATCTGATAAATAATTGTAATCCTTCTAAACAACTAACTCTAATAAATACATCTAAAATTGAAATTAAAACACGGTTTTTATATTATACGGTAAAATTCCAATTACATTAAACCTCAATATTTTCAAAACATTTTAAATTTTGGTTACGTCTTGCTTGGAACGGCAGTATAATCCATCTTACCTTTATCAAAAGTCATTCTGTACTTAACATTCATTCTGTACATAACTTTTGACTAAATAAATGGTATCTTTTCACAGCTCTTTCGGTAGCATTATATTATAATAACTTTTTTGTACGTTTCTCTCTTTGCTACAATAACGAGTTTTTCTGAATGAATTTCACTATTTATCTTGCATTTTTATCTACAAAATCAATCCGTATAAGGGTTTTTTTGAAACATTTGTGTCTTTTATCGAAATCCATGTCTTCTTTTAATAAGTAAAAGTAAAGTAAAGCTAACCAACTCAGGATCTTCTTTTCGAATTGTATAAAAAGTGTCCCTTCTGATGAATAGTACTGAAGTCAAATTTATCCAATGTTTTCATAGGGTGACTTTTTATAGTTTTGCCTGGAGTTCAAAATTTACTCCCATTTACTTGTTCACCTTGATATATCGCCTGATGGTAATTACTGATTGACCTACAAGCAAAAAGTACAATATTGTTCTACGTAAATAAAATCAAATTATAAAACATTTATTCCTGTTTGCAACCATTGAAACAAATCGCAACATTGTTCAATTTAGTGCCGAAAATCGGCGTTAATGTGTTCTGTTGGCAAAACAGTGAAAAAGGTACAATAAGGTGCTACACAGTTACGTTAAATTAAATTTTAATTAAATTATAAGCAAATTTATTAGAAACTGCCTATCCTCACTAAGTAAAGTTATAGTTTAAATTTCTAGGCTCACGACAAATTCTCGCCATTTTATGTTTTGACTACTGAATGAACCCATGCAGTCGGTTAAGTGACTTTTTCTTTAACTTGACTTGTTTCCATGAAATCCAACTTCTCCCCATCTGAGACTGTTGATCACTGTGGATGGTAACTCTTCTAGGTGGATCTTCATGGGATTCTGCATCCTCTCGAAGATTGAGATGACAGACGGGAGGAAGATATCCTCGACCCTGAAAAAATCAGTAGACAGTTGTTTTACATTGCTATTTTTATTATACCTAATTTTTGACGTGTATATTAATGTAGGAAAACAACCATTTAAATTTGTAAAAAGGAATTAAATTATTTCTTAAATATTATTAAATTGTATTACCCTATTATTGGGAATATGGAAGTCTAGGCATTTACAGGGCTTATTACCTGTCATTGACTGGTTTAAGTAACCACTTTACACACTGTGTAACATTCACCATTCTGCCTATGTTTTAACATCTACATTTTCTCAACTCTTCCATCTGTTAACTTTTGTGAAAGTAAAAGAGTTGAAACCTTTGTCATGTGGGTGAGATTCATCCAGTGGAACCAATTCACCTACTAGGCAACGCCTGAAAACAATTTCCTAATTTGTATACTTGTTTTACCAGTTAGTTTATTCAACAATATTTTGAGTATGTCCAAATGTTTGCAAACTGGCTTGATTTCCTCTCTAGGGAGTTATTTGGATCTAAATTTGTTGCAACAGAGAGGGACAACATTTTTGAGAAGGCCATATAGAAGTCTAGGCATTTATAGATGTTAAAACATAGGCAGAATAGTTAATATTATACAGTGTGTAAAGGGCCCATTTAAACCATCCAATGACAGGTAATAAGCCCTGTAAATGCCTAGCCTTCCATATTCCGTTCTCAAAAATGTTTTTCCCTCTCTGTTGTAATAGTTTGCAAACATTTGGACATATTTAAAATACTGTACATAATAAATTGTTATTACTAACATTTTTCAAAATACCAAACAATATTTAAATAGTTTGTTTATTGGAAAATCACAAAGATAAAATAATTTTGACCAAACCTGTGTTTGAAACGCCTGAGAAAATATTTTAACAGGAGAACATGAAACACTTGGTTGAAATAAGGACACGCCTTTCGCCTGCAAAAAGCACTTTATTTTATGAAATTTACTGAAATTATCATAAATTGTCTTTGATAATTAAACATAATAATAATGTTCAACTCATTTTGCCTTAGAAAATGTAACGTTAACATTTAAACGCATTTACAGTGATTTTCTGACATTACACTCAAAACAAACAAAGCACATTTCTGAGCACAAAGAAAAGGATGAAAAAGTATCAGGAGAATATGAATTTCAACGCAAAACACTGAAAACGCCCTGTGTATCAAAACATCACTTTATTTTTCAAAACAATTTGGCAAATTCTTTAACGGTGTAGTAATTATTATTTTTTTTATTTTAAAATTATAAAAACTCGAAAACACTACAAAAAACAATAATTCCTGTGCCAACTTGATTCGAATTTGATCTAAAAAGTCTCGTCGCTGCGAACTATCATGGAACGCGTGAAAATGTATCAGGAGCCTATGAAACCGAGGATATGTAGTAACATTCGTATGCAGACAAAAAGTAGCACTGAAAACGCCCCTAAATCACGTTTATTTTCAGAAAACACTGCAATACTCTGTATTTATTTTATTATAAACAATGATTATGAGGTTATCAATATTTTTAGATTTTTCCAAGCCTATAAAACTAAAAAGACAACTAAAAAAACAAAGATTCGGGTCAAAAAACACTAACTTCACTCGAAATTTTCGTCTCGGCTGCGAACACTCGTGAAACACGAGAAAAAGTATCAGGAAATCATGAAATCGAGTTCGTAGCTAATGGGGAAATCTGTATCCAGACAAAAAAGTTGCCCGCAAAATGAAGGCTTTTTGTAATAAAATATATTTTTCGTTACAATTTCAAAAGCATAATACATAAAATTTCGAATCTTTTTGACTATTTGTCTCCAACTGCAGATTTCCTATGCACAATTTATTGATAAATTTTGTGCGCAGGTCAAGATTTTATAGGGTTTACAAATGCATCAAAATAAATAAATAATTCATTTAAAGATTAATTCAGTGAAAAATGTTTGCAACGATGAAATTCGATTTTCGTTATTTGCCTGTTTGTACCGGATCAATTCTTTTTATCCTTAAATATATTTTTTTTAAAATTAATTTTTATTTTTATTTATTGAAGAAAAACAACAGTTGTTATATAAGAATAAAAAATATAAAAAATAGTACATACATCCAGTTAAAGTTTTTCACAAATATAATGAGAGAACATGTTACACAGTAAAGAGAAAAATAATATATTATATAAGACATGAGAAAAAAAAAAGAGCTCGAAAGAAGGTTAAGGGATGAGGAAACAGAGTGGAGAAGAGAAATTTTCATAATATAGTTGACCAATTCAAAATTATGATATCATAATAAAAAAAAACATATTTAAATGAACATAAACGTATTACTCACTGACAAATGTTTCATTTTACAGTGTTTCAAAAAGTTTTTTTTGAAGTCACAAAATTTTATATTAAAAATATCTAAATGGGGACAAAGTAAATTAAATTTGGAGCAGCTACGATAAATAAACGAGTTTTGAACATAATTTTTTTGGGCAATGAATTATAAAAAAATGAACTTGTTGTGTTGACTTTACGGGACAATTGATTGAAATACGCTCCAAGGGATATGGACTATCGATAAAATTGTTTAAAATTTTGAAGAGGAAAGACTGATTAGAAATGCTTCTACGTTTAGTAAGGAAAGTTAAACTATGAAATGAAGAAGAGTCTTCATACGAGTCACAATATGTAAGAGATTTACGATCCAGAAGTTTAAGCAGTCTATTATGTATATATTAATAACCCTCAATGCAACAAGTAGGAAGTAAAGTATAATTTATTTCTTGCACCATTTATACTAGTCATGTTGAAATTTGCAAACCACGTATTTCGATATTTATTATTTCAAGGTTTGTGAACAAAAAACAACAATGTAAACAAAAATAAATTTTTAAAACCATTTTCTTGTGACCTGTGACCTTGTGACTAGCAAGTGAGGGAAAACTTACACCGGATGCCTTTGACGGACGTCACAAATTCTTACGAACCAACCAATTATATAGTGTTTATTTATTTATTTATTTCATTTTATTTGGGATTTTTACAGCTATTACATAAACAAAATAATTAGAAAAATCTTAACAACACTAAAGCCAATTAAAAAAATCCACTGTAAATATAATGACACATAATATATAAGAAAAGAAGTTTAGTAATTTTATTTGTGTGACGTTTGTATTCATGTGTATGTGAATGTGTGTATGCGTGAATGAATGGGGGAGAGGATACATGTGCGTGTGGGAATGAAAGAGGGAGAGGGTGCGTTTGTATGGGTGCGTAAGTATGAAAATAATATATTTGCTTAAAACTTGTAAATTGTATTAAAAATGGTACAATAAAGAGCTCAGTAAAAAGTTAGAATAGTGTTGTGATAGATTTCCGGTTTACGGGAAGCCAGTTTACTAATCCACTGACCTCATGGAAGAGAAATTGTGAAGTCACACGCGGAGTATTTTCGAAATTACAAAACTTCAAAAAATCACAGCGCTGATAATACGATACACAAATTATTCTTTAAAAATTTTAGCTTCGTTCGACATTCTCTCAACAAATTAAAAAAAACACTGAACTTTCTCGTTGGGTAGCCTTAAAATATTAACAGGTTGTATTCGGAAACTATTCGGCATTAGAAAATATTGTCGTGAATCAAAAATATTTAACTATTAATATTTTTAAATAATTATCCTAACACGTATGATTACAATAATTTTTAAATTCTGATACATTTTTTTAAAGTTCGTTTTTAATTAAAATATTTTCTTAATATAATTATGAACAAAATTTTGCGGCTCCCTACAGTACTGCCCCCTCTTGTGATGTCCTGATACAAATATGTGTATTTTCCATACCAGACGATGCGATGTTTGCAAATCAAAATATAAAATAGTTTACTTCCCCTCCATAGAAGTCGTTCCTATAGATACCCCCTATTCATGTTCTCCTGATACCATTGACATTAATTTTAAACGAACGAGGCCAAAGAGGTTATGGGTGTGCAAAACGCAATTAATACCTGAGTAGATGGATATAAAACGTATTAGGTATAGTGTAAACTATTTAAATAAAAAAACTTTATTTAAAGCAAAAAAAAGCTAACAAGGACAATTTTAAAAATAAACTGTAAAATAATATCAAATACAACGGAGAAGGAAGTATCTAAGTCCAGGCAAGGCTTATGGGTGGTTTAAGTGGCCACTTTACACACTGTAATAGTCACCATTTTGCTATGCTTGAACAACCATATTTCTTCGATTCTTCCATCTGTTTATTTTAAGGAAGCTGAAACATTTATTTTTGTGAAGATATTTACTTAGTTAAATTTGTCACATATTAGGAAACTCGTATTGTCTAAAAACATATTTTAATTTTCATACTTCATCTTTGACCAGTTTGTTTAATTATTATACAATATCATCACACCTTAGGGGGTATCCAGTCTGTTGTCTACAATCTATGAACAAACTCAAAATATTGAATTAAATAATAGTTTGTCATTGATTGCTCAGACATATTAGTGTTAGTACTTTTATTTATTATGGTTCACAAACAATAAACAATACATTGGTATAATAATCACAAATTGTTATTTTAGATATTGTTCATCAAATATATGTGAACACAGGATGCCCAAATAAAGAAAAATTGGCTAGCTTAATTGAATTCTATGACTGTTATAAAAGTTATTACAATAAAGTATTACCAACGGGTTGTTACAAATTATGTAACCTAACTAACATAAGTGACTATTTGATTAGTGTTCCTATAATTATTTAATGTATCGTTAAAGATATTAATATCAGCGTTACTTTCTACATTATTATACAATCTTAACATACGTGATATAATGCATTAAAGTGCGCCATATTATTATTGAAAGTTGGAAGAAAAAATGTTGTAATATAACATAAGAGAGTACAGAGCGTTCGAGTGTTAAATTACCCTATATTAATGTATTAGTGTCTGTCGGTGAACCAAGTAAACACGAACATTCGTTGGTGTTAGTATGCACACTAGAATAATATTATTTATATGAAAGTAGTAAAAACTGCAACGAAAACAAAATAAAAGAGAAAAAATAAGAAGAAAACATAAATTACACGAGCAAAAAATAAGTCTATGAAATTTTAAAATTAAGATAATAAATGAATATAGAATGATTCTATATCGAAATAAAAAAAAAAGTGATTTTTATTGGAACACGCTTTTAAATTATATGATAGCAGATGAAATATTTTAGGAATTAAAAAAGTTTATTTCATTTTTAAATAGAATTAAAATATGTATGTGACTAATAAAAAAAAAATCTTTATATTTGGATTAATGAAATATCCCAATTACCAATGTCGAAATAATATAATATATTTCACCTTGAAAATTTGTTTAAAAAAATAAATTATTTGTTATAAAATATAACAAAACAGTAGTAGTTCAGTGGCCAAGTACATTTGACCTTGCAAAATGTCATGCTGTTTTTAATATGTTGTATGCTTAGAGTATGTATATACTCTAAGGTTGTATGCATGTACCTAGGGCCTTAGTAAAAGTTTTCTAATTTGGCAAGCCTGTGCACGCGTCAGTATGACCACTTTTTGATCTTTTTGCTCAACAACTCTTTACTCGTGCTTTTAACGAAAAAAATATTTGAGTTTTTTTTATGAAAGGCATTGTGTTTTTGTTATAGTTTTCCCAAACACTCTTAAAATAATTGAGCTTAAAAGGTCTATATTTCAGTATGTATAAATAAGGTTTAGAAAGATATCTCCTACCGGTAAATTGTAGGAAAGTTTGTGTTTAAAAAAAAAAGTCTTTAAATTTTTTGTAGAACGCACAAGTAAAGAGTTGTTGAGAAATATCATAAAAAGTGGTCATATTGACGCGCGCACCGGATTGTCAAATTAGAAAAGATATTAACAACATATCCGAAATCCAAACCAGCATGACCTTTTGCAAGGAAACCCCCCCCCCTTTTTACGACCTGGCCAGTGGGCTATAGGTATCTAATATTTTTTTTATCTGAGTGATATTAAACTTTCTTGGATTTAATGGTATTACATTTTGATCGACGAGAATACGAAAAAAAAGTGTATTTATTGTAAGCAACTGTAATAAATAAATAAATATTACTTTCAAGCTTTAAAGGCATTGAAACGTTGCTGTATCATTTAAGTATTGGCTGAAGAACTAAGGGATAATCGCATGGAAAAAAGGTAAGTTTAATTGAAAAAAATCATAGAAATGCGCAAAACAGATTGCTTAAGCTTTTGTAATGCAAAGTATTTTGCTCATTTTTATGAAGAATTAACAATAATCTTTTTTTATGCTACTGACAGTAAATGCCCGTACAAATTAAATAATAATTCAGAACTTTTTCATGCTTTATAACTTAGGGTTACTTTTTTGTGACGTTTTACTATCAAACATCTTACCTTTCATGAAATTGGTCGTAGGGAGTCAGAAAAGTTGATGCATGCCGCGGATTGGAGATTCTTACTGGATATTGAAAATAAAATATGAAAATAAAGAATAATTTATAAAAAAAATGTATATAAAATGGCAATCATGAAGTTTTGCATTAGATCAAATAAATTGTCTATGTTTTATGAATGTATGTATATGTATATGTATGTGTATGCGCACAGGTGTATGTACGTGTATGCGTATGTCTGTATGTCTGTATGTATATGTATCAAAATGTGTCTACGAGTAAGTTTATATTTCATTAGTCTATGCTTTTTATTAACTTGTAAGCTATTATCATGTATTAAAATGTAATTGCCTAGCTTGGAACAGGGTATGTACCCTTGTTAGCTGTGCAAAGTGAACATAAAATTGTATTTATGATAAAATGTATAAATAAACAACAACAAACAAAATAAAGTTTTAGTCCCAACACTTATGTATGGAAGTGAAACATGGAACTGGCAGAGGAAGGATGAAAGCCGAGTGAACGCGGTTGAAATGCGATCTCTTAGACGAATGTGTGGGAAATCAATGTATGACAGGGTTACAAATGATGAAATCAGGCGAGAGTGTAAATCTGAGACAAGTATAATTGATAAGATTAAGAAAGGGTCTCTGAGATGGTTTGGTCACGTAGAACGAATGGACGACGAGAGAATGGTAAAACAAGTATATATGGCAAAAATGAACGGCAACGTTAGACGAGGACGACCAAGGAAGACGTGGCATGATCAGATAAACCAAAATCTTAAGTCTGGTCATGTCAAAAGCAGACAGAACCGAAGGGCATGTATGACAAGATGTATGAATGTGGAAGAGGCTAGGATTGTATGCCAGGATAGACGTGTGTGGCGGTCCATTCTCACTGCCTACCCCTACGGGGAAATGGCGTGATGGTAGTAGTAGTAGTAGTAAATAAATAAATAAACGAAAAATATTTTATTTTTACGTAAAAAAGTAATTTCTTTAAATATATTATATTTCTATTCGACATTTGTACATTCAACAAATTTCTATCGAACTTCAAGTTTTTTGGCTCATGAAAAGTAGAGTAGATTGATATTTTTTTTTTCCTTTGCAATGCCATGTCCAGATTTTGAGACACTTACCAATGCAAAATATGTTGAGAAAATGCAAGCTGCAAAATTTGAAATATTCCTCTATCAAAATAAATTATTGAATTAAGAAACCAACTATCAACATTTTTTCTATCAAAACGTACGTAATCACGTAAAAGGCGAGAAAGAAATAAAATTTTAACTTTTTATTTTCTATTATTTTTAACGTTTGTAATCGGTCACCGGACATCTTGTATGTAATATCTTAATTTTGAAATATTATCTTATTTTGGGAGGAAGATATAATTAAATTTATAATTTTGTCGTTTGTCTCTTTTGTGATAAACTCTTTCATGTCGCTTTTGTTTGAAATTTGTTGTATAACCGTTAAATAATATTTCTTAACAGTTTCATTCACTAACTGGGTAATTTCCGGTATTAAGATGGAAAGATGTGGATGTATTATTTACCTTATAAGAAAAATTATTTCAGATATTTTAGAAGTTTGTCAAAATTAAAACACCGATGATATCTGCTACGTAAACTATCGTATGCGTATTAGCAAATTACAAAAGAGAAGGAGAACATTTTAGAGAAGGGAATATGGAAGTCTTGGCATTTACAGGGCTTATGATCTGATTATGATGTTTGAACATCCATATTTCTTCAATTCTTCCACCTGTTGATTTAAGTGAAGTTTAAGAGCTAAAACCTTTATTGTTGTGAAAATATTCATTTGATCGAATTATTTCACATACCAGGCAACGCCCGAAAACAATTTTCCAATTTTTAAACCTTTTCTTGGACCCGTTGGTTTTATTACAATATTTTGAGTGCAAATGGGCCCTGTAAATGCCTAGATCCCCGTATTCCTTTCTCTAAAATGTTCTCCATCGCTGTTACAATTTGTAAATCCCAATGGCTCCTAGGGGGTGAAAACCAGTATTTTGTGTACCAGCATTTGGACAAACTCAAAATATTAGAATATCGTATGTGTGTTGAAAATATCAACTTCAACAGAGGCAGTTATCGTCGTTTATGCTATGCACTGGGTAATATTTGCCATTCTGCCTATGCTGGAATATTCACATGTATCCAACTTCTCCGCTTGCTGATTTTTGTGGAGTTTTTTTGTGAATAGCTGAAACTTTGGTGTGACCCTGATATGGGTGAGATTCCACCGAATTATTTCACCTACTAAGCGTTGCATCGTCTGAAAATACACTCCAATTATATTGTTTGTGTTTCGTCGACAAGTTTGACTCCGGTCGCGATTGGGTTAATATCCCTTGCCCGCCAGTAACTCCCTCCGTCAGCGCGACACTTTCGCTCGCGCGATTAGCCATTTCTGGTGACAAATGTACCACGGTTCGGTTAGTGTCAAGTGATCCCGCCGCATACACACTGTACCAGGGACCTTATTACGGAACGAGCTTCAAGTGATCAATAATACGAACAAATGGTCGACTTATTTTTACCAAATTGTTGGTTAAATTTTTGAACAAACTTGACATTACCGAAGACATAAAATTTGTTGTGGCATATCATTTAAAAAATAATAACGTTTGGCCGGGCTCCATTTTATTCACCAGAAAACCTGCTTTTATTTATTTATTTAAAACTTCATTACGCCCACTACATAGTGCCGCGTACTTACACATTTTTTGCTGGACAGCGAATGAGTCTGACTCAAATGTAGTACAAATTTACACGAGAATGTTTATTTATAATGGCTTAAAAAATATATAATACGAGATAAGAAAAAAAGTTAAAGAGTCTAAGAGAGCGAATGAGTCTGACTCAAATTTACACGAGAATATTAATTTATAATGGCTTAAAAAATATATAATACGAGATGAGAAAAAAAAGTTTAAGAGTCTTCTTTTCTTGGATAACCTGTTTTTAGGGATCCTGTAGAGTAGACATGTGTAGTTCGCGAACGACCCGGTCATACTGACAAGGTCGGAAACATTGAACTAGAGATATGTTTCTTTCATCTCAGTCAGTTAGTTCGCGAACGAAAAGAGCGACAAACTAAATGGATCTTCGTGTCATTCGGATCTTCGTATCTTTTGTATCATTCGTATATTCTATATCTGTATCTTATTTAGTTCATTCGTTCGCAACGATTGTGTTCGTATTCCGTGTCACCATACGGTATGCGTAGTTAGTAGATAGCTTACGTATAGGTAAATTATTTTAAGTTGAAGTCACACATATATAGTCATTTTCTCTTTCTCTCTCACAATCGCACACACTCCGCTCGAGTGAACGAAATAACCATACGAATTAGAGACCCGAAAGAAACGAAGAAACAAATGATACGAAAGATACGATGATACAAATGATGCGAAGATACATTCCTTCAATTGAACTACTTAAAAGAATCGGTCACTTCGAAGATACAAATCAAGTGACACGTATCTTTTCGGTGACAGGGTCTTACCCACCTGTACTTTAGAGTGTTCAATTCGATTTACAATATTAAAATATTTAAGAATGATTTTGATTTGTTTTTTGATAGATTTTTTGTTATCTGTCAATCGCAAGTTTGATGGTGGTGAAATATTTGGGTAAATGATAAGAACCCAAAGATTAAAAAAAATAATTTTAATCTAGGGGCCAATTTCTTTTAGTAAAAAAATGTCGTGTTAAACTATGGGAGACAAGTTGCGGTAGAGCGGGGATCGAATCTGTAACCTCCTGATGCCACCTCCACGACAATACTACGGGACCACAACATCCATATGTTATTTAAGGAGTTAGTTTTATTTTATTATAAGTTTGCCGGGGGTAAAGGAACGATGATGTTCTCCGACGGATGGAAAAAGATAATGAGGTACTAAAGACCATTAAGAAAAGAAAACTTGCGTACTTTGGGCATGTGATGAGAGGCGAAAAATATAACATTTTACAATTAACATATTACAACAGAAATAAAGAACATTTAAGAGAAGGTA
Organism: Micrasema longulum; assembly: GCF_059751315.1. NCBI lineage: Eukaryota > Metazoa > Arthropoda > Insecta > Trichoptera > Brachycentridae > Micrasema > Micrasema longulum. Next base: position 563,256 of record NW_028277293.1, read on the forward strand.
ATATAGAAGTCTAGGCATCTACAGGGCTTATGACCTGTCAATGGCTGGTTTAAGTGGCCACTTTACACACTGTGTAACATTCACCATTCTGCCTATATTTGAGCACATATAGCCTGTAAAACTTTCAGTGTGTAAAGTGGCCACTTAAACCAGCCATTGACAGGTCGTAAGCCCTGTAGATGCCTAGACTTCTATATTACCTTCTCTTAAATGTTCTTCATCTCTGTTGTAATATGTTAATATAAACAGCTCCCCAGGGAGTCGAATCCAGTCCTTGTCTACAAAAAATTGGACAAACTCAGTCATTCTACGGGGAAGGATTGAAGGAAGACGCAGCGCAGGTAGAAGGCGCATCTCTTGGCTTAAGAACTTACGCGACTGGTTCCATTGCGGCACTCAGTCCTCAGCTCAGGGCAGCTGCCAACAAAGTAAGAATCGCAACGATGATTCCCAACCTCCGTCGGGGAGAGGAACCATAAGAAGATTAGTTTGTCACTTTAAACGTGTTCCGTAATAAGGTCCCAGGAATGCTTACTGTTTCCGCGATATTTGTGTTCCCTTTTCTTCTCAGCATTCGTTGGTAGCGTTCCCGGTTGTTCTATTTTTGTAGCTAGATATCTCAACAGAAACGAAGGCTTTGCAAGAAAAGTATATGGTCAGCTTTACAGATGTTATGATCTGTCATATACTGATTCAACACTTTAAGGAGTCTGTCTGGATGAATGGATCATTGTGATACTGGTTAACCAGTTTAAAATATGGAGATGCCCAATTATATGTACGTATAAATATAATATGTAATATTATATATACGAGTATGCATATAAATATAATATGTAGAAACGGATAATATCTGTACGATTACATATGTAGGTACGTATTTGCATCATATCTGAAATATTTAGAGCTTTCAATGTCCCTTACACTGTCGCCCTCATTGTTTACTACGTAGGGACAAGGGGAAATATAAATAAAATAAATAAATTCATCACCCAGTTCAAACCCCTTCATGTTGATAGTGATAGCAAACGTTAGTATCTACTCTCTGGAGCACCAGAACGCCTCCAGGTGACCCTCGAGGCCGGTCACCGGCGGCGCACCCTAAAGCAGCAGACTTACCCGAAGACTACTGGTTGCGAACCAACATTTGCCATCATCATACTTACTCAAACTGTGGTTATTGATCTGCGAGAGAAGAGTGACAGAAAGACTACGTGGACTCTTTACCCTCTCAATACAACGTATCAAATCCCGATCCAATGAGAAATCAATTGTACAATACAATGCTTCGTGAACTTCAATATTAACCTCTTATCTTGTCCCATGTTTTGAAATGAAATATAGCCGTAATACAGCCGGCTTCAAAAATCATATTGTGCACCGAGCGATCGAAGAGCATCTATCCATACTAATATCATACGAGTAAATGAGAATGTGTGTTTGTTTGTTTGTTTGTGTTTCCTTCACGTCTCAACTGAGAGACCGATTGACAAAACATTTTGCGTAGGGATGGCCAAAGAGGTGAGAATTAAAATATACTTACTTTTCATCCCGAAAATATAAAAAAAAAACAAAAAAAAAAAATGAAATATAGTAACAACGAATAGCATTATTTGAAAATGAGTGGGTGGGATGTCAAAATAATAAAATTAAAATTAATTTATCAATTTTTATAATTGACTTGCTTTATCAATGGTAAGTTTGGTTTATTTATTTTTATTTGGGAAAAAAACAGTTTTTACATGTATTGCATACAGAAAATATTTTAACGAAAAGTGTGAAAACAGTCGATATAAATTTTCCACAGTGATGTAAGCTATTGATTAAGTATATTATAGGCATCAAAATAAAAGCAACTTAAACTTTGAGAAATGTTTGGCACTTAGAAGTTGCAAATAAAATAAAAATACATATATGTAGGTATATACAATTATAAAAATAAAGTAAATAAAAATAAAATAAATTTAAATTTAAAGAATAAGAAAATAAAAAAGTTATCTAAAAATAGTAGTTTGTAGTTCTTCACATCGCGAGGGAGCGACCGATTGACGTGATGTTTCGCATAGAAGTAGCCAGAGAGCTGAAAAGTGAAATAAGCTACTTTCCACCCTGAAAAAATCCACTTACTCGGGAAAATACCACGCGAGCAAAGCCGCGCCCATAAAAGAGCCATTACTTAAAAAAGCTGAATTTGCAGGAGAGCCAAAAAACTTAAATGCATTGTCAAACCTTGTATTTTTCATTGAGTATTTTTTTTTAATATCAAATTTTAAAGCGATGTATCATATCGAAGGTGGAAAGGCAAAAATTACCAAGCGAAATGTAGCGAACTTTTCAGAAGAGCCAAATAAAGTTTTTTTTAAAGTATAAAAAAAACACTCATTTACCTATTGTATTTGCGTGATTTGCATATAATTTATTTAAAAAATTAAAATACGATTTTTTTACTAATGAAAAAAAAACTTTAATTGGCTGTAAGACAAACTGCAAAGTTCGCTACGTGTCGTTTAGTATTTTTTTCCGTAAAAAAATTTCTTAAAATATGACACTGTTTGAGAACGGCGTGTTAGTGAAGTGTCATACAGCCATAAGATGGTAAATCGTAAATCTAGAAATACGTCGATTTTTTAGCATACAAGAGTTTTTTTTATAATTGATCCTGTAAACTTGACTAAAAATATTTTTGTTACCTAAAGTGTAGATTCCTTTAAAGAGGGATTATTCCAGAGCTGTAAAGTCCCGTTTCTATTTTTCTCTTCGCAAAACTCAGAGGTAAGTCTTAAAGCTTGCCACCATATAGTATTTATACATTGCAAATGATCGCTGATTGTCTCCTATAATTCGAGGAATGTATTTTTTCAGTACGTACACGATGTTTGCAAAAATTCTAACGACTTTACTTTTTTACATGTTTATACCCTGAACTCGCTTGATCTACGTTTTTAAAATAATAAATGCATCTTACTTGAAAATGTGGGTAGTTAAAATACCCACTTTCAAAAATATTGGTGGATTATGCATATTTTTCTTACTAAAAAATCAAATCTCGGTTATTCCTTATAAAACTGTATTTTGAGTTCGCCAATTTTTTTATAGATAAGGAAACTATAACATAAATAATTCAGTCAGATAAATCTCACCCGCATCAATAAACGTTTAACCTTTTTAACTTCACAAAAATCAACGGTTGAAATAATTGAAGAAGTAAGATGTTTAAACATAGGCACAATGGTGAATGTTACTCAGTGAGTAAAATGGCCACATTAACCAACCAATGGCATATCATAAGCCCGGTAGATGCCTAGACTTTCATTTTCCTTCTCTAAAATGTTTTAGGCTAATTATCTATTTATTTATTAACGGTCCTAGACAATTTGTACAAAATATATAAAATAGTTAAACAATATGGTAGAGCATAGTAAAGGAAAAGCATAGTAAATAGAAATGGTTAAATATAATTATATTATTTTTAAGTTTTAATGTTTGATTTATAATTCATAATTTTTTAAATATTTTTATAAATGCATCTACACCATTGTTTTCTAGATTAAGTATACCCACGCAGATGCCAGCCTAAGAGGGATTTTTCGTTCTTATAAATAAAGTGATATTTGTATATTATGTAATAAAAAATGTAACAAACGTAAATAAAAAAATTGTAAATAAATGATAAAGTACAAGATCATTAGATTTGTGATAAAACATGAGATACAAATTAAGTTAAGGTATGTTCATTCGAGCTGATCCAACTATTGTGTGAGCATAGTCAAGTGTGTCCATATTAAGAAACAAGTTTTTTTTTTATTAGTTAGTGGTGGGTACCCTTTTACTATCTACCTTGTTGGAAATTATTTAAAGAGCATAGCTAATGCTTTAATGCTTTCGAAATTTAAAATGTATTTCAACTCGATATGAACCTTCGTTTCACGAAATAATTTGAAGCCGAATGAATCAGGGCTAAGCTCCTCAATAGAGTTGCTGATTTGTTCCCAACAGCTGCTTCTTACACTTTGGGAGATCTATTAGCACCGGCATATCGGGGGCGGGAACGTTTTTAAATAAAATGAATGCATGTTAAAAGCGACATCTCCACGGCGACAATTAAATCCGGCAATTCGGCGACACAAGTCAAAAGTTTAAAAAAAACACCCGATCAACGAGGAAGCTTAGAGCCTGCCAAAATCGGATCTTAAAAATGTTTTCCTGGACTAGATACAAACATTTTATTGTACGGCGAAACCTCTGAAGTGTACGAGTAAAACAATTTTAAAAAAAAATTGTTGCAACAGAGAGGGAAACCCTTTTTTAGAAGGAAATATGGAAGTCCAGGCATTTACAGGGCTTATGACCTATCGTTGGCTGGTTAGGGTGGCCACTTTACACACTGCGTAATATTCTGCCCATGTTTAAACATCCACCATTCCACAACACTTCCATCTGTTGATTTTGAGAAGTAAAAGAGCTAAAACCTTTATCATGCGGGTAAGATTCGTCCGGCTGAACCAATTCACCTACTAGACAACGCCTAGAAACAATTTTCCAATGTTTATACTTCTTCTACTAGTTAGTCAATTCAAAAATGTTTTGAGTCTGTCCAAATGTTTGCAGACTGGCTGGATTTCCTCCCCAGGGAGTCATTTATATCTTAAATTGTCGTAACAGTGAGGGAACATGGGCAGAATGGTGAATGTTACAGTGTGTAAAGTGGCCACATAAACCAGCCAATGACAGGTCATAAGCTCTGTAAACGCCTAGACTTCTATATCCCCTTCTCAAGAATGTTTTTTCTCACTGTTGCAACAAATTTACATCTAAATGACTCCCTAGGGATACAGCCAGTCTGCAAACATTTGGACGTACTTAAAATATGTTTTTTTAAAAAATTTTTAAAATCGAACGTATTTCGAGCGCACTATTCATACCGTAATCTTTTCCTTCCAATCATAAACCCGCGGAATGAGTCATTCCGCATGACCAATTAATGAGGAAGTTTAGCACTACGGGAAATAGGAAACGATGGTTTTTTCTTGCACGCGGTAAAAATTAGAGCATTTAATTGTAAGGCTAAATTTCTCGAAAACACGTGCGTATGTTTTAAATTAAACTTAACATGGTTCATCAACTGGCACTACGCATTACAAAAATGACACGTAATGGGCCCCATTGCCGACTGCGACACGGTACAAATAACTAGTACATAATCACTTTTTTTTTACAAAACATATAGTTTACCCTGAAGATGGCTCCTGCAATGGTAGCCGAAACGTCAGAACAAATCTATCTCACACGGTATCACCTAAGAAACATACGTATTTCCTCGAAAAAATGTTTTAAAAAATTATGAAAATGAACTACGTGATTAGTGAAGTGGTAGATTTTCGATTTCCGAGAAGCCAAGTCACCAATCAGCAAAACTCACCGACCAAAATTTGTGACGTCACAAGCGGAGTAATTTCAAATAAATGCTTACTCATGTGGAGAGTATTTCATTTTTATTATATGGGGCGCGTGCTTAGTCGGAAAAATAGACTTCATTTATTTGAATGCTTCGTAGAATAAAATGAGTCTTGCGGAGAAAAAAAGTGCCTCTTCAAAGTGAATCAATAGTAAAATACAGTTATGTGTTTGAAATACGGACCGAATCCTGGACCACGGTTTTTGACTCGATAGCTACTCTCAAGTAAACAATCCCGGAAACAGGAAATTCAGGGGAAATGGGCCCTGATACAATGGGAAGTGACCAGAGTTACTCGTATCTTCGACTGTCTATAAAGAAAAACCGATATTTGTGTACGAAAATGAGTGAATGAGTGAGAAAATGATTTCCATGAGCATTTTAAGTATCTTCGTCGGTAACCTTTAATTGAATATGTTTAGAAGAAAAAAATGCATGCATATTCTGCTTTTCATACGGAAAACTTAATTTTACTATGTAGATAAATCAACAGTATTTTGAGTTCGTCCAAATTTTTGTAGACAAGGACTAGATTCAACTCCCCGGAGAGCTGTTAATATTAACATATTACAACAGAGATGAAGAACATTTTAAAGAAGGATATATAGAAGTCTATGACCTGTTATTGGCTGGTTTGAGTGGCCACTTTACACACTATTTAACATTCACCATTCTGCCCATATTTGAATATCTATATTCCTTCCATTCTTTAATATGTTTATGTTTGTGAAGTTAAAGAGCTGAAACCTTTATTTATGCGAGTGAAATTCATCTAATTGAATTATTTCACCTACCTACTAGGCAACGCCAGAATTTTTTTATTTTTTCAATTTCTATACTTCTTCATGGACCGGGTGGATTTATCAACAGTATTTTGAGTTTGTCCAAATTTTTGTAGACAAGGACCGGATTCAACTCCCGGGGAGCTGTTAACATTAACATATTACAACAGAGATGAAGAACATTTTAAAGAAGGCAATATAGAAAATATGGGCAGGATGGTGAATATTACACAGTGTGTAAAGTGGCCACTCAAACCAGCCAACGACACGTCATAAGCCCTGTAGATGCCTAGACTTCTATATTGCCTTCTTTAAAATGTTCTTCATCTCTGTTGTAATACGTTTATGCAGATAAAATTTAAGATAATCGTTAGCTTTTTATTGAAATCGGCCATGGTTGGCAAAATTTTGATTTTAATGGTAGTTATACTGAAATAAATTATTGTCCCTGGACTGGTATCTGAGACTTCTAAAAATTATTTCCAATTTAATCCCAGTCGGTAAACAATTCGCTTCCCTCTTTTTTACGATCCTGTGAAGTACATATTATGTACTTTTTTTATTCGGAAACAAGCCATTTTTCCGTAAAGGTGGGCTCCGCCAAGGAGACATGTTATCAGATGCGGTGTGCGGTTTGTGGTGGGCCAGCTGGTAGCTGAGACGTAACACTCATCTTACCTTCATGTAACAGATCACCAAAATACACTGCACGTATTGTACCGATGCAGTCCCTATGCACCATCTGGTGCGGATAGAAGTATGATTATAATGATGATATTTCCTAGTTCTTGGACTGGCATGGCGCCCAAAGCCCAGATTATTTTTACATTAATGGACGACAAAAGTTGATCGCTGATACACTCAAATTATATTACCAATGCAATGCCCTATGCATCAAAAGGTGTGGATAAGAGAGTTATGAAGTTGATGCCTTAATAAAGTTCAAATGTATATTCTCACTCAACACTAACTACTAATACTGATAAAAAAATATTAATTTATTGAGGAAGTTCAGTGCTACGGGAAATTTGATACGTATAAACTTGCAGGCTGTATAAATTAGAGCATTTAATTGTACAGCAAAGTTTCTCGAAATGTATGAAAAAAAAACTACTTCACAAGTTTACATGAACACATGTTGACAATAATCAATCAATTACAGCGTTGTTAGAGATTTTCGGTTTCCGGGCACCTATGTTTTTCTACGTTCAGCGTTTTGATGTGTACGGGGTTCCGTTTTTAAATGTCAAGAAAACTCACCGCCATGACATGAATTCCTAACGTCACGGGCTGAGTAGTTTTAAAATTACGAAACTTTAAAAAAGCATAGCGATAATAATACGGTATTTGAAAATGTTTTTTTTTCGCTTGGTTTGATAGTCTATTAACAATTCAAAAAAACATTGAGATTCCTCATTCAAGGTATAACGGAATTGGTGCCAAAGATGCGGAACGATTTTGAGACGGAAAAAATACCAAATAATTTTCATTAGATTTGGCAATGTTTTTCACGCTGGGATCTCAACAAATATAGAAGATTTGTATGGGGAACATACTATCTTCGATATAATTTGAGTAATAATTCTTTAGAGAAGCCCATTAGCTCTATGGCATATTATAAAAAAAGCGTTCCAAATTTTTGGTTGGTTTGGTTTGGTTTTTAGTTTAACAACAAACGTGTAACGGACGGTTTCGGTTAGCGCATGCAACGAGGAACTTCAGTCCTACGCGAAATTGGATACAAAAAAATATTTCTTGCGCGCGGTAAAATTAGAGCATTAAATTGTACTGCAAAGTTTCTTGAACATGTACAAAAAAAGAGTACTACTTTTAACGACGTCACTGGTTCATATGAACCAACCAATGATATGAGAGCTGTAACGGATATACGTTTTGCTTACCGTAAACGAACCAATCATAAGAAGTGACAGAGAAGAACCTCTGACGTCACACGCGGAGTTATTTCTGAAATGCAAAGCGTTAAAAAATCACAGCGCTGATGATACGATATATAATATACATATTTATATATTTTTTGATTAGTTTAATAGTCTCTTAACAAATAATAGTAATTAAAAAAGATACTGAACTTCCTCATCACATTTCAAGTACTTACGGCCCGTTGTATTGCTGTAATATGTAGCTAAACTCGTGGTCAATAATCACATAATGGTTTTTATCCGTATAGGCCACTCTTTAGGTTATTACTCTACGGGTAAAACCCTTTAAATGCATTGTAAATATAACGGATTTTTTTTTTTTAATGTTTGGATCAACATTTTTTTTCAGCATATTTTGGACATGACGCATACTCATGAATTCACCTCATTTCCTTTAAGTTGTTGGATTAGATTTTTTTAAGACTATTCAGCAAATGGAGTTAACGGTATCCACATAAAAAACAAATAAAAAAGTCTGTGTTTATACTAACATGATAACTTTAAAAGTAAACCTCGGAGGATTTAGAGGGTTTTATCAGTTATTAGTGCTCGAAAAATGACATATAACTGCATTAACAAATTGTTATCTCAAAATTTGTCATAGTTATTATCTTCAGGGTAATAACGCGCTATCGGTATAGAGCCGCCCATACAGACGAACATCTTTCTAGGATTATCAATAGCGAAGTTAGCTATAATTTACAGCAAAACAATGGCCGTTGATATAATGTAAAAAAGAACATCACTACAAAGTTGGAATACTTGAAGAAAGGAAAGGAACACAGGAATGGATCTACCTTTGATGCGTTGAGGATATTTTGGATATTGGAACACTGGATAATAAACTTCACTGTGAATTATTGAACAATTTAAGATAATTTTCACAACAATGCGCGACGCTTCCAGAATTCTTATGAAATGCGATTTAATGTCAAAATATTGTTTGTAATGTTACAGATCCAAATGTTCCATATATTTTTATAAATCTTCTATCTTGATGTTATGTCTGTACCATCAAAATTAGTCAAGAGAAAGATGGGAAAGAAAGGTAAACGGCAAGGGCCGCCGATTATGAAGACTATCTTCATCCATACATATCCAGACGGCATAAACTAACTTCGATATTTATGTACGAAAATATGTAGGAGTATATTTGTGTAAAAAATTCAAAGCATATTTGTCGGTAACCTGTTATTGTACATGTTTAGAAGAAAAAAAATTGTACAGAAAACTTAATTTTAATTTTTGGATAAATTTTCTTCATTTATTTATTTGGGAAAAAACACCCGTTTTTACATATAATTCATCTATAAAATAAGGGTACATTGTAACTTAAAAAGTAAAAACCGTAAGTAATAATTTTCCACGGCTATGTAAGTTATACATTAAAATAACCCAGTAATAGAATAAAATTAATTTAAAAGTTAAGAAATGTTAGTAATTCAGAAAAAGCAAAATAAATATGTAAATATAATAAATAATCACAAAAAGTAAAAAAAAATAAAAAAATACATGTTTATGATAAATAAGTACATTTATAAATTTGTTTTTTTAATTAGGAAATAAAAATAAAAATAAAATCAAAACATAAAAAAATATTTAAGAACGTACAAACATAGACATGAATATATAGTTTTAATGATATACTCATATAATTAAACGGGCGTATTATCAACGCCTATAAGTAATCTTTTATATTTAGATAAAAAATGTCTGGGTGACCGGTTAACTTTTAACTTCTTTCTTCTTCTAATCTTAACTGTTTACTTCCTTTTAGAAGACTGGTTAAATAATATTGTTAATGCTGTTTTATACTAAACAGGTACTAAGGTCGAGAATCGCAAGCACAGTGACGAAACCGTCAGTTACACGATTGTTAATAAACCGAAACACCAAACCAAAAATTTGCAACGTTTTCGTTCGATGCAATAGAGCGAAATGGCATCTTTATAGCTGTAGCGCATTATTGCTTAGTATTATCAGTATACCGACGATATCAGTATACGAAATTATGTAAAAATTAATTATATGTCAAATTAACACCTCAACTCGAAGTCGTATTCCGATTACCTGTCAATCCGAAACCCGATTGTTCGTACCTACGTTAATCTTTCGCTTCGATGTAAAATAAAAAAAAACGGTTTACAGTTGTAAATCTTATCCGGTATACATTTACAACCGAATCAATAAATAATGTTTTAAATTTGTTTTGACACTTTTACGGGATGAGGAACTTCAGTCCTACGGGAAATTGGATACAATAAATGTTTTCTTGAGCGCGGTTAAAATTGGAGTATTAAATTATGCGTCAAATTTTCCTGAAAATGTACGGAAAAAATAATAACAACTTTTAACGACGTCACTAGTTCATATGAATCAACCAATGATAAGAGAGTTATAGAAGATGGACCAATGAGAAAAACTGATCGAGAATAAGCGAAAATGAACCTCTGACGTCACACGCGGAGTTATTTCAGAAATACAAAAAAATATAATAATCTCCCTTATGAACTAAAAAATATTAAAACTAATATATCAATAAATAAATTCAAAGTAATTTATTTCAACAGAGAGGGAAAACGCTTTTGAGAAGGGAATATGGAAGTCTAGGCATTTACAGGGCTTATGACCTGTCATTGGCTGGTTTAAGTGGCCACTTTACACACTGTGTAATATTCACCATTCTGCCCATGTTTGAACATCCCAGCCAATGACAGGTCATAAGCCCTGTAAATGCCTAGACTTCCATATTCCCTTCTCAAAAGCGTTTTACCTCTCTGTTGAAATAAATTTGAGTGTGAACGATTCCCTGGGGAGAGGGTCCAGCCAGTCTGCAAGCATTTGGACATACTCAAACATTGTTGAAATTCAAAGAAAATTTTAAAAAAAAATTTGAATAAGTGTAAAAATTGCTTTCAATTTTAATAAGTATTAATGTATTATTATTTTCTGCTTTTCCTTTTATTTCCTATAACTTTTAATTTTAATCTCATTTACTCGAAAATTAAAACTTGAATAAATTCTAATAAATAAATAACTCCAACACTAAGTCACTCTCCGAGCATAAGAGTTAAGTCTCTTTATTTAGCGAGTTACAGTTATAACATTTACTAGATGTATAAAAGTAGATTTATATAGATTTAAAAAAACATGTATATACCATTTATGAAATATATTGATTAATAAAAACAAATAAAAAAAAGGTTACAAAATAATACGATATAAAAAATTGAAAAAAAAGTAGCCTAGATTAATGGTCTATAACAAATATAAAATAAAACACTAAATTTCCCCATTACGAAAATAAAATAAACCAATATCTGTACCTTACAGGATAAAAAACTAGAGGAGTCACATTTATTTATTTATTTACGGTTCTCTGAACCTTTTACATAATTACAATAAAACCAGTGAAAAAATATAACAAAAAATAACATAATATTAAAAAAAGAACAAAAACATCGAGAAAAGTATACAATGGTAAACAGTATTTATATATAAAAAAGAAATATTACATCTGTAACAAATATAAATATTTACCTTTGAATGAAATGTTCAGGAAACAAGATGTTGTGATTTCTAAAACATGATAACTTTAGAATTAAATGAAATAATTTCAATCTATAAAGAAGATTCAATGTAAAATAATAATAATTTTGTCAATAAAAGTACATATTAAAATAAAAATTCATATTAAAGTGTCTTTCCAGTCACCTGCTGATGTTTTTTTTACTAAAAAAAAGTGGACTTAATTTGTTTCAAAAAGCATTTTTATGACGAAAGTGAACTTCCGCGTTTTATCTATAAATGTACAGATCATCGTAATTCCCTTTTCTTACCTAATGGTGCATAGGCCACTGCAGTAGGACACCAATCACAGCGCATCTAGATAATTTGTGTTACGTGAAGGTAAGATGATCAGTCTTACGCTTCAGGTGCCAGTCCAAGAACTGAAATATTCTAGCTGGGAATCGAACCCGACACCTCTAGTAGGGTAGGAAAACGCGCTGACTATTACACCACGAGGCAGACGAGGCACATATATATTAATGTTAAAATATTTATAGTAAGTAAATATTTCAATATAAAATAGATAGTTTTAATAGTTAGTAAAATAGATAGTTTTAGGAGTTAAAATATTAAAAAAATTATCATATTAAAACATGATAATTATGTAGAAAAAAAATTAACACTGGCAGAATCATTCTGCTTAATTGAATGATAGCCATTTAAACAATTGAAAATATTTAAAGTTTTGAGTAGGCATACAAATAAAAAGTACATTTTGAAATAGGTTATGAAAGTATAAAATAATTGAAAAATGGATTAAATTTCAAGAGTATTTTTAGGAGTTTTTTAGCAGATCAAATAATATTTGATATAAACTCCAGAAGAATAAGATAATTTTAACACCAACAATCAGAAGATACATGAATTTTACAAAAAAATATATTTAAACATAAGCAAAATTATTAATGTTACACCGGGTATAAAGCGATTTCAGCCAATGATGATATTATTCCAATATTATTAATTCACATATTTATTCGCATATTATATTATGCAAATTAAGTATCTAGTCCTGGCTAATTTTCTGACATAATAATCCCTGGTAATGTTTGGAATTTTATAACTACATTTTTACTCTTCATTTCTGTTGCAATATATTTAATACTTTGTATGGTTAAATTATTGTGTGATTATTATAAACCGACCTACTTATTATTATTAAACAGTAATTGTTAGATTTTTAAGATATCAGATAAAATAAATATTCGAATAAAAAATCTACAAGGTTCGTTAAAATAAAGTAGAAAACCTTTTGATATCATAATCAAAATTATTTCATATCTATACATACGAGTACATATTTATTTGAAAAATTAAAAGCGTTGGTACCTAATAGAAAATATGTGAATCTACTAAGTACAAGAATGAACTAATTTTAATGTTTTAATAATTTTAGTTAAGTATTATTTTTAAGACGATTTTGAATCTGACGTCAGATAAAAATCATCAAAAACTTTTGTTCGCTCGATTTCCGAAATAAATGAATGCATAACGGGGAACAAAATGCTCTTAATTTGTTGGGAAGGGTCTTTGAACACGCTCGGGCCGCACACAGCACGCCTCGTAGCACGAAGCGACAAATTACTTCAAAATAAATTTAGATACAGATAAATCGTATAGGTAAGCGGGAGGCGGCGACAGACAAGCCCCCTTCCCCGCCTCCTGCCTCCGGGTATGAAGTGTTAAAATGTCACATAAATTATAGAAAAAAACCAGCTTCTCGTTCCCCTAATTGTCCCGTTGACGTGTCGACATTCCCGAGTTCAAATCTCCATTAATCCCGCCCGAAATTGCGAAGGATTAATTGAGCACGAAATATTCGGGAGTATCCGACACAACTGTTTTCTACCGTATCCCAATTTCCCAAAAACTATGTGGATATTTATAACTTCGTGAGTTCATAAGAGTAAGCACTTAAATCTGTTACAAAGAGATTTTATGATTAGTTTGTCGAATGGATTAACTTGTAGAATCTCGTATTATGACAAAATAAAAGACGAGTTTTTTTATTTTGCTTACATATAAATATTTATTTAATAAATAAATGAGTATATATATATAAAACATGTACCTTAAAGGACAAACGACGAGAGTCATTGAACGAAATGTTTAGGAAACGAGATTATGTGATTGTGCGAATTCCAAAACACCATAACTTTGGAACTAAATTATATCAACAATATTTTGAGTTTGTCCAAATTTTTGTAGACAAGGACTGGATTCAACTCCCTGGGGAGCTGTTTATATTAAAATCCTAGTATGTAGGTGAAATAATTTAATTAGATGAATCTCACCCGCATAAATAAAGGTTTCAGCTCTTTAACTTCACAAACATCAACAGATGAAAGAATTGAAGAAATATGGATGTTCAAATATAGGCAGAATGGTGAATGTTACACAGTGTGTAAAGTGGCCACTTAAACTAGCCATTGACAGGTCATAAGCCCTGTAGATGCCTAGACTTCCATATTACCTTCTCTTAAATGTTCCTCATCTCTGTTGTAATATTTTAATAAATTATATCATTTTAACTTATTAAGAATTTTTAATTACAATATTTAAGTTTGTCCAAATGTTTGTAGACTACATACTAGGCGTTGCCTAGTTTGTGAAAAAAATCAGTCAGATGAATGTCTTCACAACAATAAAGGTTTCAGCGCTTTCATTTAACTAAAATCAACAGATGGAAGAATTAAAGAAATGTGGATGTTTGAACATAGGCAAAATGGTGAATGTTACACAGTGTGTAAAGTGGCCACTTAAATCAACCAATGAAAGGTCATAAGCGCTGTAAATGCCTAGACTTCCATATTCTCTTCTCTAAGGTGTTCTCCATCCCTGTTGTGATTTGTTAAATAATATTTATTTTTATAAAATAGCACACATTAAAATGGCGCATCCGGGAATTCTGATGTTTTTCGCGCTGAAACAAAATATATAATATATAATAATCTAAACATGTTTTAAATGATTAAAACTTTATTACAACAAAAAAACTGTAAATTACAATCAGCAGAATAACAACAAGGTTCAATAACAATAACATACAAATTCAGGTATATTTATTTTGGAGGATGGTAAATAATCTAAAAATTATATGCGACGGTTATCGGTGTTTATTACCACAAACTTTATCAAATCTTGGGAGCAATGTGCAGAGTGCCTCTCCTGTCTCCTTTTCGACTACTACTGGCTCGATATTTATTTTTAATTGCAGCCAGTGCCGAATAGCCTGTTTCGCGTAAATAAGACGTTACAAACGGTATAAGTATCCGCATTTCTTTGCAACACCAAGATTCATACTCTCCGCTTAGATTCATTCAAAATAAAATTAAAGTTTCATTCGGAAACTTTTGTTTTAGTGAGCTATCGCATATTCTTTTTTTTTCTCCCCTGGCGCCTCCCCTCGAAGGCGCGCCTCCCAGGTTGGAAACCACTTCCCCAAAGGACAAAGCACGAGAAACAAGATTTTAATTGTGCGAATTCCAAAACGCCATAACTTTGGAACCAAATTATATCATTTTAATCTACAAAGAATTCTGATAATAAGAACTTACATTTAAAAAGCGCACCTGGGACTACTGATGTTTTTTGCATTAAAACAAAATTGACATCAGATTTATATTTTAATTTTAAAAAGCATTTATTTGACGAAAGTGGACTCAAGTATTTCATAAAGGCAAAAAGCGGACTCCCGCGTTTTATCCTTTAAGGTACAGAAATAAACTTACATTTACCCGGTCTAGAAAACATGGTCTTACTTTTCTTCGTACAAATGCAGTCTCGTATTTTCTCCCTGGATTATGTCACTAGAACAGTGATTTTTTTATGCACTGTGTATATTCGCCATTAGCGTGTCTACGTCGTTTGCTTTTTTGATACATCGTTAACGCCCAGTTTTATCTGCCGTCTTCGGACGTAGGGTATACAAATATGACAAATAATTTCAAACAAAAAAGATACCATCGCAGAAAATTTCATTCTGATACTCTTTCTCAAAAAAAAAAAAACAGTTTTAAGGTGCGGAAAACGGGACAACGAAACCTCAATTTCATCAATTTTTGTTAAGCATAATAGATTTGTTTTGCGCACAATATCTCCATTTCGCTCCGAACTCAAGTGGCTTCTTTTTTATAAGCGCATAAACTTTCAATCTCTCTCACTCCTTTATAATATTCTTCACAATCCTTGCGCTCCAAAATATTTTGCTGAGAATTTCATTTACGTTTCTGATCATGGTCTTTTGCTTCGCTCTTCTCCGGAGAGAACACTTTCCATTCCTCGACAAAGCACATAATTTTTCAGCTATTCCTTTTCCGTCCAAGCCGCTAGACTTAGGAATGAGCTACCCCTTCATATAGAAAATGCATCTTCTCTAGCCACCTTCAAGAAACACCTGAAACATTACTATATATCCCAGGATCCTGAACTCCTTGAATTTTTACTGCTTTTTTCCCCCAAATGTATATTTTTTATCCCTTTCTCTTTCCTTGGTTCGTCTTTCTCTCTCCTTCCAAACTCATTATCTGATCCCACATTTTCCTCATCGTTTAATACGTATAACATAAAATATATTTTAATGTTAATATGCGCAAGCCTTATCTCCCAATTAAATAACAGCTGTTATTATTAAACAATTAGGTTTTTAATTTTTTTTTATTTAAACATATGTATGTATCTTTTATATGTTTATTATTTTTTGGTACAAGATTTTGACCAATCTCTTTTTTTGACCAGGTTGTTTTTAAGTTGGCTGGAAGATATTGCTTTTAGCAATAAGTCCGCCAAAGTACTTATTATTTGTACTTGAAGTTTTAAATAAATATCTGGGAGGCATCTGTGAGAGAGTGACAGAAAAACTATGTTCAAATATTTATTAAAGAATTGCTTTGCTCTTTTGATAAATTGCTTCTAATGGGATCCCTTCATAATGGACCATAGGACCATAAAAAAACCCAACACAGCTCTCAGTTTCATCAGCTGTCTTCGGGCATTCGGTACCGACACAAATAATTTCATTTATACACTATTAAAAACAAAATTGGTTTAGTATTAACTTCAGAGGGAATATGGAAATCTAGGCATTTACAGGGCTTATGACCTATCGTTAGCTGATTTAAGTGGCCACTTCACACACAGTGTAACATTCACCATTATGTCTATGTTCAAACATCCATATTTCTTCAATGCTTCCACCCGTTTATTTAAGTAAAGTTAAAGAGCTGAAACCTTTTTTGTTGAGAAGAGATTCATTCGATCGAATTATTTCACATACTAGGCAACGCCTGAAAACAATTTTTAAATTTTTAAACTTCTTCTTAGACCAGTTGGTTTCATTACAATATTACAATATATTGAGTTTCTCCAAATGTTTGTAGACAAAATACTGGATTTTACCTCCTAGGGAGTCATTAATATTAACAAATTACATCAGAGAAGATTGTTCTCCATCTCTGTTGTAATTTGTTAATCTTAATGATCCCCAGCGAGTGAAATCTAGTCTTTTGTCTACAAATATTTAGACAAACTCAAAATATTGTTTAGAATTTTTTATAATTTTACACTTATAATATTAGAAATCAAATACTGATTTGAGTCTACTGAACACTTTATTTTATATTTACAAATATAAAAAATATAAAAACAAAAATTTCGTGACACATTTCTTATATTTGTAAAAATAAAATAAAGTGTTCAGTACACTCAAATCAGTGTTTGATTTCTAATATTATAAGTTTAAATATGGAGTTCTACAAAATAAACACCAAATCAATCAATAAGATTTGAAATATTTAGTGTTCAGCAATATTTACATTATTTTATTAAGTAGCGATAACTGATGATTTATTAATGCAATTTTTTGTAACTTGTGGTTATTTTGATTTCAGGAAATGTCAATAGACCCGGTATCGCCATCCAATGACATGTTAGAGCCAAAAGAAGAACCGGTCTACGCTATATCCAGCTCTGGGTTAAACGACGCATTAGCTCAATCAGGTTAGAATTTTTAACTTTATTTTGGTTTAGATTACCTTACTGCCGCTGATGCCGCCTTACGTCATTAGAAAGGGGGAAGATTATCGAAAATAGTGTGTAATAACGGCGTCATTATAAAGTTAAATACATACCTAATTTTGAGATTTAATTGAGAATCACTTTTCAGGGCCCGTATTACAATAAGAAGTTAATGAAATCTATATATATATATATATATAAAAGGCATGTTCATATGTGTGTCCTCGATGGACCGAATTACTACTTAACCGATTTATGTGCGGTGTTCAGCGAAAAGTAGATCTTTGCCATGACAATATTTATAGCTCTTAAAATATTTAATTTATTACGTAGAAAAAAAGTTAGGAGCGTGAATATTTTTTTCATCGCTCATCAGTGCTGCATTCACCGAGAATGCATATATATATAAACCAATTGGAAAGGTGTTATTTTTTTAATGTTTATAATTTCTACATATTTATTTATTTTTAATGGATTTTCAGTACCGATAAAATTATATTAAATTACATTTTCGAAAATCGCATACCCACATATAGTGCACCGCTGTTGGTTAGAAGATCAGAGTTGACATTTGCAAAACTCTTTCTCACGTTTCTCAAACTTCTGATCAACCACAAGTGATCGTATTTGTGGACTCGAAAATATTCCGTCTTCAATTTTTGCATCACTAATTTTAGGAAAAGTCTGTATGAGGTACGTGAATCCAGGAACGTTGTCCGTGGCTTTTCGTGGATGATGGAGAAATTCCAAATACATAAATATTTAAAAACAGGATAAAAAGCTGCATTAAATGCATCTGTTAATACTCGATAGATAGAAATAACGTTGACCAGTGAATTATTGTCATAAGTAACGTATTGGCGCAGGCGTCACAATAATATCCTCACAGGGCTAAAACAATAAGTCTTTGTTCCAATATTGGAAACCTCCAACAGGTATTAATATTTAAAAAATAAGGCGTTGCATCGCGTCGGGGTGTGTGCAGCTTGTTTTTTTCGTCCCGTTGCTATTTCCTGTGATTTAAAGTGCGTTCAAACAACCAGTTATTTTTCAAATAACTTACAAGCTTGTTTAAATGTCTATTTAACAAGATGGTGGGGTTTCAGCATTACAAATTGGCGATAGAATAATAACATGGTTAAGGATGGGAAGTGTTCCTTCTTACTCCGTCATAATAATTGGTTGTTTGACATTGCTGGCACAAAGTTACTGTAGAATCTGCCACAACAAAACTTCTTTTGATTTGTTATGAATATCTCGCTTCAAAATGTTCACAAACTATGAAGGTACAATATTTTAACCTAAATCATAGTTATTTCTTTTTTACATTCCTCGCAATATTTGTACAAGCATTAAAAAAATATATGAATTTATTTTAAAAAGGTGGTTTTGGTTCAATTTCACACACATAGCTGTATTCTTCAGCCACCTAGACACAGACATTTTTTTTTATTATTTACAATACATTTTATTTTATCAATAAATTTCGTTGCCCTTTAATAATAAGGAATATTTTTGATGTTTTTTATATTTTTTATTTCCCTTTTCAATTACTATAAAATAAAAAAGAACTTTATAATCTTTCACAAAATATTTTCTTTTCTTTTTCTTGTATTTCAACAAAATATTATACCTGTCTATTTGTTATACAAGCAAAAATTCTAAAACATTTCTTGTATACCCACGAACAGGCCATGCCTTTGAGGGATTTTTAAACTATTTTTACTGTTAATATGTATTTCATTAATATTTATGTATTTCATTACTATGTAATTATCCTTTATTTTTTAAATAGGCGATAATGAGTATTTTTGAAACCTCCTTCTGTTCGCGTTCAATTGAGGAAATAAAGCTTCCAAAGCTGCCCGCGATACTTGGACAGTGTACGGTGAACATGCTTTAAATTACCGATTAATTCGTTGTAAAATAATGAATGAGAATACATTATTGACCAATTTGTTGTATTTTTTAATTGTCCTCTTGTTCTCTATATTGCTAAGTAACTAAAATAAATGTGTTAAAAATCTAACGTTAATCCAAATGAAGCTAATGATGTCGGCTTTGTGTTGTAATGGTCAGCGTTTTAGCCTACCAAGCAAGAGGTCTCGGGTTTGATTCCCGACATGGTTGATATGATTTGAAAATTTAAAAAATAAATAAATGTATATTTTTTTTTGTCTTTTTACAATATATTTAAGAAGTAAAACAGAGTATTGAAAAATAAGGTATATTTACAGAGCATTGAGATACATATTAACAGTAAGAATGGTAAATAAAAAAATCACACAAAGACAGCCTGTTCGTAAATTTTTTGCTACTAAATAAAAAGGCAGGTTTAATATTTTTGTAAAATATAAGAAAGCGAAAAGAAATTACTATGTAAATAATAAGGGGTACTTTTTTAGTTTATAGTAATTAAACCTTATAATTAAAAAGCAACTAAAAATATCACAGAAAAAAAGAGTTAACATCTTTCGTTCGAATCCAGGATAGTGCGTGCTTTTTAAAAGAAGGAAAATTTTAAAAGGGTGTTTTCATACTAGAATATTCCATAGTATCTGGACTGGTATCTGAAACGTATGACTGATCGTCTTATTTTCGTGTAACAAAAATGATCAAGATAAGCTCCGATTGGTATACCAATGCAGTGCCCTATGCATCATTAGGTGCAAAAAGGGAATTGGGTGATTATGATAAATAATCTAACCAGGAATAGAACCGAGAATCCCAACGTGTTAACCACTAAAGTATGGCGGGGAACTGTTTTTCTGTGTTTTATTACATTTAAATGATATAAAATAGATTTTGAACGGTCTGTTTCCTTCGTCACAAAATGTCATTGCCTCCGCTCGTAAATCTCTCCAAAATGCCAACCAAAAGATTTTACGTCGGTATTTTTGTAAAGTATCGTGTTCACACTAGCTACGACTGTTTAACTCTTCATTAATTTACAAGCAGATAATTTCTTATTGTTAAACAACATATTTGGATAAACCAATGTGAATGATTGTTGAAATATCTTATAAGTGAAATTATTTCGAATATAAATGTGTAAATATTTACATATTTTTAACACATGACCATAAAAATACTAAATAATAAATTATACACGTGTCCGGGTGGATAAATAATGATTGCTCTGAAAGTCTGAAAAAGAACCAAAAGCCAGGACGAGCGTTATTGACTTAGATGAAAATCCTGGTTGGCGCGTTCGTCTACCATTCTTGATATCCTAGGTTCGATTTGTAGCAGGGTGGACGTGAAATATTAATTTCAAAGGTGGTTCTGAAATGCAGTATTTCATTGTTACTGGACTGGCATCAGAAGCGTAAGACTGATCACCTTATTTTCATGTAACAGTTGATCGAACTACTCTGCATTTGGTCCACCAATACGGTGTCCTATGCCCCACAGGGTACGCAATGAGGGAGGACCATGATGAAATTATCTTATTGCATTTTTTCATACATTAAAATATGTTTTAATATCTTAGATCCAAAAAGGCCAATGTCAGTTTTATATTTTATATCGATGTCAATTAAGAGGTATACATATTTAAAACAAAATAAACAACAAACAGAAAGGATAGAACGCCTCATCACTCTATCTTTGCAAACATATCTCGCTTCCTCTACATTGATACATCTTCTCATGCACGCGCGCCGATTATCCCGACTTTTAACATGTCCTTCTTCAAGCATTTGTTGGATTTGGTCATGCCATGTCTTTCTCGGTCTTCCTCTATTTCTGCATCCATCAACATTCGCATCGTAAATATTTTTAGCCGTTCTTTCGCTGTCCATTCGCTCTACAGGACGGAGTTGTGGTAAGTTCACAGGCATGGGTCGTTCCTGATTGTGTCACAATAAACGGTGTCTGTCCCTATAGTCCTTAAAATATAGTTTGATTAGAATGACAGCTGTCAAACTAATTTCATTAGTGATGGGAAATTACTGATCACTGATCAAATCGATTTTATCAGTTATTTCATGCAATCATGAAATTCTTTTTCCGAAAGTTGATATAAAAAACGCAAAAACAAGCCTATTGTAGTGTGTTTAATACAATTATTCACCAAAAAACAAGACATTTAAACTTTTTTCATGAACAACATCAAATTAATTATTTTTTTATTTGATCAATTTACATTGATCAATTTGTCCCATCTCTAAGGTTTTTGCGAAATGACGTAACCTTGTAAGAACGTCGTTAATTATTCGATTTATTTTAGTTTTGTTTTTAGTTTTAAAGCTGATTTTATATATTATTGTTGATTTATGTTTCAAGCATTGTATTAAAAAATAAATTAACACGCCAGATACGAATGATTTTTCGTGTGTCAATATAAATATAACGCCTTTGACGATACTACAAAGTTATGTCGTCACTTTTTCTGACAAATGGCATTCTAATCAAGCTGTATTTTAAGGACTATAATAAGTGTATGTCCAATGTTATGAACAAATAAACAATACTTAGCGCCATTTTCGTGAAATGCGAATCGAGGAGCGATGCACTAACATAAAATAAAATTAATGGGGCTAGTTGTGCTCGGCGGCTGGCTGCGGAATTCTGAAATTAAATTTCTTGGTATCCCATGTATTTTTCAGTACAAACTACGCATTATGTTCCGTAGACACCAGTTTTGGCAGAGAGTAGGCGCTAAGACAGGTTATTTACTCGCGTGAATTTGCGCCGATAGAGGTACGTACATCTGGTACACCTTGACTCGACATTCAACATCCACTTTCTTCTGTGCTCACAATAGGCGATTACAGCCTGGAACTATTTGGATCCGATTATTATTAGTACCGCAGCTGTTCAGAGAACAATTCATTCATCGTTTAATAGCGCACATAAAATATTTTATGCACCGACATATTATAATATGTGCATTTTCCTATATTCGCGTCCGCCATTTATCGTGTTCCAGAGAACCAAATATAATCGCAGCAAATCCACGGTAAAATAAGCTTTTAAGTAAAGCTCCTGTCATCGAGAGCAAATTATAGTTTTATGCGTTGCAAAATGAACTTATTTATTGCATTTCTTAAACACCAATCAAATTATGTTTTTACAAATTAATGTTCTGATTTTTTACATGTTAAAAGTTGGAATAATCGGCTTGCGTGTATGATAAGATGTATTAATGTAGAGGAAGCGAGAACTGTATGCAAAAAAAAGTGATGTGGCGTTCTTTTCTCTCTGCCTTACGGGAAAATGACGTAATGTTTTGTTTGTTTTTTTTGTTTTTGTTTTTATAAGCTGTGCGTAATTGACGGATACATAGCATAAACGTGACGCATCTTTTCGATTTTCGATATAATAATTCCATTTTGTTACCCCTAAATGAGTGCAATATAATATAGTATTTATGACTTATAAAATACTAGCGGACCCGACAAACATTGTCCTGCCCGAACGTTGGCTGCCTGCTATTACCTTTGAAAAAAAACTTTTCATTGATAAGCAAGTACCTAGTACCTAGGTACTTGTTTATGATTGAATTCCAAAACAAAAATTATTAATATTCAAATATTGAATTTAAATTGGTACCTAGGTACTTGTTTATGGTTGAGTTCCAAAACATAAAATAATTCATTAGAATTCATGTGGAATTCTTTTTGCAAGTGTCAAACTCGGCTCTTCTCACCAACAGGGTTGCACTTTATTCATGAATGCGAATCCAGTAAAAATAAATACATGGGAAGAAATTGTACGGAATGTAAGGAAAGAATCTGACTGATCAAAGAGGAGATTAAAACCCGCACCCTTCAATTGTAATTGTTTTTTTTTACAATATATTAGTCGTAAAAACTGCAAATACTTATTTACTAATAAGAAATGCTAAACTCTCGTAAGAGTGATAGCAGTGATTAGTAATTTACTCATTAATTTATGTTCATAATTTTTTGAATGAAAAATTTTCAAAACCATTAAATTTTTATTTAGAACGCGAAGTTATTTAATTGTTTTAAGAAATATATAAATACTCCTATTTGTGATTGAAAATAGTCTAATTAGCCCCCTTAGTTTGACCCTGTATGTGTACGCCACATTCGGGCAACCCTCGGACCGCGAAAATGTGGAGTTTCAATCATACTAAAATTCGTTCATAAACTCAAAACGTCGAACGTGCGTGTGATTTATTGAAGTTTTGTTTTCATAACACCTAGATAAATAATATTTTTAGCGAGCTTAAGGCGATTTCCCACAAAAATGATTCTTAATAAAATATCCTTTGTTATTTTCATCAAATATACCTTGTCATATTTAATGTCGTTTCTTGATGAGCACAGCACAAACTATACGAAAGTGTACCAAGTATTTAAAACTTATATAAAAATCACTATCATTCCCCTTTTGCGCCTGATGGTGCATAGGACACTGCACTGGTATACCAACCGCAGCGTTTTTTAACCATTTTTTGCTACGCAAAAGTAAGATGATGAGTCTCAGGCTTCAGGCAAGCCCAGGGCTTATGAAATATTTAGGAGTAAAAACACGTTTTCAAAAAAACATATTTCGTGTCAGCCATTTCGGGAATCGAACCCGAGGTCGAAATCGAATCGAAACCTCTTGCATGGTAGAGAAACGCGTTGAGCATTTCACCACGATGCTTAAATATTAAAAAAAAAATCTATTGAAATATAATAAAAATAAAGTCAGTGCATAACTTAATTTGAAATATACTAGTAGTGCAAGCTGCAAAAATTAAATTATTCAATGCAGTCTTCTATTAGCGAGCAGCAGGCTTATTCTGTTACAATTTCGTTACATAAGTTCGTTCGTTCGTCATATATCCATCTGAATCTATCGCATTAAAAATCATAAAAAGATAGCACTTGAGAGTGGTCAGCAAGTTGATGTTCTCTATACAGACTTTGAAAAGGCATTTGATTAAGTTAACCATAAAATTCTTATTGCTAAATTACATGCTTTTGGATTATTAGACCCGTTATTGTCATTCATAAAATCTTATATATGTGGAAGACAGCAAAAGGTTAGGATTGGGAACTGTTTATCAGCTAGTATCGATGTTATCCATCGGGTATACCCCAAGGTGCCCATCTGGCGGCCCTTCTTTTTAATTAGTTTACTAACGATGTGGCAAATGTATTCTCTTTTACTCGTTTTTGGCTCTTTGCGGATGACAATAAATTATTAAAATAATTCAAAATACAAATAACTGTTTGCTGTTTTAGTCAGATATTGATTCTTTTAATGTGGTGCAAAGCCAGCTACCTAGAATTAAATATTAAAAAATGTAAAAGAATTTTTTTTTTAGAATGAAAAAACCTATCTCCTTTGATTACAAAATAGAAAATATTAATTTAGATGTAGTCAAGTCTATTAAGGACCTCGGAGTTATCATGGACTGTAAACTTACCTTTAATGAACATATTGATACTACTCGTATGATTAACAAGTCACTAAAATTCTTTGTTAGCAGGACATCTAGTGACTTCACGGTTAATATGTTCACGGTTAAAACACGATATTGTTCACTTGTTCGTCCTCTTTTAGAATATGCATCCGTGATCTGGTCTCTCTTCTATGTAGGCCGGATAAATCATATCGAATCGGTGCAACATCGTTTGCTAAGAAAAGTAGCAAGGATGATTGGCTTCGAGAGGGGAGACTACACTTACGGAGAAATGGAGTCAATGTTAAAAACTCTACAAAAACGTACAAATAACATTAACTCAATATTTATGTTTAATTTGCTGAGTGGCTTAATTGATGTACCATCGTTACTGGAACAAGTGGCATTCAATGTTCCGATCCGCCGGTTACGAAATAATAATGCGCTGTTCCTCGATCAACACAGCACAAACTATGGCTTGCATTCACCAATGTCCCGATTGTGTCGTATTGTAAACTCGAGACAATATCTGGACTTCTTTGGTGTAAGTCTATATAGATTTAAAAAATCACTAAGATAGACCGGATCTTGTCTTAAGGTAGTATTTTTTTTTGTCCTAGCTTTTATTTTATTTAGTTGTATTTTATTTTATATGTGCCTGTATTTATTATAAGAAATTGTATTTACCAGCGTTAAAATGGACTGCATAAGTCCGTCAAATAAATAAATATTTCGTTCTCGTTCGCTCTCATACGATACGAATGAATTTACAAAACGAATTAGTTATAGAATCAGGCCACAGTTTCACTATAAAGTCGGGAAGTGAAAACGTGGGCAACATTGTGAATGAATGTGATTGGGTTTTATATTTGCAAAGACATGGCGTAATCCTTGTGAAAATAAATAGTTTTCTAAAAGCAGTGCTTTTTGAGTATGTCGAAAATTTTGTTTGTAGAACAGCACTGAAATTAACTCTCAAATAAAATGTAAATATTTTTTTAAACCGAAATATATTTTTTTATGATTATTTGATCCGTCATTGTCTGTTTTGAGTAACCGCTTACACCCTGTGTTTAATTTACCGTCGCGCGTCGTGCCTACGTTTGATGATTTATATTTATTCAATTCTTCAATCAAGTGTTTAGTTTTTGAGCTGAAAACTTTATTGATGTAGGGGAAAAAACTCTGAAGAATCTACAGTTTTATCGTCTTTTGCTTAAAAAATAAACAGATGGAAGAATCGAAGAAATATGAATGTCCAGACTGACGCCCAACGTTGAATGTTACTCAGCGTAGAAAGTCACAGCTGCACGCACAAAGTATTTCGTTAAGAGGACGCGCCGTCTGGTTTTCCTTCATACAAACGTATTCTCGTATTTTCTTCCCTAGATTATGGCACTAGAGCAATATTTTTTTAACACACTATATATATTTACTATTGGCGTGTCTCTGTATCATTGCCTTTTTTATTCACAAGGCCATCCAAAAACCCTTAAAAACGTCTAGTTTTATCTGTTATCTTGGACGTACGATTTTCGAATATTAAAAAAAAATGTCCAGAAAAACAAAAGAACAAAATCGGTTCAGTTTTGGGGTAGGAAAAACGGGAATATGGGACCTCGATTTCATCGATTTTAGCCAGGCATAATCTGTCCGCCGCGCCATTTAGTTAGCGATTTTTTTTATGAATATCAAAATAAAATTTCCCGCATCGGTACCTTTTCCGTTTTTCAAAATTATTTTTCATATTTGTATGCCGTACGCCCGAGGAAAGCGGATAAAACTAGACGCTTTTAAGAATTTTTGGACGGCCCTGTGAATTCAAATCATCTCTTTATATATATTTTATGATGTTCCATTGATTAACGATTAATTTCCAAAAGCTGCTTATGCTAATAATCTGCTGTTAACTCATTTTATGTTCATAAAATACTGACCTTTTTATATCTTTTGTATGGTGACATACATAAATGTATATTTTTGTTTTTTTTCTGTCATTTTTCTTTTCAAAAATCCATGTTTTAATACTGTTTTTATTTTTGTATAATTGAACTTATTATATTGTTATATTTTATATTGTAAAAGGCACTTGTGCCGTATAATAAATAATAAAAAAATAGAGTGAAAAAAAACTCTGCTTTAGTCCCGTAATACAAGAAGAAAATACGGGAATACATGTGTATAAAAATAAGTCAGACCACGTTTACTTTAAGACAATAAGTCATCAACTTAGATACCAAAAATAAAGTAGAGTAATTCCTATCGAAAATAGGATTCATAGATCCTAAGGTTCAGTTAGCGAAAGGTTAATTGCGATAGCGGTTATCGTAAATAGTGTTTACTGTATCTGCTAAAGATCGCTAAGGCCTTGACATAAAGTGTCTATTAATAATATAATTTCTCAAACAACGATGTTTATCTAACAACAGTCGTAGCACACGTATTTAGAGCACTCGGAAACATTTGAATTATTATTGGAAAATTAAATCTATGAATTGCCTTATATATTTCATTTTCCCTCAATTATACAACTCAATGATGTAAAATGAAATAATCACGATTAATGCGCATATAAGATGTCATTAAAAATAAATTATATTTGAAGCATTAAATTTGTGGTTATCATTATACCTAATAAAATTAAAATAAAACAACTTCGTTTTTAAACACTTATTTTATATTTTTTCTACCGACCGGCTTCAAAGTTACACAAGCTTCTTTCTTAATCAAGGTATAATTAAATAAACTGTGATAAAGAGGCTTGTATGGCTTTGAAACCGGTCGGTAGAAAAAAAAAGTTTATATATATGACATTTAAATTCGTAAATTCTCTTTCTCGCATTTATATTTATTTATACGATACACATCGTGAATTTTATTGTTTATTATTATGTATAGGTAATACCGACATACTTGTGCGTGTCTGGTTAGATTATATCCTGCCACTCCATTATGCGGCGACAGATATCGCCTTGTCGTTTGCCACAATTAGGTCCCCCGGAGTGCAGCCTTTCTCCATGAGCGGTGGTCATGTCAATAGGAGGCTATCGTCCTGGGTCACACAATATATCATCACCAGAGAGGTCCCCCACCTTTGGAATTTTTTTTTACATCGTGTAACACCTACCCGTAGTCTATTGAGGGCGATTCCATTGAGAGTATGGTAGGTGTTCATCTCCTTGGATACCCTCATTTGGATCCATCCACGATCTCGCTCCAAGATCCTGTTGCCATAGTTCTTCTCTCCGCTTTTGTGAGGATTCAACAATGGAGGTGGCTTTGATGAAACGGTTTCTAGATCTCAGATGCGAGGCCTTTGGTTGATGGTGGTGTAGGGGATGTCTAGGATCGTAGGTTTGTTTGTACCTCTCTGCTTCTGCGGCTGTCCTACTTCGAATGTGTGGTGGAGCGATTCCGATGGTTAGGTATTTTTATCAGCCGCTACTATTCGTGCCATTTTATTGACTGCTATGTCCACCTGTTTGGAGTGGGCAGATTTTTGCTACACCGGACACGCATACTCCGCAGTTGATATGCATGAGCCTTGCGCCTAAGTTCTAAGTACCGATGGCGTTGCACCCCATGTGATCCCCGTGAGTTTACGTATTACTTTGTTTCTTGCACATACCTTTTGCTTAGTTTGTAAACAGTGCTCCTTATACGTTAGCGAAACTCTGTCAAAAGCCTTACTGAAGCCAGTGTAGATGGAATCGATCTGGAATCCACTTGCCATACCTTCGACAATAAAGTTTTGGTAAATTAATAAATTGGATATTGTAGACCTACCTTGAACAAACCCATGTTGGGTAGTTGATATCACTTTAGATAATTCAGGATGAATAACTTCCAACACAAGTGACTCAAAAAGTTTTGGTAATGCCGATAAAATAGAGATTGGGCGATAGTACATTACCTCTGTTGCCTTCTTAAAAATAGGTGTAAATTAGAATTTTTTTCAAAAACTTTGGAAAGCGTTCTGATGATAGTGAACTATTAAACAATTTAGAAAGGGGAACAGTAAGAGCATTTACACATTTAACGACGAAAATATAAGGAATATTGTCTGGACCTGGGGACTTCTTACAATCAAGTTTCAGAATTCTTCGTTTAATATTATAAGGGAGTATGAAGCATGCATGCAAGTTTAAACAATCAACGATTTCAATAGAATGTGTGTATGAGTGCGCAGTAGGATCGTACTCACTACCGGAGAACTCTGAAAACATGTTAACAATTGTCTCTGGATTGTCACTGTATTTTCCATTCATGTACATAATGCTAGGATAACCAGTATTATCATTACGCACTGAATTGGTAAATTTCCATAATGCCTTTACATAATTTTTAATCACACTTATCACATAAGATACTATCATGTATGGTAATAATAGTATAGGGAATTGTCGAAATAAATAAAAATAGGACACAAAATGAACAATGTCAAAGTGGAACGGAAGGTCTGTTGATGCCTGTCAATAGTCCGGCTTCTCCTGAATGAGTTTTCTGTGGTTTCTTCTTTAATAAGCAAATGCGGAGAAGTTCCTTAAAAAGTCTTCATTTACTCTTCTTAAATCTGGCGTCCCACAAAGTTCCGTGCTTTGTCATTTGCTCTTCACTCTGTTCATCGACGACGTGTCCAAAATTATTCGCTCGTTCGGGTTACTTTCTCACTGTTATACGGATGATTAACAAGTCAATAACTGGATGTCATCAAACATACTTAAACTTAATCCATACAAAACTGAGCTTCTATTGACAGCGACAATAAAAGCGATAACACCGTTTAGATCAATCTCCAGTTTCAATCACAGGTTGTGATCTTACCCCTTATATAAATTTTAAACTACTGGGTTTCATTAAGATTCAGATCTTTCTCTTCATTCTCAGATCAACAAAACGGTAAGTTCTGGTTTCTTCCATCTCCGACAGGTCAAATCCGTACGGAGAAATATTCCTATAGCCTCAACTAAAGCTCTTGTAAATGCTTGTCGTTTTGCGTCTAGATTACTGTA
The DNA here is from genome assembly GCF_059751315.1 of Micrasema longulum. NCBI lineage: Eukaryota > Metazoa > Arthropoda > Insecta > Trichoptera > Brachycentridae > Micrasema > Micrasema longulum. Next base: position 593,396 of record NW_028277293.1, read on the forward strand.
ATGGAATATACGCAAATTTCCCAAAATACCAAACTAATAAACTTCAATCTGTTTTCAATGCAGCAGCAAGGCTTATTACGGGACTAGTAAAGTAATATTCTCACATCTCATAACATCTTCGAGATTTGCACTGATTAAAAAGCCCAGAGAGAATAAAATAATAGCTTTGCTGGACAGTATTCAAATTCCTTCATGAAATGGCTCCAAGATACTCAACGGACCTTTGTATTCGAGAAAATACATTTCAAAGAAATTCAACTCTTAGATCAGCATTTGATTCAGGCAGAGGAAAACTTGTTAAGATCCAGCGCTGCCCAAACACTAGGTTAGGAGATCGTGCTTTTGCCGTTGCCGGCCCCTCTGCCTGGAACCGATTGCCTGCACACTTGCGAATCATCGGCAGTCCTAGTCATTTTAGATCTCAGCTAAAATCTCACTTCTTTCATTTATCATACCCTCAATTTTAAATCAGAGAATATATTATGTCAGTTTAGCTTAATTAGAATGTAAGTTTAAGTATACAATTGCAAAGAGCCCTTGAGGTGATTTTTCATAAAAATGGCGATATATAAATCAGCAAATTATTATAATTATCAAGGCCACAGCCCGCCAAATTCTCACACAATAGCTAAAGCAGTAAAAAAGACAATATTTATTTCGGTAAATATAAACCTTGAGCATATTAAGCATGGTAAAAAATATGCCCAAAAACTTCCTTTTTAAAAAAAAAACTCACCTTACCATTTGTTCACAGTTACAACGTAATGAAAGGATTTTCTCATCACAAGCATCGGCATTATTATTTGAAGTGTCATATCTGATCACGATGAAGGTCGATAAGATAATAAAGGCGATGATTGTAATTACCCAAAGATCGAAATGCCATCTATTACGCGCCTGTCCGTGTATATTTATTTATACGTCATTGACTATAATTAACTCCTGTATTTTTTATACTTTAAAAACACTTTTATATCAATCGTAGTATTGAATATTACAAATCTGGTCAACGCACCTAACGAACATGTGATATAATTGACGAAAAAACATTGTAAATATTCGTATGTTGACCCAGTCACATTTAAACTATTAATTTAAGTTGTTTATACTATCCATGTTTATACATGTCACATAAAAATAAGTACGAGATAATAAACTTGAAAACAATATCTTGAGCAGTAATTTTCAAGCGAATTTAACTTTGCTGACCGCTTACCATTAGATTACTCAATATTATATCATTTCGATACAAAATGATGTTGATTTTATTTCAAGACACATGTCAGACATACATATATTACGAATAAATTAAGCGTGTTTAGTGCTAAGTTAATCCAACTTTTTTATGTAGTCAGACACTGATTTAACACCGCGAGTCTTATGCCAGCCAGCGTTGATCACGACGGCGCGGCGACTCCCGCTTTCCACAAATTCTAATGGCATTATTAATAAAGCAGAGGCACTTTACCAATGAATTAAGTTCTGAAATACTCCAATTTTCGACGGAATAATCATCACCATCTTATCTGCACCTGCTGATGCATAGGGCACTGCACTGGTACTTCAATCGCAGTGTATCTTAAGTGCGGTGACAGGGAATTTTGATAAAAAGGTATTTGAACATTGTATTTCTGTCCTGTCACTCTCTCGCAGATGCCTCTCCGATACTGGGCGAAAAAACAAATGCACGTCGGACTAATTATGCCTAGCTAAAATCGACAAAACCTCCACCGAAAGGTGGTCGGCGAAAAATGACAACTGCCAACTTAACCGTTACTCCAAAGAAAAGCATCCCTCGAACGAAAACATAAAATAAGGGGTTCTGGAAAACAGAAGAAAAATCTGGCGGAGAAGAAAAAAAATCTCAGAAAAAATAATGCTTTGGAGTTCTTCGAACGCTGACGAAGAATACTTTTGCATATCATGATGCGGGTGTTATTACAAGAGTTCGCCGGGAAGAGTGGGTCAGAGCCCCGATTACAATGGAAAATTAACAGATTTATCTTCTACTGTCTTTAAAAAAAAACGATATTTGTTTACGAAAATGAGTATATTTGCATGACCATTTAAAGTATCTTCGTCGTTACCTACGAGTATAATTGAACATGCTTAGAAGAAAAAATGCATGCATATTCTGCTTTTCATACAGAAAACTTAATTTCAATTTGTAGATAAAATAGGAGATAAATGTTAACTTCCCATTATAAACGGGGCCCGAGTGTAGTTCATGCAATGCAATGGGCCAAACGATCAATTCATTGCGTTAGAATATTCTACTTTCGTTTGTCAACATTGTGATTTTTATGTCGATTAATACTTGTTATTTTATTATTATTACTTGATATTTATAAATAAAAGGATTATTTTTGTTCTTAACGCGGTTGTTTATTAATTAACATGTATTGTCAGTTTTCGCCCCGCACCCCAAAACTTTCGGTAAAAAGTTTCAATCGATTTCCTCAAGAAAGATGCCAATGTATTTTTTGCCTCGGGTAAAGTAAAGTAAAGTAACTTGATTCCTTTAAATAAAAACTATGCTGCAAAAAGATGGTAAACTCAGAATTTATCTACATGTACATTAGAGTGGGCCGATGAAGTATGAGGTTTTTTATTTTTTTAAACATCAAAGTGAAGGGGTCTAAAAAGTTGCATTTTGGATCACATTGAACGTAAAAATTATTTAAAAAAATATTCCACACTATTTTTGGCCCTCAACCGAGGTTTGAAGTTTATCACTGTCTGAACATTTTGTTAATTATCTATATTGATAAAATTATTTTGTGTTAGTAAAGAAATAACTTAATCACATTACAAATTCGAACGCGCTTTAAAACTACCGAAATGGAAAAAGTTTATACTCCGCGGAACTAATTCCGTCGAGCGCCTGGCTAATATTGACAAAAACAATGGCCTATTGAAACAATGCTACCCATTTATTACAAAAAAAAGTGCAACTCACGCCCTTAGATGCTTATTTAATAAGATTTAATGCACATTATAACATTTAATTAGACTGATTTTTTTACTTAAATACGAAATGACAGCCGGTTTACTCCAAAAAATCGACTTTTTCGAAAACTTCCAGCTCTGGATGAGGGCCAAAAGTAGTATCGAATATTTTTTTTGTTATTTTTTGCATTCTGAGTAATCCAAAAGGCAACTTTTAAGACCCCTTTTATTTCGAAATTCGGAAGAAAACATTATCGCCCCACCCTAATGTACATTGGGCTCAAATTATTAAATCTGTAATGAATTGATGGTGGACAAAGAATAAAGGAATACGTCTTAAAGCTAGGGAAGTCTGAATCTGAGTCCCGTTTGAGTGATCCCTTCGGCCTCCTGCTGTATCCATGTATATGTCCATGCTGGTTATGTTCCACATGGCTCCGCCCACTCTTACGTCATGACTGGCACCGCAGCAATATTTCATGAGTAGTGAGTGTCATTACTTTATTACACAATCTAATGTAAGAAATGGAACTTTTCACCCCAGCCAACCCTACACACTTTCGCAATTATAATGGATCTGCGTTTTAATAATAGAACCATGATTCGACAAATTATTAAAAAATAAACAGGCTTATCCTTGCCACTAACATTATTGTATATTTACTAAAATATCTTTTTTGTTTCATTATTATTTTTATTTAACTACAGTGTAGGCCGTAAAACTCTTGCTTTTAATTCTACCCTGTTTGCGACCGCGACCCCCTTGGGGGTCCCAATCAACAGATTGGAAAACTCTGCACTATTGGGTCCGGATATGGATATGATGCAACATCGTCTCACTTCTCAAAAAATGTTAAATAAAGACAACGTATATACGTGCATATGTATTTATTTGAAATGATATTAAGTTATAGTAAAATAAATAAAAAAAAGTTTGTTTTTAATCGCTATTTTTTTTTTATTCCACTTACCGGTTTTAAAGCTAAACAAGATTCTTTCTCAAGGTTTACTTAATTAATGAATTCATTCATATTCTGTTTTATTAGTATGCTCCCAATGATACAAATAAATCAAGTCTTTTTTTCTTGAAAGGATGGTAGTGTGAGATGGGTACGTTCGAAACTAGACAGGAGTGGACTAAAAGAAATGTTGTTTATTTGGTTATTATTTATATTTTTTTTATTATGAATCACTTTTCGAATTTCTAAGATTTACAAGTTATATGGTCACCATTGCTTTTAAAGTTCCACCTGGGCAGTGTCCTGGGACCAATCCTATTTTTGGTCTACATAAACCCCCTATGTGATTTGAGTAATGGCGGAAAAACAATTTTGTTTGCCGACGACATGGTTTTATTATTTGAGGCTGGTGACAGGAAATCTGTTTTTCAAAAAGCGAACTATGGTATAAACATTATTAACCAATGATTAAATGAGAATGTGAGTTATCATTGATACATAATACTATGTATCTACGATGTGAGGCATTTGTGCTCAGGTCCTGACTGACTTCTACGCTGAAAAAGCTGTGCCATATTTTCTGCTCTCCTAGATACATTCTGGATATTGGAACTCTCAGAAGTGTGTACTTTGCTCTGCTTCTATCCACTGCAACCTATGGAGTAGCTGGCTGAGTAGGTTATGCGACCTCCACCTTAAAGCCCATAATAATTTCACAGAAATTATTGTTCAGAATCATATTCCGGCGTCCTCCAACATATCCGTCAGAACAGTTGTTCCAGTGCATGAAAGTGCTGGATGTGAGGCAACTTTACCTAGAAGAGGCACTGACCCACTTCTGGTCGAACAATAATGAGAGGTCTCAGCTAAACGTTTGTACGAGGTTTTCCTAGGGTATGAATTATGTTAAACCCAAAATCCAGACGGCTTATGCTCAGAGACAGCTCTCCTTTATCGCACCGAGGGTGTTTACTATTTTGGAAGAGCGTATCAAGGTCTCAAGAACAAAATCTATTTTCGAAAAAGAGTTTCAGGACAGGATCTTCCTTAGGGGGAGGGATTTGTGTGAGAAACTCCTTGATGATTTTTCAAATGTTTTAGTAATTCTTTTTACTTTAACTTGTTTTATGTACTTTAAATATTTTTCGTTGTTTGTCTTTTTATATGTAGATATAGCGAGTATTTTTTTAATGATGTTATTGTTCTGTATAGTGTATAATATGGTAATATGTACGAGTATGTTGTTAAAGTGTTATACATAAACATATTCGTCCCACACAGAACTTTGGTTCCATGTAGTTGGGATTTAGGTTTTAATAAATGTGACATAAATATATTGTGAATAAAATAAATAAATAAACTAAGAACATTTCTACTATTGATAGGACACGTTTCGTAAGTTACCAGTGAGGTGTACAATGTTCGCGTGTATTTAATTAGATTAGATTGTAACTTAGGTGAATCACGTATGTATATGGTATGTATGTAATATGTATATTTGAATGGAAATTAATACATCGTTTGGAATAAGTTTTTTTTATGTTTCTCTCTCTCTTTAATCTACGCCTTATGTCTGAGGAAAGTGATCTCGCCCGACTTCAGATATGGATCGTCTGTGGACAGTCTCCCTCCATTTGGAATGGTCTTGTGCTGTTCTGCAAGCATTTGTCCGGGATAGTTCTGATAATTCAGTGACCGAGCCGCTCCATCTTGTCGGGTGACGTCCACGCGACCTCGTCCCTTTGACACTTCCTAGGAGGATAATTTTCTCCAAACTATTAGAGTTCCCTCTGGAAATATGTCCAAAGAACTGCAGAATTCTATTATTTCGTTTATAGTTCATGGAGTATGGATATGTTTGTACGTCTGGCTGTCCACGGAATATGCGGCATTCACGGCCGGTTACTTTTTGGTGTTAATGGTTATACTGCGATTCGTCCAAATCTTCACCAGCTGACGCACAGCAACATTGGCAATACCAACACTTCGCCGTATTTCATCTTCATATCCTCTACCATCGCTGATGGGAGAACCTAATTAATGCTTTAAATATTAATAATATAATGCTGTTACTTTATTCGGTCGATCAATGACCATAAGCTTAGTTTTGTTCATATTCATTTAACATACATATTTTTTTTGTTGCTTACCTATCTAAAACCTCGCCACTCAACCGCCGCCACTGTCATGGCAAGCAAACGCACTAGCCACTGCATCACAAGGCGGAACTTTTGTCGAATATTTTCTGCAGATAGTATTAATTTCATTCGACACTGGTGACAGTTACAGATCGCCATTTCGTTAAGAGAAATCCATTTAAGTGTGTAAGTCCTATGTTGGGATTTGGCTGAAAAAGAGATTTGGGTTTGTCAGTTTTCGGCCTAAGAAATCGCGCAATACTCACGTCCCGGTGTAATGCGGCTATTAGCGTGAACGTCACGTCGCGCCGCACCGCGCTACACCGCAGTGTTTCGTTTCATACGTCATAATATTATACGCATTCGAAAATAATAACCCACCTCCCAAAGCAAAAGCACTGATACTAGAGTTAATAGACACTCCACCCTGATGCTGCGAAAACCATCTAAAATTAACAAAAAAATCAATCAAAGAGGATAGGTCAGATTCTTTTTTTTTTATCTGGGAGTTGCATTATTTTTTACCGTGCTTTTAACGTACAAGGTCTATATTTACTTCTAAGGGATAGTTATTTATTTGATTATTATTTGTGTTTAAAGAATTAACTTTGTGGTCAAACGTTTTAACTAATGTTAGTAAATATTAGTATATAACCACTTACCGACTTTTTAAGTCTACAGGTTTCGAGACGTACCCGTCTCTTCGTCAGGACACTCGCTACACCAACATGCAAATACTATAATACACCTCCACATTCACCATCACCTTAGTACAAGTAGTAGTAATATGGAGATTTTTCACATTAAAAAAGACTTAAAAAATAATATTTCTTTAATAAATAATCAAATTAGTTTTCAGCACAGCCCTCTTATTGAATCGAAAATTAACCAATCGGGTAACCCCACCTCTACCCCCCCCCCCCTCCCAACATGGTGTTCGCATCTCTATAAATCTGCATGTGATTTATGTATTTTTGGAAATACTATATATATACTACGGTGATGGCGAAGGTGGTGTATTTTAGTACTTGCATGTTGGTGTAGTTAGTGTCCTGACGAAGAGACGGGTACGTCTCGAAACCGGTAGACTAAAAAAGTCCGTAAGTGGTTATATACTTATATTTACTAACATTTGTTATTTATTTGTTTACTTTTTTTTTAAAACTCCTTTTTATTATTTAATTGATATATTTATATGTAAGAATTTGGTAGGATGTTTCGGCTGTCGCCTGTTATAAGAGCTTCTACACATTTGCATTAGTGGCGAGGAACTACAAAAAAACTCGCCAGGAGAATGCGGATTATTGTCATTCGTCCACAGATCTTCCTATCCACTTGAAGATTGTGCGGCATTAAGTCTAATCCTCGATTATTACCTATACTGGCCTGATAAGCTTATAAGTCGTAACTGAAATAAATTAGTTTTGTATTTTCTTTTTTTATGAATAGATATTCCATATCCTTACATATGAGATATTCTGTTGTAAAAAAAAACACAATACTAAAAATACTAAATTTAAGCCGAGGCATTAACAGGGCTTATGATCTTATTAGCTAGTTTAAGTGGCCACTTTCATTCATTCATAATTCCATGTCCGCTCCCTAGTTGGAGGATATGGTATCCACAAAGATCCTCCAAGCATCTCTGTCGGCTACCAGCTCCTGTGCATCCTCCCAAGTCAGGTTCGCGTCCCGTAGTTCTGACACGAACTGCCAACTAAATTAGCAGCGGACGTCCAGGACGCCGAGAACCTGATGCCTTGTAAAGCAGGCAAACCTGAAGTAGCATTATGTAATGTAAAATTGTTTTTATAAATATTACATTGTTCTTTGTTTGAAGTAATTGTAATACCTACAACAGTCAGCAGTGGACATCGAGAACTTGGTGCCTTGTAAAGTAGGCAAGTGTGGTGAAGGCTCACAGGAGGCATCCGCAGCACATAGCCAAGGCAACCGTATCGCCTCCGCTTGATGACAGTTGTCACCAAAGTGGCCCCTTTACACACTGTGTAACATTAAAAAATCGTGTCTTGATCGTAGCATGACAGCGAGAGAATAAAAGCAAATTGTCATCATAAAAAATATTTATATTTTCGGATGCACCCATTAGTCAACGCTTGTATTGGTAATCCAAATTAAGCATGAGTTTGTCATGCTAATCAGCCCAGGGCTGATGTTTTGAATGGAATTGCGCCCGAGGAGATCGTTTTGTTATTATTGTGGGTAACTTATATAGCGCCATTTTAGTGAAAATTACCTTAAGGGCGCTGTAAAATAAAAATCCCAACACGTTTTGCAGCTACATAGCGCATTAACGGTTGGGATTTAAGTTCCTCGTTTCCAATTATAATTTATATTAATAACAGATAGTAAAAAGAGTAAGATTACATTATGAAGTTTGACGGTATTTTTTTAACTTCACTGGTCCATTAGAATTAAGTCTTTATATCCTCTAATATATTTATTTATTTATACATCAACGGTTCAAAGAACCTTTTACAAAAAAATAATAATTTACAGAAATAATCACAGCAGTGCACAATAATCATGTAGTACATAGTATGAAATAATAAAATAATTAAAACTAAACAATTTAGTAAACATATAATACGAAAAGTTAAAAAGAAACATAACATTTCTAAATAAAGATAGCAATAACCATGAGAAAATCTTACGTACTAAATATAAATATAACACAGTAAAGTTGAAAATAACTAGATAATAATATTTAAAAAAATAATACAACATTAGTACTTAAAAAATAAAAGTTTTTTGAGCAATAAAACAAAAATAAAAAATTTAAAAAAATAAAAAATTACTAAATAATAATACCTCTATTTAGTGAAATCATCATCATCAGTTGGTTGGAAGAAGTTGCTATTTGGCAATAAATCCACTAATGTACAATTTAAAATTATGTCTAACATGTTGAATAAAGAAATAAAAAATCACGTATTCCAGGAAACAAAGTAAAATTTAATAATATATTTAAAAATAAATCCATTATTTTTCAAAAAAATAACGAGTGAGAATTCGTTTTAATTCATGAACAGAATTTGTATGGAAGATATCGAATATTTGTTCTAATTCATTTCCATACCTATGTATCCTGGGTACTGGGTATAGGAGAGTGCATTTCAAAGTTGGTCCGCGAATTGTTGCAAAAAAATAATTCCTATGAAGTTTAGCCTCCATTTACATTATTGAAATTAGGTTTTTCTAATTATTTCCAAGTTTACTAACAAGAGCTGGATTGCAGCAAATCCTGCAGCTACTGAGCGCATAGACGGTTGGAATTCTATACCCTATTTATTAATTTTAAGTTTGAAATAATTTCAGAGTTTATGACGTTGACCACCAGACTTAGATGTACTTTTCACACAAAATCGTTTCTAACAAATTATGCTCAGTTTTGTCCGTTAGTGCGATTACATATAAATGCCAATAATTTTAGTCACCTTTTTGATATATTTAATACATCGCCTGCGTTAATCAAGTCAAAAATTATGTCAAGTACAATGTAATAAGTGATTGAAAACAATGTTTAAATAAGTCACTCTTTTGCTACTAAATTATTATATTTATGAAATAACCTTTCTTTGTGTATATGTAAATATACATATTATGTGCGTGCATTTTTTACTTCTTTATTTTCAGTTTTATTCTTTTAGATATTAAGTTACACTTTGTAAAAACTAAATTGAGTACTTTTAAATATCTTCTTTTTCATCTTTATAAACATGTTTTTATTATCTTTATTTTTAAACCTTTGTATAACTGATTCATATTATTGTTTATAAACTTAATTATGTAATGCATGTAAGCAAATTTGTATTATAAAAGCCCTATGGGCGTTTAATGTATATAAAAAATACATTAGCAGAGTAGTACCCAAGTTAGTCAAGTATTTATGATAAAAAGTAAACAATAAATAATCAAATAAATAAATTACGGTTTTGACGTATTATTGCTCAGCGTGTATTTGATACGTAATGCGTTTAAAATGCGTCTTTTTCGACGCAGTGCTCTATGCACCATAGGTGCGGAAAGGGAATAATAAAATGAAATAATGTTGCGTATTAGTTATACAACATAACAACGAACCAAAAACCGCTAAAAATAAACAAATTTACTTTATTATAGAAATAAAAGACGAGTGATACTTTAATCCGCAAATTTGGAATATTCAGTGACTGGTTCGATACTGGTATCTTCGAAACTGGTATCTTTATTGAGAAATTAAATGTATAATAAATTAAAATTTACTTCCATCAAGAATTGTCACTTACAAATTTACGTGATTAATTTCGTTTACACTATTTTATATTTTATTTTTCACTATTTTATGAACTCGTGAGATTAACAATAAAAACGGCTAATTTTGGACGTTTTTAAGTGGCCTTTAACGTGTTTAAATAAGTTTCCGTTTCGGCTGAAAATTTTGTTTCAGTCGTCACTAATAATTTTACGCTTCGAATGGCATATTTACTTAAAAACTTACTTTATTTTCAGCGTTCAGACTTGCCTGAACGTCGAATATATTATGGTTAGAAAAATAACAAAAGCGACGATCAATATGAGTAACTATTGTAAGTGGTCCAGCGTCCGAGTCAATTTAAAAGCAAAATTTTTCATCAAGTATTTTTCCCTTCATTCACTTAAATAGTCTAGTTTCATAAATAACAAAATAACCCTATTTGTAGCTCGATTGAAATAAAATGGAGGCTAGCGGAGTTTACCGTACAATCGTGCGCATGCGCAGTTCGGTAAGTGTAACCATTAGTAGTGACAGCCCGGGTCCTGACAGATAGCTTCCTAAACCACTTGGCGGGGTCCCAAAGGGAATAGAAAGCTTGGTAATAGCGAATACCTATTTCTACCCAACAAAGTTGGGACATCTGGCGAACGCTTCGTCACAAATCACGCAAACTTTATTTTTCAATATTGAGTTCTGTGATCGAGGACGAAACTCGGAGTAGGTAACGAATTCTAAAATAGTCATTTTAATTTAAGGCAATTCAAAAGACGGTCTTGTTTTGAAGAAATAACCACGTCACTACATCGTCATAATCTGTTTATTTGCGATAAGTTATCTGTAATTATGTCGATTCATCAATTACATTTTATTGAAATTTAGATTACCAACACATGAGTAGATTGTTTTATTTTATTTTATTAATTTTTCACACCCATAAGGCTTTTACATACACGGAAGTTATATAAAACATGAGTACATAAACAACATAAAATTTTAAAAATACAGTATAAATCAATAAAAGATAGAACAGTGTTTAGAAGTAAAGTTGGTATAAAAAAAGAAGATGAGTATATTAACAACATAAAATTAATTATATAGTTTTGTTACTTTGTCTGCCTCGCGTTGCAATGGTCAGCGCATTTGCTTACCATGCAAGAAGTCTCGAGTACGATTCCAAAGAGTGTTAATGTGAAATATTTATTTAATAGGGTGTTTACACATTAAAATATTACTTTTTATTTTATAGTAATAAAAAAATCTAATAAAAAATATTCCTTGTTATTACAGGGCAACTTAAAATACCACAGAAAAAAAGAGTTAATATCTTTAGTTTGAATCCAGGATAGTGCGTGCTTTAAAAGAAGGAAAATTTTAAAAGGGTGTTTTCATACTAGAATATTTCATAGTCCCTGCACTAGTACCTGAAGCGTATGACTGATTATCTTACCTTAATTTTTAAAAAAATAACAAGATACACTGCGATTGGTGTACCGATGTAGTGCCTTATACACCACTAAGTGCAGATAGGGAATGATGATGATGTTACTTTAAAACATTGTGGCGGAAAATATTTCTTACTGTTTCAGTTGCAAGTTGTGGTAAGACAAGGATGTTAAAAATACGAATGTTCAAACATAGACAAAATGGTGAATGTTACGAAGTGTGTAAAGTGACCGATTAAACCAGCCAATGAAAGGTCTTAAGCCTTGAAAATGCCTAAACATCTATTTTCACATATTCAAAATGTTCTTCATCTCTGCTATACTATTTTCATCATAATTCCCTTTCCGCACCTAATGGTGCATAGGACACTGCATTGGTACACCGATCGCAGTCGTAAGTAAATCGTTAGATGATCAGTCTTATGATTCAGGTACCAGTCCAGGGACTATGAAATATTCTTGTTTAAAAAATCCCTATTAAATAAACATTTCACATTGACCCTGTCGGGAATCAAACCCGAGACCTCTTGCATGGTAGGCAAATGCGCTGACCACTACGCCACGAGGCCAACAAGTTGAACAGCCGACTGCTGTGATATGGCAAATATAAAATTTTAAGTCAAATTAGAATCAATCTTCATAGAATCACTTTGTAAAGCGCCCTTTCGGGCTATCATCATATCTTTATCCACATACAGTGGTTATTGGTGCATAGGGCGGAACATTGAAAAGTATATAGATCGCGTTTGTTGGTAAAGTAAATAAGTCTTTAAGGCCGTTTATATGCGGACAATACAACATTTTTCTGTCCCAGGGCCTGACCATTGTCACGAGTAAACAGCAATTTGTAGATCAGGACATTGGTCCGAGACATTGTCACAGAGAAAGACGGGCAGGCTATCTCGGCAGAACAATTATTATCCCCACCGCCGCGCGCGGCCGCAGTCTTCATATAAACGCGTACGGACATGACCTTATGATAATAGGAATTTGCCCGACGTGTCATACATGCATTAATTAATATTAAAACAGAATAACGATGCTATGTTGCCATAGACAAGCGAATCGTCGTTTTTTTGCAGATCGATAGTTGGAGGACCAGCGATCGAAAAAGGCTACTTTTTATCGCGAAAAATATGTTATTTCATTTTCCCAAATACCACATGAGCGAAACCGCGGGTAAAAGCTGGTAATACTAATAATCAAAATATTCGCATCAAAATTTTGATAACGTTAATTATGAAACTGAAGTTGCGGGTTCGATTCCCGCCAGTAGCAACAAAAAAATTCAAGAAAGGTTTTTTTCTTAATCAGTCTGGGTGTTGTGGTGTATTTATCCCATCTGCTGTCAAGCCTCCATTTGGAGGCTTAGCGGGTTATTCCTTTTTAAAAAAAGCTGCATAGAATAAGAACCCAAAAATTTGAAAAATAAAAGTTTGTTTATATTACGAAATATTTAGAACATTCACATGTATCTTGTTCGTAACCCCGTTGCTAGCAATTAAATTATAACTAACTCATTTCGTCATCACTTTTGAATGACTTGATGACATTAATAATGATGTTATTTTTCATATTTATAATGAATGCTGTGCATAAAATTTTCTGTTCTCCATGCTAAGACGTTTTATTACGGATATGTGGTCGGGTCAACTTTTTGATAAAACTGAGAAATTAAACCGCATTAATAGGGTCAGATTAAAGCATTGACTTAAATAAATGATTTGATCTCAATAACCATGCAACTGCGAGCGACTGAACTAAACCTTTATAGGTCACATATTTTGTGTTTATTTACGTCTTGCAAACCTAATAAATTATGTTATTTTTTAACTCATAAATGGCTGTGGTGAAAAAATCCTTGGTCGCGGTAATGTGACATCGTGTTACCACAAGCAAAAGACGGAATATTCTGAAGTTCAGGCATGTAAAAAAACATGTATGCATACTGTTTAATAATTCCTTTCTAATAATTAATAAAAAAAAAATCTACGATGCTAATGTTGATGGATGCAGAAAACGAGGAAGACCGAGAAAAACATGGCACGATCAAGTCCATCAAATACTTGAAGGTGGACATGTCAAAAGTAGGAATAATCGGCGCGCGTGCATGAGAAGATGTATGAATGTAGAGGAAGCGAGGTCTGTATGCAAAGACAGAGTGATATGGCGTTCTATCCTCTCTGCCTACCCCTACAAGGAAATGGCGTGATGGTTTGTTGTTGTTTTAAAAATATAATTTAGTCCTCTTATAGCAAAATAAATTAAAAATCATAAATACTTTGGTCATATTGCATGCGTGTACCCCCGCTCACTGCCAATAACCAACTGAACCTCTTTCATGCGTCTCTGTCTTCCTTGTTTTGATTTCTATCTTCGTGCTCTCCGATACAGATTTATTGCCGTATTAGCGTCACGTTCATTCTTCGCATAGGAAGGATAAATTTACTTTTTTAAAAATAATTTTCTATGTATAAATATGTTCTTAAAAATGCCCATTGGGCGTCTACATAAATAATAATTGTATCAACATTCTGCATATTAATACAAATTTTACTTTCCAAATCCGGTGTGAAAACGTCCATTTGAAGATTACAAAAAATACAACTTCATCATTAAAAAAACATAAGAGAGATATCTCCAGTCTTGTATGGTATGTAGATTGTAAAGAATGTAACAAATCTGTTGCATTTGAAAAATTTGATTATCTACCAGCGTACGTTAATACGGTACTCTTGTGACAAAATACTTATAATTAATACAAAATAGTTATCCGGATTTTCAAGTATCCGGATCGTTATCAGGAAATAAAAATAAAGATGTTATAATAATAAATAAAATACGGGGCTGGCCGCCGCGCCTGCGTGTTTTTCGTCAAAGCAATCAACTTTGCTGGACATGTTTCTTCTTCCTCTTGTGGTGCCTTATCAGGTCCCCCGACGTCGGCGATCACTAGAGCGAAAGCATCTCGGTCCTGCGCTACTCCGAGGCCAAGACAACTGCTTGTTTGATGTACTCGCCATAGTGATTCCTGGGAAAAGATGACCAGAGTGGTTTCCCCGTTGCCTCTTCTGGTGGATTGGTCTGTCGGGGTTACTTTCCCTTCGCTGGTTGGTTCTGGTTGAAGGCGCCAGAAACTCGCCTTTCAGCCTCTCGTTGTCTGCTGTGATCACACCGTTATGAGTGTGATTCCATTGCCCGGGGTTCGCGACGTGGACGCTTACGAGTTGGACTGGTCAGTAGTGTTGCCGGTGGAATGCAACTGGGCATTCGCAGTATTTAATAAAACCACACCCTCCTGCAAGATGTCTCACTGCGACTCCACTGACGCGACGGTAAAAACGCCAATATGTACATATTTAAGTATGTTTTTTTATATTAAAATAAGTTTTTATGTGATATCGTCCGGCACTCACTAATCCGGATAGTTGGGGTTTTACTGAATAAGAAAATATCTCAACTCTGGTGATATATTCATGTACCACTTTGTTTTAGGTGTCATATAAAAAGTTAAAGTACCTACAAATGTTGTGCCTTTAAAATATTCAAGTTTGTTAGTGAAAATTCTTGATCGAAGTTCATGGTATTTTTTTGTAGAAATAAAAGACAACTGATCCTTTAATCCACAATTTGGAATAACTGTGACCGGTTTCATAGTTTTCGCTAGGATTGATATTTATTGCGACAGCAAGGAAAATCATTTTCGAGAAGAGAATTTGGAATTCTAGGCATTTACAAGGGCTGGTATAGGTGATCATATTCATTTGGAAGATTTGAGGAAATGTGGATGTTCTAACATAGGTAGAATGGTGAGTGTAACACAGTGTTCAAAGTGATTTCTTGAACCAGCTACTGACAGATCATAAGCCCTGTAAATGCCTAAAATTCTATATTCTCTTACAAAACTGTTTTGCAATAAATGTCAATAAAATTTTCTTCTCTTTTTGAACCAATTAAAATATTTAATTAAACGATATTTTCGTTCTTTTAAGGTTTTGTAAATGTTCCATTTGGATATGGAGACCACGGTGTAACACAACAATTTTAACCATTTCGAATAATTATATTCGATACTCTAGGCAGTGGCGAGCCGTAATTTATTTTATAGGTAAACTACAAAAAAAAAACATTAATTTGAACATACATCTAAGTACAGTAAATATATACTAAGTGAAACTTTATTAAGGTTGGCAAATGCGTCATTCGTATGAGTATTAATTTAACGATTGCTTAAAACGTGACATATCTCTTGGTCAAGACCAAGGTATCAATAATACTAAAGTACCGTGAAGCATCGCACAGTGGGCCCAAATTCACAAAACACGATAAAAATACGTTTTTATTGGTTTATTAATAAAAAGTTTATGTTCTGTTCTTAAAATAAGGTGCAAACTAAATGTGGAAGTGTACGCGGAATCAACACGAAAAATTTTTTTCGTAAAAAGACGGTACCAAAATTTGCATACATTTAATGAATATTTCTCTATGAATATGTATATTTTATTTATTAAAAATATATCACGTACTTCACGAACGGGTCAACGCGTGATTTTAAATTGTTCCCCCTTCACTCCATGGCCACCATTTTAGGTACTAAAAACGAACTTTTACACAAATGTGTGTGTAAGTTAAAAGGAAATATATATATATATATATATATATATCAAGAAAACCTGTTTTACTTTTTATCGTGAATTCTGACTTTGGTTCTGCAGTGCGTTGCGTCGAGATATGAGTTTGCTCCGTCTGTGACATCATTGTGGTTATCATCTTATCTGCTATGGTAAATAAGGCACTGCATCAGTACTCCAATTGCAGCGAATCAGCGATTATTTCAGCGACACACAAACCCAAAAAAGATTTGACTTTAGCTTCCGGCGATTTTACTTGGACCATGAAGTTGGAACGTAAAATCATATATTTATTAGGTATTTCACGTAAACCTTGTCGGGGATCGAAACCGGAACCTCAGGCATAATGGCAAACGCTCTATCCAGTATTCACGAGGTGGACTAATCTGATTTTGGTTTTTACCTGACAGTAGCCATCGAGTCGCAAACACTCGCCCATGGTGTTGGTTTTATAAAATTTTACCCAAAGATCTGTATTATTTTTACTCCGCCGATTTCAGAAAAAAATATTGTTAATGTAGTTTAAATCCAAAGACTGTTGAAATTCCGGTATGATAAAATTCGAACATAAATGTGATATAATGCAAGGGGACTGTATAATATGGTAGAAACTGGTCGAGTGGCGGAAAATAATTTCCCTGTGTTTTTAAAATTCCTCTTCTATTAATTACAAGGGCGGTCTGCTGCTATCAGTATTTTCGGAGTTTGGTTGCAAAAGAAAAAGTTCCTCACGCTTTTCTCGTCCCTATCTATATATTATATAAACTACGTAAACGCGTGAGGTACCCTCGCGCGTTTCATATTTCATATTTCAAAATAGGGTAAAGTAGGTAATGATTGCCCGCTTGTGGAAATTTTGACTTTGAATGGTTATAGGTTTGACCGTACTCATCCAATATTAATAAAAGAGTTTAGCATCAAACCTTCATCTATTTATCTCCTATATATTTGCATATAATCGCTTCCACTGTATTATAGTGATAATTTTTTTTAACAATAAAAATAAAGCTCATAAAACCACAGTGATTGCCCACTTTTTTATAGTGATTGCCACAACTAAAGATAGTAATTGTCCACTTTAGTATTATCGTTAAAAAACAATGAATTAAACTACTTTTATTAACAAAAACTTTTACATTAAGCTAAAAATGAAATAAAACACACATAAATATAAATAAGATGCACAATGATTTTTTTATCTAAAAATATATTTCTTAATATAATATGTTAACATTTAAAATTTCAATAAAAGGGAATTTTTATAATTTTGATATATTTCTTCAGCAGACTCTGAATTGCCTTCTTGAAAAGAAACAAAAATCGATATATAATGATTGCTCACCACAAATTTCAATGATTGTCCGGCCGGGCAATCATTGAAATCTGAAATTTTTTATGTGACAGTTGTTGCCCACCCAGTTAAACTTAAAGTAAGATAAGTATATAGGTTAGAAATAAACTGACTACCCCCTCATACTATTTATCTAACAGTAGAAACATGAATTTACTAATTAAATAAAACATATTTACAAAAGTAAAACGTTAACAAATTCTGTAAGAAATACTTGATAAATTTAAAAAAGGTCAACGAACTCCACAAAACATTTTTTCGCGACTCAGCAACGTCACGCTTTCTGTCAGTAAAGTCGATTTTGTATTTGTATTGAAACAATGAAGTAATTTTTCAATATTTTGGTCGACTGTTTAAATGCGTTTTTGAAAAAAGAGCGATCAAAGTGATAGCGGGCAATCACTATAGGGTGGGCAATCATTGTCTACTTTACCCTACGTAACAAAATTAACAGTACACTTACTTTCTGAACATGCCTCGTGTTGTTACGTCATCATTTTATCTTGTTTTATATTATATTTTTATGATAAGTACCTTCCATAATTTAAATTTATTTCATCAGAGAGGGAAAATTTTTGAGAAGGGGATATGGAAGTCTAGGCATTTACAGGGCTTATGACCTGTCATTGGCTGGTTTAAGTGGCCATTTTACACACTGTGTAACATTCACCATTCTGCCCATGTTTAAACATCCACATTTCCTTAAATCTTCCATCTGTTGACTTTTGTGAAGTAAAAGAGCTGAAACCTTTATCACGTGGGTGAGATTCATCCGGCTGAACCAAATCACCTACTAGGCAACGCCTGAAAACAATTTTACAATTTTTATACTTCTTCTTTTACCAGGTAGTAATTCAATAATTCAGCTCTTTTACTTCACAAAAGTCAACAGATGGAAGATTTAAGGAAATGTGGATGTTCAAACATGGGCAGAATGGTGAATGTTACACAGTGTGTAAAGTGGCCACTTAAATCAGCCAATGACAGGTCATAAGCCCTGTAAATGCCTAGACTTCCATATCCCCTTCTCAAAAATTTTCCCTCTCTGTTGAAATAAATTAAAATATGAACAACTCCCTAGGGAGGAAATCCAGCCGGTCTGCAAGCATTTGGACATAATCAAACATTGTTGACCTTCCATAATCATTAAAAATAAAATATAATATATATAAGTAGCATTTAGGTTGCTGAGGGTTGGAGTTCCTACCCCAGTTAGAGATTGACAGAGAAGAAACAAGATCGATGTTTGATGTGAATTTATTACATGGAGTATAAATAATTAATTATGTCGTACGAGTGTTACGGCAATTAGGAGTTGAAGAGACTGCACTTGAACTACATGCTGAAACTGAGTGACTGCGTCAAGATGGACTGAACTGAACTGAACTGACTGACAGACTTTGACTGCGTTCTGTGATCTCTTTAGGCGGCGTTCCTTTGTATTCCATTTCATCATGGTAGGGAAGATGTGAATGTATTGCAGAACGATTCTCTCGATTTCATGTGCAATACTGATAGAGTTGCATTATATGTTATATTGGATTGTACGGAATGTGATGACATCGCTTTTTTTGATCATCGCACTATTTCATGTGAAACGTTGAAGAACGTGTGTGTCATCGATTATGGATTATGGACTATGAACCCTACACATTTATATACACGAGTATGTATGCATACCCATAGGTATATTGATTGAGTTGCACGTCTTAAATACGCTACAACTGAATTACCACATAAATGAAAATGAATACTTAAAGAGATCCCAACAGGCACAAACAAATACATTTCTGGTTGTAGGGTGGATCATTATCAGGATGATAGCCTTAGTTACGGCAGATAACATGTTATGATGTCACTAGGGCGGCCGTGTCCCCTTAACCCGGTGTCATAAATCTTGTATTCCTCATGCTAATGTTATCGCGGCGAGGGCATAACGCTAGTTCAAGATCTAAACTATAAGATAACGCACATGTCTATATCTACATAAACTGTCGTACTATACTTCAACACATCGTCGGCAGAGACAAAACGTCAATGTCTAAAAAGAGGGAAAATAAGTTTAAGTACCTGGGAGATATGTTCATATAATATAAAGACATATTTTCGCCATGCAAATTGGTATTTATTTGACATAATCAGCCCACGTTAGTCGACCGCAGGACAAAGGCTTCTCTGTCACCACCACTTCAGCGCCGTTCTAATTCACTATTTGCCGGCAAACTTTCAAATATCGTCCGACCATCTCATTGATGGGCCTCCTCGGGGCTTCGTCTTTATTCGAGCGATGTGGCCTGCACATTTTCACTTCAACCCACCAATCCTTTCTGCTGAATCGAATACTTGTTGTTTAACTAAATCGGTCGCATTCGCAAAACTCACACAAACGCATTTAAAATTTACAGGCTGTTTATTTTAAAAACAGGGTATATTAAGTTTTAACCAAATGTGCTATCTTTATTGTTTATCAATAATTGTGTATACATATATTCACCAATATAATTTGTATTGTGCATTTTATTAACACTGTAAAATTTTTATTATCAATATTTTTCTATTATTATTTTGTATATTGTTTAATATGTTAATAAGTGTTTTTGATTTATATATAGAAGAGTCCCGACATAACACGAAATTTTCTAACAAGTCGGGACATAAAAAAATATAGTTGTGCTCTATGATAAAATTGTGTATTTCGTGCTTTAAATAAAATAAAAAATAAAAATAAACACAAAATTATAAATAAAAAATAAAAATAAACACAAAATATTAAATAAAAAACATGCTTGCTTAAAAAAATATATATGACATTTTGTTAAGTAATTGTTTTTTTTCGCTCTGATTCAAAAAATATTATTAAAAACATTTAATACAACACCAATATTTTTAAATCAATATTCTGTACTTTCGAAATGTTTTTGTAAGTTTTGCAAAAGCGCCAGCACTAGATAATCGACCTTTACATGATTTGATTAACTGAAAATGTGTATTTATAAACCAGTGTTTTAATGCATATTTTATTGCATACACATCGAATACATATTATTATATTTTTAATCTTAGAATCGCAGCGAAATTCAGACGAACGCACAAGCATCCTGTGTATATTTTATGAACATATCATCAGTAACTAACAAATCAATAGTTGTCTTTGTCACGCTCATAGGCGCGTCTGAACGAGAGAGAGACATAGAATATTTTCATAATGCGTATGCCTTGCGATGTCGTACCATGAGCTTATTCACAGATACTACACAATGCGTTTGTGTAAGTATTGCGAACGCGCCAGCTTTAAAAAATCCACCAATATTTTGGTTTAACTGCGGATCCAATAGTTTAACTTTCTGTATCTCCATAATAAGCATAATATGCTACGCATAATATGCTACATACTTGTCTATGCAACTTGCAGCTTATAAGAAGATTGCTTGAAGATTGCATACAACTCTAATATTTCGGAAGTTCGGAACGGTGCGCGGTGGCGTTACTTCAAAATATATTTAAAAAAAAAACAGAATTATGTTTCGTTTTAAACCAGCCAATAAAAATGTTCTCCATCTCTGTTGTATATTATGTTAAATAACATTTTTTGTATGTTTTTAAAGGACAGCTGGTCTGACTTTTCTTCATGCAAAACGATTCCCGTATTTTCTCCCTGCATATACGAGAATTACACATAAAAAAATAATTATATTAGTTGTTTTTTTAAACACATCTTCAAAATTTCTTATACCGTATACAACACAATGGAAAATAAGTTGTACGTGCGTACTTATTAGCTAAGATTTATTCCTAAGAGATTTTTCGCAAAACTTGAGAGAGTATCATTAAAAATGTCAATTTTGTTATTTCGGCAGTATATATTATATTCCTAACACATGCGGGCCATAGGTGTGTGGTATGTAGCATTACTTGAAAACAAAGGCAGTTCAAATATGTCCCTACGTCTGAGTGTTCTCGATCCCGCATTTATTTGTATTTTATTGAGGAGGTTAATACCTATTTTATAGTTAGATATTTTATAAGTAAATTTTATATCGAAAAAAATGAGATTAAAATAAAAACAAAATTATGGCACTAGAGTAGTAATGTTTAAACATAGTATAGATACTTACCATTAGCGTGTCTCTTAAATTAAGTCTTATGAATTCTTTCTATGGGAGGTAGGATTATCCAAAAGCCCAAAAATGCGCCTAGTTTTTTCTGTCGCCTTCGGACTTACGTGATAAAAATATTAACAAATTACAACAGGGATGGAGAATACATTAAATAAGGAAAAATGGAAGTCTAGGCATTTACAGGGCTTGTGACCTGTCAACGTGGCCTCTTAAACCAGCCAATGACAGGTCACAGTGGCGGCCTCCGTAGTGTAGTGGTCAAGACGCCTGACTGACGCATGGAAGGTTCCGGGTTCGATTCCCGGTGAGAACACAAAAAAAAAAAATAATAAAGTGATTTTTCTCAAGCCTGGGTGTTCTGTGATATATTACTGTGATTGGGCCTCCTGGCCCTGTTGTGGTGCAAAAAAAAAAATAAGCCCTGTAAATGCCTAGTCTTCCATATTCCCTTATTTAATGTACTCTCCATCTCTGTTGTAATTTGTTAATCTTAATGATTCCGAGGGGTTGAAATCCAGTCTTTTGTCTACAAACACTTGGACAAACTCAAATATTGTGATACAAATATGATAAATAATTTTGAAAACGGAAAAAGTAAAAAAAAACAAAATCCGTTCAGTTTTGAGGTGTAAAAACGGGGCAGCGAAACGTCGATTTTAGTTAGGTATAATCAGTCCGACGTGCAGTTGTCTTTTTCGCACAATATCGGCGAGGCGTCTACGAGAGAGTTATAGAAAAACTATGTTCAAATACCTATTTATCAAATTTTTCGACGTCGCATATCCTCTTAACACTCGCGTTTCTAATAAAACAAGAAAGTATTAGCAGCTGGACGAAAACGAAGCATTTTTATGTTTATTTTTAGTCCAAGGGCCCCAATTACACCTCAAAGGCTTTTATCAATATTTATTGATGAGTCAAAATACCGTTACATTAGAAATTATATTGGTGTATTGCAAATACTTTAGTATAATAATTATTGTGTATAACTTATATAGCGCCATTTTCATAATACAATATTTCAAGGGCGCTTGAGGTCATTCTTATCTTAAAAAAAAAAAAACAATCCAGTTGTCTAGGTCTAGATAAGATAGATAAGATGCAGAATCATTTTACGATTATATAACATAATTACGTCAAGGTTTGGTCTTATTTTAAATAACAGCATTGTTGTATTTCATACGATCTCCAAGGTGGTGTGAAAAAATGCTATTAGACACACTTCTCTAGATCATCGACTACAGTTTTTAATACATCGCGCAGTATAACGTGTATGGTGAAGGCATAACGTGCGCTACCGGCAAAACCAGAATAACAAGATAATATGGTTCCTTGGTGAGTAAAAAAAATTGTGATCATTATAGTTTTCACGAAACAATTTTTATATTCAAAGCCATTTTCATTAACGCAATAATTAAAAACGCAAAAGAACTTATTTAATTAAATATATTATTATCCGTTATGTTATACTTTTGTATCTTATATTTTTAGCCTTATAAAGGAGACTAGAAATGTTTCAACGGCCAAAAACTGGGTGAGATTCGAATGACGGTTGTGGACGAACAAATAAACATACACAGTTTGTCTTTTTTGGAAATTTTTTATGCATTCTTGATAAGCAGAACAAGCTTCAAAATTTCCTAAATCATTATTAATTGGGAGGTATATTTATATCTAAAGACGAGCGCGCAACTCGCAAACTGCCTTCTTCTTGCCGCGATTCCGGGTGAACGTGTTGGAGTTTTTTTTATTTTCTTAGCGTCATTTTGTTGGGGAAATCTTCTTCTATAAAAGAAACCTAAATTCTGTAAAGAATCGTCAAAATTAGAGCAATGGCGTCTAAGAAATCAAAAACTTCGAAACATTCAAGTTTAATTATTATTAATTGATTAATTAAATAAGTCGATACATTTAGCCGTTCTTGAGTCATCCTAGCAAAACAAGCGGAAAATGATGTTTTAAGAAAAACGCAGTCAAAGTTTTGAAACAGGATTTCGGGCACTCTGCCGGTCGTGCACGGCCTTACATTTTTGGCTCTCCTGAACTCAATTTTACGAATATCTAAGTTTTTTCGCTCCAAAATGTTTTTAAAAGATTGTATTAACCGATTATGTTAAAAAAACAAATATCAGTTTTTTTAAAATTTCAATCCTTTCTGGTCCCCTTTTAAACTATTTATTCAGTAAAAGCTCATTGGCCATATATAACATTAGTATTAATAAATATTGTATTATGTATTGTTTAGATTGTATTGTAATATTCCATATGGGTAATTTATTTATTTATTTTATTTAGAAAACATACCGTCACATAAATAATTATACATCATAACAAAACATAACGTTTTACGTAACTTAAATACAATCACTTTTCGAGTGGCAGATAACGCCTCTTGAAAAGAAACTAAACGTAGGATAGTACTAACATTGGTAATTGGTACTCGTTTAAAAACGAAGTAATTAAGTGAAATTATTAATAATAATTTGATGTTTATAAATTGAAAAAAAAGCTATCAAAGAAAATACTGACATTTTGTTTTTTTTTATCACAAGAATTTTCATCGTCATCATCATCATACGCTCGACAGCCCTGTGTGGACTCTCCAGTTCCTCACTTCCAACATTGTCGTATCCGCACTGATGCAGTCCATCCATCGCTTTTTAGGCCTTTCTGGTCTTATTCGTCCTTGTGGCACAAAGAGAGTTAGGCTTTTTGTGGGGTTTTACTTTTATTTACATATAAGTTATTAATTAAAAATACTTGGTACACTTCCACTTATTTGTTTGACGAATTAGCGCTTTCACCTTCAGAATGGTGAATATTATACAGTGTAGGGATAATTTATATAAAACTTACGAAACGGCTTTTACATATACATAAGTTACAAACAATTAACACATATAAAAATACAATTGATGCAATGAAAAAAATGTATATTGAAAACAAATGAATATACTAAAGGGTTTTTCAATTGGCACGAGTAGATTTTGACGGCTCGTGGCGGCAAATATTTTTTTTATTATTTAGTTACTTCTGTCAAATCACCATGGCAAGTAACACAATTGAACAGCACGTTCAAATGATAAAATTTTATTATCAAAATGAGTGTTCGTTAGTGCAAACGTTGCGCGCATTGCGCCCATTTTACGGTAGACGTGGTGGCGTGGTGGTACGTGACGTGGTGGTACGTATTCTCAAAAAGTTACCGTTTGGTGTGGATTTTCGGTCTGTGGCATCATTAGTCCGTACTTTTTCGAAAACGACGTTGGTGAGGCTGTCACCGTCAACGGCGAGCGCTACAGAACGCTGATAACCAATTTCTTAGGGCCCAAATTGAACCATATGGACCTAAACGATATGTAGTTCCAGCAGGACGGCTACGTGCCACACAGCGGACGCCACGATTGACATTCTACATTAACGATTTGAGGGTAAGGTTATCTATCGCACGGATGATCTGAATTGGCCACCAAGATCATGCGATTTGACCCCTCTAGACTTTTTCTTGTAATGTTTATTGAAATTGCAGGTCTATGCAAATAAACCACAATTGACCGATGCCCAAAAGGTGAACATAACACAGGCCATCGTTCAAATTCATCCGGATCTACGCTAAAGAGTCATTGAAAATTGGACCACTCGGATCCGTGCCACCGTAAGAAGCCGAGGCGGGCATTTAAACGATGTCATATTTCGCACTTAATGGCACATATGGGACAATTTTTTTTTTATAATAACTCACACAATTTGTTTTATTTCATTTCAACATCTACCCACTCTTATTGAAAAATCCTTTAGAAACTTAATTATCATTAAAAAATTAAGAATACTCGGTTCTTAAAGTTTGATAAAGTTAGAGCAAATAGTGTAAACCAGGGTATTGTCGGCACCCCCCCGGTAATTGGCACTATTTTATTTAAATTTAAAACACATGGTTGATAATTTTAGTATTGAAAACAAAGTACTAAAATTTATCAAGTTTAATTATATTCCTGAATACTGGCCACAATTAATCATTATTATTTTATTGGTATTCCTATTTAAAACCATCTGACAATGACAACTAAAACGTGCGAGAAATCGAGAGTTTAAAAAAAAATAAGGATAGAACTGTGTTGAACTTAACCTTATTATGTTTACCAGTGATTCAATACATGTTCATTAAGCTAGTTTTGTATCAAACGTGATTATTTTACTAAGAAATTATATTTTTAATAGGTGCCAACTTTATAAAGAAAAAAATGTACAAAATCAGTGATTAGCACTGTGAAAATAACTAACATGTCGTAGTTTTATTCGTTAATATTTGAATCATTGGCACATGCAAATCAGTATTTTAAATGCATTATTGATATTTTGTTTGTTTATTATTTGCTACAAATAAAGTAAATTATTTTATCATTTAGTACAAAAAGTATTGGCTTATATGTAAAAAGATATACTCTGAAGAATTTTTTTTTAAAGATAATTTTTTTAATAAAAAAAATGTTGCTCTCTTCATCTGATTTAGATTGAATTATACTTTGACTTTTTGTTATAAAATTAAGTCCATTCAATAATTATAAAAAATACCACGTTCTTAATTTTTTTTTCATATACACGGAAAATTTAAAGGTGCCCATAACTGTCAAAATTGCTGTGTCAATTAATAACTAGAGGTGCCAATAAATGTCTGAAATAGTATATTTTCAATCATCGTTATTTATCTTACAAAATTGAAAGATCCTCCAAATATCAATGAAAAGTTTAAAATCAACTAATGTTTGTTGATGCAAAAAAAAACTTTTTTATTTAAATGATGTTTGTTTAATTTATAAATAAAAATTGACTTAATCAATACGCTTCAATCATTGGTGGTTTTAACTTACATCTATTTTCTGGTCATCGGTGTGTTTGTTCCCAAGTGAGTGAATTCTCGGGAACGGAGAATTAATGTTCTTATTTTTATCTTAGATATATTAATATATCTAAAATAAACATTACGCCTCATTGGCTTTTTACGCATATTGAAATAGATACATCGGGAAATCGGGAAAATTAAAAAGATATCATATCATATCATCCAGTTAAGGCTAAGTTTATTAAAAAATTGCAGGTAAAAACATTATGTATAATTGCAAAGTAAGATTTGCCTAAATGTAAAAAAAAAACATTATTTTACTGAACTCACACACAAAAAAGCGTTTTTATCTCTCTACTTTAAAGTGGTCAAATTTAAATTACGCGGTGATGGATTGCCGACGACGAAATCAGCTATTCAACGACATTAAAATCCAACCACTGTCCGTATTACAATAGAAACTTAACATTGTTATATTTAACTGTTTATAAACAAAAATAGAATTTTCCATATGAAAAAAAAATATTTGTATCAAATACATTTTAAGATATGTTCAATTACAGGTTTCCGACGTTGATACTTAAATTTTTCATACAAATGTACACATTTTTAGTTCAAAAAATCTGATTTTACTTTATCTTCAATTTTATCTGAAAAAAAAAAGTTTTCTCTATGAAAAATAAAATATGTTGGGTGGCGATTATAATTTTGCGTGAGTATTATTTGACTGAATCGTTGATCCGTGTTAATATTTGCGGGGTGAGAAAAGGTGCATTTGCGCGATAATAGCAAATGCGGAAAAGAACAGTATGCGGCCAAACCAATCACAGCAAACAAAAATCCTACCTCTAGGAAGACAGGAAAGGGAATCAGGGACATGAATCCGGATGCTATCTCACTATTCTGGGTAGTTTTTACATTTTTGGTGAACACGGCATTTCACCGGACATACAATCTGTAAGGATAGTTATTTGTTTTCGTCGATTAGGTGGCTTCTTCATGACGTAGATCAGTGCTTCTTTTATTGCAAAGAGCTCCTTCTGAAACTCCGAACAGAAGTCGTTGAGTTTTAGCTTTCTAGATGGCAGCTCTCTAACGCCATCAAACGGTAAAAACGCTGCACCGACCTTGCCGTCCAAAATACTGCATTCTGTTCCATCAAAGGTAGAGTTTATTCATTGTAGTCGTGATCCATTCGATATGTTTCCGCAAGGTGCGGGATGGAATGTAAATAACCGACTCCCGGAAGTATTTGTCATTTGGGACGTCTTTGAAAGTGAGACTTTACTTCATCTCATAACCTTCGGTGAGCTCTCCGATCCTTAAGTCGATTGGCATAAAATCACTCAGAGCTTGAACAGGTACCGGAGAAATTGTTCTGTATCCCTTACAAGATCGAATGGCAATTTGTCGTTGAATGGAATTCAATTTCCTACGATTTACCCTTTTCCGGACCGCTTCCGCCCAGACGCTCGAGACATACGTAATCAGAGGCTCTACAGCTACTTGGTTTATTTGCTGCATAACCTCTGGGCCGCGATGGTGAACGGCTATCTTCATCGGTATATACTGAGACGGTATAAACTAATACCGATATTTATGTACGAAAGTGTGTATATTTGTTTGAAAATTCAAATTATCTTCGTCGGTAACCGGTAATTGAACATGTTAAGAAAAATCAATTATAAACATATTAATAGAAAACTTAATTTTATTTTGTAGATAAAATTGAAGATAAATTACAACTTCCTATCAGAATACGTACCCGGTGTATACAAAAATTACTCTTATTCCAATTATTCTCACAATGCTGTATTTACCTAATGCTTCCATCCGTTAACTTTCTATAAATTCTTTTATTTTTCTTTTCTTTTTTTTTCATGGTCATGTCATACCATATTTCAGTAGTCAGATGGCAGAAGGGACCATCTGTATTTTTTTCTGTTTTGTAGTTCTCAAAAGTTTTAGTAAATATTTCAGTAAATATACATTAAAAAAAAAAATAGCATCATTTAGAATGGTAATTTATTATTGAAAAGTAACACTGAAATATTTTAGTGTGTGGATTGAAGTTTTGAAATTGATTATTATTTCAGCTCTCCTACACATTTTTGAAAATTACAGATGGTCCCTTCTGCCACCTGACTACCGATTTATATGATATAAACTTTTTAATAATTAAAAAAGGAATGGCCCACGCTCAGACGCTGAAGTCTTTGTGGGAATTTTTTCCAATTTATGTTACAGCTTGATTTTAAGATGTACTTTTTTAAAGTGTATTTTTGTAATTATATTTTTAAGTAAATAATATGTGTATGGAAAAATAAACAAATAAATATTTAAAAAAAAAAAGGTTCTGAAACCTGAATTGATGTGGGCAAAATTAATCTGGCCGAATAAGGAACTTCAAAACTTAAAAAAATCATGGCGCTAACAAGACTAAACATGAAAATTTAAAAAAATAATTGTTTAGTTTAATTTAAAAAAATAATTGTTTAGTTTAGTAGTCTACTAACAAATAAATAAAAATAAAAAAAAACTTCTAAACTTCCTCATTACTTCACCTACTATAGTACTATACAACATGGAGTATTTCACCTGCTAGAAAATACTAATTTTTTATACTTTTCTTGGACCAGTTTGTTTAATCAACAATATTTTGAGTATGTCTAAATGTTTGTAAACAAAGACTGAATTCTACCTTTTAGCTAGTTGTGTCAATTTTGATGATGAACTTAGCGGGGGAAGCCAATTTTTTAAACATTTGTATAAAAAACCTCTAATAACAGTTTTTATCCTGCGCGAACATATTGCACAAGAAGATACCTATATAATATTGGTGTTTTTATAGATATTCCTTGATAAAACTACATTATTAAAGATTTCGATACGAACGTAAAAAAAATCCTTGGCCTAGTTTTAGTAAGTAGTTCCTAAAGATGCCCGCTTAGGCGAAAGCGCTTGTTGATCAAATAAAACAATTTTACTGATATTTGTTTCAAAATCATTAAGGTAGATTAATAAAAGAAACTCATTTACAATTTTCTAATAAATATGAGTAGACGTTGCCTCAAGGCTCAGAGAAATATACTAAATTATAGATATCGAATATCGTATATTAGGGGAAACGATAAATAAGAGCCCCTAATCCTGTCTCGAGACCCCGATTATGAAGAGACGATAAGAAAATGATAGATGTAATCAGCTCGATTTTTTCAGCTCAGTTTAATAATTGTTACAAAAAATCATCGTCATCATACACCTGTTTTCACCCTAGGGTTCATAGGGCACTGCATTATTACATCAAATGCAGCGTATCTCAATCATCTGTTACATGAAGGTCAGGTGCCTGTAAATATGTATATTTCTACCAAAGTTTAAAATATCTTCGTCAGTTACCTGTAATTAAACACGATTATTTATTTTTAAAATCTGGATATTCCATTTTTCACACAGAAAATCCGACTTTACTTTATGGACAATTGAAGATAACTCTGTTTATTTTCAATTGTAATCGGGCCCTATATAGGTTCTTCGCTCTTACGGTAGTAAATATATACGAGTACATGCTCATATGCATATTTAAAAAAAAAATTGAAATTACAACGAAAATATTTAACTGATTGGTAATACGAAATATTTCTAATTTGGTATGGAAATTTGAGTTATCTATATCGATAAAAGCGTCTCATTTCAATACAGGCCTGTAATTAGGGAACAGAAACACGAGATTTCACCCCGGGGTATTTCAATTATATCTTTCGCTTTTGCCGTTTACAAAACAAGAAAAAAATATTCCAACAAACCTAAGAGAATTATTATATTTATTATATCCGCAACAAAGAAAAATTTGCGCAAACAATACGAATATAAAATATTTTTTATTCTCTCAGACCGTTGAGAGAACTCTCCGTCGAGATCAATTAATAACCAATAAGCGCTTAATTGGGAAATATCACATGCTACGAATACCGATAAAAATATATGAAATGGATTTAGAATAATCAATTGTATTTTCAAAATCAATATGGATATTGTGGAGAAATGTTTTCATACATTAATTTAAATTTTTTTTTTTACTGAAAATACGTTGCTAGAAAAACGCGCCATGTTTGGCCTTGGAAGTCAAGATTTGTGACAATTTTCTAAACAAATTTGAATAGGCAGGAACAAATAGACATGAATCATGACGTATTAGAGGCGTGGCCAATGGAATGACCAATTTTGCTGGAATTCAAAATTACAAATTTAAAAATATTTTTTATTCTACTAATAATTAGCAAAAATATTTTTTTTGTTGGACAGAAATGAAATCATTGATCTTTATTACTTTAAAAATGTTTTGTCACGGGGGAGCTGACTTGGCAAGGCTGGGGGCTGAGACAGACCTAATAGTACTAAACCCTTCTGTGTGTTGCCAAAATGTGCTTTTTATAATGAACTTAGGTCAAGTGCCCAGCAGCAGAGCATAAAGCTCTGGCAAACAGTACCTGATCAGCACCACGCAAAGGAACTGATGAAGGGGTACTCGCAAAGGTTTGCTTTCGATCTTATAAATCTTAGCAAAAATCAAGTGAGGGTTCAATCAAGATCACTGGAGCCCTAACGGGGCACTGCAGATTAAATAAACTTTATGCTGGAATAAACCTATCTGAAACTTCTAGATGTAGGTTCTGCAGTGAAGGTGAGGAAACACTTATACACATTATATGTTAATGTGATACATTATATCATAGAAGATGCTGAATTCTCTGGAAACCACTGGTCAAATAAGAAGACGTTAAAGAGATCGCCCCCTACCTAATAGCCCGATACTTTATGGACCTGAGCTGGTATTCCAAACAGATCGCGGCCGTATTATCTCGTGTATTTTGTATGTAAATACACGAGAAAAACCACCCCTGGGATTGAAGGGGGAGATTTAATTATAATGAAAACTCTCGCCCTCTACACCGAAGACAGGTTCTTTAAAAACCTGTCGATAGTTTTCTGTGGTTTCCTTTTCTTGACGCAAATGCGGATAAGTTCCTTAAGAAGACCACAGTCGATTATCCCACCAGATCCTCACACTACAGGCAAAGCAATTAGAAGGATTATACCTTTTGTAGTATCTGAAAAAATATATACATTGTAAGTT
This sequence comes from Micrasema longulum, assembly GCF_059751315.1. Lineage (NCBI taxonomy): Eukaryota > Metazoa > Arthropoda > Insecta > Trichoptera > Brachycentridae > Micrasema > Micrasema longulum. Next base: position 625,219 of record NW_028277293.1, read on the forward strand.
TTTGTTTGTTAGTGTTAAATATACTAGAACCACAGATTTAAATAGAATAACAAAAATGATATTTAAGATGAAAAAGAGTCAAATAAAGGCAAATATTTCATTTAATTTCAACTACAACATACATAAAACAAATACAAGAGCATCAAGTAATTTAACTTGCGAACAACCTAGGACCAACAGAAAAAGAAACAGTTTTTTGTATACAGCAATAATTTTTTACAATTCACTTTCTAATGACCTAAAAAATGTACAAAACAAATACGTTCTTAAAAAACACCTGAATAAATCAATTCTTACAGCCCGTGTGACATTTGATATGTGATGCTATTTTATCGACTTTTTATTTAAACTATTGTGTTATTATATATAATATCCCCTCATACCAGAATTTTTGCTGATTGAGAATATTTCGAACAAATAAAATATGTAAAGTTTAAAAACCTTGGATTTTTTAAAATGTGTTTTTTTTACGTGTTAAATGTATTTAAGATAATGATTTAATTATGTTTAATAAAGCATGTTTCAAAATTATACAAAACGTCTCCCTCGGCAGGGGACACCCCAGTGAATAAAATAAATAAATATAATAATGTACAAGCTTCGTACCACATAAGCAACTCCTATGAAAAAAATAAATATGGTTATTATAAAGGCAATATATTTTTATTAAATAGTGATTGTTGGACAGTGGTTAAAGTGATCACTAAATTGGAAAAACTTTCATATTTTATTATCAAAAAGTTCTCTATGTCTTTTGTTACTAAAAATATTGATAAAATCCGTTTATCTGTTTCAATTATCTAACAAAAAATAAATACCAATAAATATATTCAAAGTTTACAAAATTCACATTCATATTTAGATACATATGTATTGCATGGAAAATAGGGGTACATAATATATATATATATTTTTATATTTTAAATAGGTTATTAACTTTTTTGTGGATGTAACCACTCGTCCGGCCCATAAAGACGTTCCGGAGTGCCAAGATGCATACATGTGTAATACCAACTACAATTTTGGTTTAATATAATGTAGTTTTATGAAGAAATATAAAAATTAATTTGAAAAAATAAAAGACTTTAAATGCATTCAATGAGAAAACACAGTGATTTAAAAAAATTTGGTTTATTTTTGTTAAATTTTGCATAAATTTTAGAGATACTTTGCTGTATATAGGTACATATTACATATGCTCTTATGTTTTCCGTATATAACAAAATATTTTTACATCCAATTTCCCGTAGCACTGAACTTCTTCACTCTTCAATCCGTGCCTCATGTCTGAGGATGGTGATTACGCCTGACTCCAGGCATTGCTCGTCTTCGGACAGTCTCCCTCCATCTGGAACGGTCTTGTGCTCTTCTATAGGCATTCGTCAGTGATGATTCTGATAACTCGGTGACTGTACCGCTCCATCTTGTCGGTTGACGTCCACGCGACCTTGTCCATTCGATACTTCCCAGGAGAATAGTTTTCTCCAAACTATCAGAATCTCCCCTGGAAATATGCGCAAAGAACTGCAGGATTCTTTTATCGCACATGGATATCAGTCTTTCTCTTATGTCCAGTTCCTGGAGAATAGATGCATTCATACGTCTGGCCGTCCACGGAATCCGCAGCACTCGCCGCCAATACCACATCTCGAAAGCTTCGATTTTTTTCTTTTCAGATTCCTTCAGTGTCCAACACTCCACACCATACATGAACACTGAGAAAACCAAGGCCTTCACCAGTCTCTTTTTGGTGTTAATGGTTTTACTGCGATTCTCCCAGATCTTCACCAGCCGACTCATAGCACTTTTGGCAATACCAACACGTCGCCGTATTTCACCTTCACACCCACCGCCATCGCTAATGAGAGAACCTAGATAAATGAAATTGTTGACTCTTTCTAAGTTGCGCAGTAAGGATAATGGCGCTACTTTATTAGCTCGATCAATGATCATAAACTTTGTTTTGCTCATATTCATTGAGAGTCCCAGATCTGAACTAGCAGCATCTATTCGGTCAATTAGTTCTTTCATTTCAATCTCTGACGATGCAATAAGTGTGGTGTCATCAGCATATCTTAGGTTGGATAACTTCCTTCCTCCAATTGTGAACTTACTTGTCCAGCCATTAAGTGCCTTTCGAATGATATATTCACAATATATATTAAACAAGACGGGATACAAAATGCAACCCTGTCTAACACCTTTTCGAACTGGGAAGATATCTGATAGTTCATTGCTAAAATTCACAATTGCTGAGCTTTTATTGTAAAGTGATTTTATCAGGCAAATAAGGTGTGCTGGTACCCCCATTTCATTGAGGACAACCCATAATTTGCTCCAATTTACACAGTCAAAAGCTTTTTTATAATCAATGAAACAGAGAAACACAGGTTTGTGGAATTCTCTGCTTTTCTCGATAATTTGCCTGACATTTAAAATCTGCTCACGCGTCCCCTTTCCCTTAACAAAACCTGTTTGCTCCTGTGGGATTTGCCAGTCAAGGAAGTAGTTTAACCTCAAATGTAAAATATGCAGTACAATTTTACTTGCATGCGAGGTGAGTGCAATCGTCCTATAGTTATCACATTTGGCCGTTGAACCCTTTTTGTGTAGTGGGATGAAAACGGATTTAGTCCAGTCTTTTGGCCATGGACCAGTTTTCCATATTAGATTACAAATTGTATGTATTGCCTGGTAACCTCGGTCTCCTAAATGTATAATAAATTTAGCTGGTATTCCATCTGATCCGACTGCTTTATTTAACTTAAGATATTTAATGGCATTTTCCACTTCACTTTTCGAAATATTGGGCTCTAGTTCATCATCAGAGTTTAGAGAAGAGTTTAAATCTACCATATATCCGAGGTCACTGTAAAGGTCAGAACAATAATCATTCCATCTATTTAATACAAGGGAGATTTCATTATTAAATAGATGGAAAGATTATTGTTCTGATCTTTACTTCCTCACTACACCCTTTTTATTTAGGTACAAAAACAAACAAACAACAACTGAACTATTTGTTAACGAATAAGCGGACAGTAGCGTAAAAACGAATTTCATTCAGTTTCGTAAAATATTGGAAATATTTGAAGAAAGGAAAGGAACACGTAAATGGACTTACCTTTGTGATATTCTTCCGTTTTGGGCATGGATGATGAAATTTATCATGAATTATGTAACGATATATCATAACTTTTATGCGCGACGAATCTAAGATTTTTTATGCAATGTTTTGTGTAATGTCAAAATGTTGTTTTGTTTTGTTCCAAGTCCAAATCGTCATTTTTTGAATTTCTTCTATCTTTATGTAAGGTAGGTACCACAAGGGTGGGTCAAGGGACGAATAGGAAAGAAAGGTAATCAGCCAGGAATAATATCGATGAATGCATGCTGTTATTTACTTAACACTACTACTTTGCTTTTTACTTATACAATCATTTTGACGCCCAAATTTAAATTGATTGAGTTTTCAAAGTTTTTTTTACTTACAGCTGTACGTAGTACGCACTCAATATCAAATTGAAGTAGGTAGGTAAATCCGTGCGCTATAGAACTATATTTTCTATAGAAAAGTCACCTCTCAATATGATAGATATGGGTGAATGCTTATCATAAATGCTACTACGTAATTTGTGGATAGTAAATAATTATCACGAAATGTCTAAAACTAAAGAGAACAAGAAAACGCATGTAAGTTTTATTAGTAAATTTAGGTTGATGAATAATTAATACCTTTAACTTATCTGAACCCCCCTCTTACTCTGCCAAAAACTTCCCCGCGTTACGGTGCTGTGTAATGACCACACATGCACAAAATGAGAGATTTTAAATCGGAAAAATGTAATATTCATTAGAAATCGCTTAAATTATTTAAAATTGAAGTCAAAAGCGATATTTTTTTTATCTAATTGTTAAAAACATGAAAAAAAAACATTAACTCTTGCTCGCAGTCGCAGCGCGGGTGAAAGAACCGCCCCTAGTGAAATCCGGAGAGCTACTAACTGGCCGACTGGCGTTTGTCAGAAGTACTGGCAACTATGATGTGACGCGCGGAATCGTCTCTCTCGGTCCCAAATATACCTGTATTATCAAAAGTGAGACGTAAAGAGTGTGTGAGACAAATATATAATCGGTATCTCTCTTACTTAATACTACGCGATGTGCGACATATTGAAAAACTTTTTATTGTACTGGTGATATTTATCTCCGATTTGTGATCCTTTTTCTGAACCTAATAAGTGTTCATTATTAAATAAAATTATTTTTTAACCTATACGTAAATGTATAATGAAGGAATGCCGAAAATCTTAACCCAGAATTTATTATATTTAAGTTATTAGATGCAATGTGTACTAGTTACTCATCACCGAGAAGGGAGACTCAAATATTTTGAAACACATATTATGTGTCATGAATTATTAAACCATGAGTTATTAACACGCGCACCCAGAGTAATAACAATTCACTAGAGAAGTCCTTCATCTCTATTGCATCGAATAAAAGCGTTCCAACTTATTGGTTTGATTTTTAGTTTAAAAACAAACATGTAACGGGCGGTTTCGGTTTACTCTTACAATACTTGACCTGAGTACCTACGGCACGTTGTATTGCTGTAAACTTTTGTAAAACCCTTGAGGTAATTTTCACAAAAATATAAATTATCCATATATATAAACTGTAGCTAACTTTGTGATTGATAATCATAGAATGGCTTTTGTCCGTATTGGAGACCCTGTTAGCCAGTGGCGTGATATTACTCCAAGCACGCGTATCTTTAAATAATAACTATTATCATGTTCCCATTTATTAATTTACTATATAAGTATTCAAGTATAAAAGTGCCATATAGAAATAATTTACATTCAAAAAATTATATATACATTTTTTTAATATTGAAAAAAATATAAACTTTTTAGAAAAAAAAATAAATGTAGAGATGCATTGCCGATGGGATAGGTCGGCAGTTCCTATTAGGTGTTCCACGGGATTCTGGGGTTCCGTGGAAGGATCACTGGGGTTTCGAGAAGATATTTATTTATTTATACTTTTACATTGTTTGTCTTATTTTTTTTAAATACAGAATAATGTACCCTCACTGGGGTGTCCCGTGCCGAGGGAAACATTTTACAAAATGTGAAACATGCCTAAGATTAGTTATTTAACAAAGGTAACGTAATAATAACAATAAAAAAAAGTAATTCATCCAATTAACCTAATTATCATTAACATAATAAACAATAAAAATCTAAAATAATAACAAAAAACATATCCAATTTATAAAGACCAATATACCAAATTTCATAAACAGTACACACATTTGACTTATTTGGCTTGATCCACTAATCAATCCGTGTGCAACCAACCTCCACCAATTATTGTCCACTAATTGTCCTTATGGATAATGGAAGTAGATTGTACACTTTAACGCCAATCCTCTTTGACCGAAATATTAACATGTTACGGAAGTCTGCATCGATTACTCCTTCTACACACGGTATTGGTAAACAAAAAGGTGTCACTGGACTCGTATTTTCTTTGTCAATTTAATTATTTATTTTCAAGATGGGAGTTCCGCCAAAATAAGGTAAATTAATTAGGGTTCCATAGCTAAAAAAGGGAACTGCTTGAGTGCGTGCCTAGAGAAATTATATGATCCATTTGACTTCTTCCCGTCTCTATAATCCATTTTTTCTGTAACAATATTTTGAGCGTGTCCAAATGTTTGTACACAAGGCTGCATTTCACTCCTCAGAAATGATTTTTTTTCAATCTTTATAACCCTCTAAGGCAAGGGTTTCAACCTTTTTGTACTCTATAGCACATTCTAAAATATCGGTAGGGTGGCGGGCACTACCTTTTTTTAATTGACAAACTCCTTCCATAACTTCTTATTTTCCCATAATTTATTTTCTTATATTCATAACTTATTAATAATTAATAAACAAAAATATTTCAAAATAATAAAATCATTATTCAAATTGCATACACACAGAAAAAAGGATGTACAAAATGTAAACAAAAAACACAAATACAAAGAAAACATTTTATAAAAAAATATAATATCAATATGCTAATGTGATTTTTGGCATTGCATATCATTGGCCAGTGCCTCATAATTAGGAGAGTATGACGATAATACTGTTAGCAAATAATCATAAAGATGCTCATCGGTGAGTCGAGATATATATCTTGATTTTATTCAGTTCATGTTTGAAAACAATGATTCGCATAAATATGTCGAAACGAAAAATGATTCAATTTTTTATGCCGCTTTTTTCAAAAATGGGATATTTTCTCTCTCCACTGTATTCCAAAGTCCTCTGATATTAAGGATTTTTACAAAATATTCTTAAGGTCCAAAATTTCTAACTCTCGTTCTTCTGTCTTACCTTAAACAGAATCTGCAATACATGCGGCCATTTCCATTACATTTATTTGGCAAATAAACGGATCGATACATAAGGAAACAATTGGCTGGATATGTGTAAACTGCAAAAATCTCTCTTCAAACTGTTTTTTTAACACTTGAAGATGCTTAATAAATAATGACTCGGTTAATTCATCATTACCTAGCATATTCTTCATACGTGGGGAATGCACGAGAGAATTGATCTGCAGATGTGATATCAACAAATCCAGTTTAGCTTTAAATGATTTTATAGAGCGAATCATGTCAAGTTCACTTACAGTTTTCTGCGGGTACAGGGAGTGATGTGCAAATAGCACTCCCCGTTCCAGGCTAGCGTGAAGAGTGCAGTCTGGCTCTCCGCTTGGCAAGTTGCAACAAATACTGTCAGCAAAGGAACCACTCATACATACAATATCGCAAACATACGAACGTATATAATAAACCTAGGCACTCAAAAAAATTAAAACTCTAACAAATAAATAAAAATAATTCACATTTTTAATTAATGTTTATGAAAAAAATCTGTCTTTGTCGAATAGTGGCGGGCACATACGAATCGTTCCGCGGGCGCCATGGTGCCCGCGGGCACGGGGTTAGGAACCTCTGCTCTAAGGTATGAAATCAACCTTAGAATAATTAAAATTGAAAAGTATTTTCAGGCGTTGCCTAGTAGGTGAAATAGTTCAGCCAGATGAATCACATTCACATTAATAAAGGTTTCAGCTCTTTTACATAAAAAGTCAACAAATGGAAGAGTTGAGGTAATGTAGATGTTTAAACAGGCTGAATGGTAAATGGTACATAGCATGTAAAGTGGCCTCATAAACCAGCCAATGACTGATCTTAAACCCTTATTTGCGTAGACATTTTTATACTACCATCTCAATTTTTTTCCCTCGCTGTCATTTTTTTGCGTAATTCACAGAGAACGAGGCAATGAAAGCGGTACAGTTAAATTCTTTCAACAGAGAAGGAAAACGATATTGAGAAGGCAATATGGACGTCTAGGCATTTACAGGGCTCATGACCTGTCATTGGCTGGTTTAAGTGGCCACTTTACCCACTGTGTAACATTCACCAATCTGCCCATGTTTAAACATCCACATTTCCTCAACTCTTCCAACTGTTGACTTTTGTGAAGTAAAGGAGCTGAAACCTTTATTATGTGGGTGAGATTCATCCAGCTGAACTAAATAACCTACTAGGCAACGCCTAAAATTTTTAAATTTTTTATATTTCTTCTTTTACCAGGTAGTTAATTCAACAATGTTTAATAATAAAATTAAAAATGAATAACTCTCTAGGGAGGAAATCCACCCAGTCTGCAAGCATTTGGACATACTCAAACATTGTTCAGTTAAATTCTATTAAAATTGTTGTTTCTGTAAATTTTTAAAGATAAAAAAAAAAAAAAAATGTTTTTATTAGAATTACTTTTATTAGAACTGCTTTAATTTATATGTTATACTATCACGTAATTCTCCTGTCTCTATTCTTTATAGGCATTTTAAGGGTAATCTCCTCAACAGAATCCCTCTTTTTTCCTATTTTATCCTAATCTTTTTTTATCATTTTCATCGTAACGTCCTAACGCTTTGGGGACGAAATCATTATTATTTAATTTATCTATCTCATATGTTATTCTTGAAATGTCAATAATTTAATCGTACATAATTTCATTTTAACATCTGTCCATTAGTATGTCTTTAAAAAGTATTATATTACTGTCGTAAAAAACTTTAATTGGACTCATACACTATATTATGGCATGTATTGTTTATAAATTTACTGTTGCTTTTCTAAATAAATAAATAAAAAAGATTAACTCGTTTATTGACAAAAAAATGTTTTTTAGTATGAGGCATGGGTAAAACCTATAGAAAGACACTTGGTCTTTAAAACGGTTTTCGGGTATGTGGGGGGTGTGCTTTCACTATTAGGAGATGTATTGTGGATAATGCATACAAATAAAATAAGTTGCTGCACGTAAAATTGGTTAATTTGCGCAAATAGCCGCCGCGGGGGCCGTTTGTTATTGGTCCGCCTATTCCGGTTTCCCGCCCATCGCTATCAGCCCGCCCCCTCTTGGACCGCCCTCGGGCATGCGCACAGGCCGATCCATAACACCACGATCATTTTGAGTTTACTTTTTACCGTAAGTCGAGAATTACAGTTCATTTCTCTAACAGAACGATTTTCATAACGACCTGAAGTACCTTTTATCAGTATTAATATTTATTGAATTCCGATTCATAACACAATAATTGGTTAATTTAATTTAACAATATTTTGAGTGTGTCCAAATTTATAAAGACAAGGACTGAATTCAACTCCCCGGGGAGCTGTTTACATTAACACATTACAACAGAGATGAATAACACCTTAAAGAAGGTAATATAGAAGTCTATGCATCTACAGGGCTTATGGCCTGTCATTGGCTTGTTTGAGAATTCAGGTTTAACTAATATTGTTGATAAATCCACCTGGTCCACGAAGAAGTATAAATATTGAAAAAAAATTTTTTTAAACGTTGCCTAGTATTTAGGTGAAATAATTTAATTAGATGAATCTCACCCGCACAAATAAAGGTTTCAGTTCTTTAACTTCACAAACATCAACAGATGAAAGAATTAAAGGAATATAGATGTTCATGTATGAGCAGAAAGGTGAATGTGACACAGTGTGTAAAGTGGCCACTTAAACCAGCCAATGACAGGTCATAAGCCCCGTAGATGCCTAGACTTCTATATTACCCTTTCTAAAATGTTATTCATCTTTGTTGTTCTGTGTTCATAATTTAATTTGAAAATTTAATTTACAGTAGACAATACTTTTAAAATAAATTCCATTACTTATACAAATTTATTGAAAAGAAAAAATAAAAGAATTTGAGATGAATAAGTCACTCAGATACCAAAATAATATTATAATCCCTAAATTCCACACATGTCATGGTCAAAATAGCGTTGTCTTCAAAGGTGTCAAAAATTACAATAATCTCCCTAATGAACTAAAAACTATTCAAACTAATAGGAATATCAATAAATAAATTCAATGTAAATTTAAATATTTTTTTTAAACCCGTGTAAAAACGGCATTCTATTTTAATTAGTATTAATTAATGTATCACTATTTTCTGTTTTTCTTTTTATATCCTATGAGGTTTTTTTTCCTCGTGTACTGGTTTTTTCAAAATTGTATAAATTCTAATAAATAAATAACTATAACAGTGTAAGTCACTCTCCAAGCACAAGAGCTAGTCTCTTGTGCTTGGAGAGTTACATAAAAAAAAAACATGTGCCATTGACGAAAATATGTTGATTGATAAAAAATAAAAAAAGAACATCTAGCCGATAAATCTAATTGTTATATTTAAAAAAAAAAGTAGAATACTTGATGTAACCCTTTTTACCAATCTAGAAACGTACTCAAGTAAAATGTATCGTGGGTATACTGGCAAAAAACGTTAACTCGAAAATATGCGGATTTGACTTAATGATGCAGTTTTTTTAGTTTTTAACGCTCCAAAAACTGGCAAAATACACTAAGTCAAATTAAATTTCATATATTACTAGTTTTAAAAATAAATTAAATTTTAAGTCGTATACCCGGTATTTTATTCAGTCTAAAAGCTTTAAATAACTTAATATTTACTTAATATAAAATTAAGAAACGGAAAAATTAAAAACATAAGACATAAAAGAGTAAAATTGGAACAAAACTTAAATGCTTGATTTCTCAAAACAGGGATTCGAGAGTTTAAGCTTTTTGCCAGTATACCCACGGTACATTTTTATATTATTAATATTTAAAGCAATTCCTTTGTTATTAAATATTTGTACATAACCACTTACCAACTTTTCTATGTCTACCGGCTTCGAGACGTACCCGTCTCTTCGTCAGGACACCAATTAAACAACATGCAAAACCCACTATCCACATTCACAATAGTTGTTGCACAAAAATATAAAATCAACACGAAATGCATTTTAATAATTAATAATAAGCTTTTTTTCAACTGTTTCAGAAACAACATAAAATATTTTCATTATCTAATCAGTGCATGTTTGTCCTAATTAGTGCATGTGCTTGGTATACAAATCGCAGAGTATCTTGATAATTTTTGTCACATAAAGGTAAGATGATCAGTCTTACGTTTCAGGAGCCAGGCCAGGAACTATAAAATATACTAATGTAAAACATCTTTTTAAATAAATATTTCAGGTCAAGCATGTCGGGAATCGAACCCGAGGCCTCTTGCATGGTAATCAAACGCGCTGACCATTACACCACAAGTCAGTCAAAACATGCTCTTATTAATGGTAATTTTTTCAATAATTGTTTCAAAAACGCATATTTTGAATAACCTGAAAACGAGAAGTTTCGCGCTCTGTGGGACAAACAGCACGTGTTACGTTACCGCGTCATACCTGAACGCAATGTTTTGTTTGTCAGAAGCGCACTCGGCGGATATGACGTCTGACGTCAAAGTGATTTGACGCCAATTTCGAGCTGTTTTTAATGTAATCGTTTTATACCTGAAAGTTTTGGCGCAAACATGTTTTTTATAAATTGATACTTATTTCATAAGAATCGTAAAAAATATGCCATAAGTTATTCCCGAGCTGTGAAAATACCCCGTTGCGTAAATGTGTTTCTTATAAAGGGTTTTTCAAATGGCGCGGGTTGATTTCGACGGCCCGTGGCGGCCATTTTGTTTTGATGACATCTGTCAAATATTTTTTTTTATAATTCAGTTACTAACCAAACCATCATGGTAAGTTACATAATTGAACAGCACGTTCAAATGATAAATTTTTAGTATCAACATGAGTGTTCGTTAGTGCAAACGTTGCGCGCATTGCGCCCATTTTACGGTAGACGTGGTGGCCCTTCACAGTCAACTCTTCAACGTTTGGTGGCCAAATTTAAGACGACCGGTTCGGTAATCAATCAGCCAATACCCGTACGTTCAAGGAATGCAAGATCGGCCGAGAAAATCGCCGCTATCTGTGAAAACGTACAGCAGAACCCGAGGCAGGCGATTCCTCGCCGTACACAAGAACTCAGCCTTTCGCAAATTTCAACATGGCAAATATTGCGTCGAGATTTAGGTTTACACCTGTAAAAGATCCTAACCTAACCTAACCTAACCTTTTTTTTTTTTTTTTTTTTTTTTGCGAAGGAGGAGAAAATCTTCATAGACACCTGACAGCCCGTACTGTCAGGTAGTGCCAGATTTTTACTGGCTAAAAAACTCCTCCCTCTCGCAGTAGCATATACACCCAGCGGATCTCACGAGTGAATATTCTTCGCTGGGTTGCCGGTCTGCGAGGTTTTACCTCGCCTCATTTGTCGCGGGCGCTATGGCCCGCCCAGCCCGGTCAGTGACAGGTGCTCCTAACTGGTACAGCACCTAACTATCCAATCACTGTCCTAGCCTAACCATACACAGCTTAAGGCATCTCACCTGTGTCACCGGGCAGTGTAGGTCCACCTGCGCCCACTTCAAACGGGCGAGGGCGGAGGCGCCTTCTTTCCCGCTCGGCCTCCTCTTTCGCGAGCATTACCGATCTCGCGAACTTCTCCCAGCTAGACCAAGAGGACGCGTTTTGGAGCATGGAGGGAACCATCTCTTCCGGGGAGACACGGGTCCCTCCAAGAGATTCTTTTAGCTCCCTCCTGAGTTGGTCCCAGGAGGTGCACTCAAATGCTGTGTGCTCCGCCGTGTCCTCACTAGAGTTGCAGTGGTGGCACATGGCTGTTTCTTCCTTGCCTATTCTTTTCAAAAAGGCTCCAAAACATCCATGCCCCGTCAGTAGCTGAGTCAAGTGGAAGCTGAGGCATCCGTGCTCCCTTTCCATCCAAACACCCGGGTCGCATATCAGCCTCCGCGTCCACCTTCCTTTCGCCGCTGAATCCCACCGTTCCTGCCAGCGAGTCATCGTCGTAGCCCGTGCGGTTTCCTTCTCCATGCCCGCATACGTGGCCTGCCTCTCGGCGGCCAGTAGGTCCACGGGGACTATTCCCGCCACGATGAGTGCCGCGTCTTCAGACACCGTGCGGTAACCCATAGATACCCTCAGTGCCATCCGACGCTGCACTCTGGCCATCATGAGCCTGGTCCTCTCCACCTTCATTGCGTCCGCCCATATAGGCGCGCCATACAATAGGGTAGAGTGAACCACCTCACTGAGAAGCTTTCTTCGGGTGGACTTTGGTCCCCCGATGTTCGGCATCAATCTGGCGAGTTGTTCGCCGACAGCGGCTGCTTTGCTCGACGCTTGGCGAACGTGCTCGGTAAAGCGTAGTTTGCCATCAAGGTGAACGCCAAGATATCTCAGCGTCCTCCTGTAGGGCACCTCGAAATCCCCGACACACAACTTTGGCGGCGCAATTCCACGTTTCCGCGTGAAAAACACCGCTTCCGTCTTCTCCCGGGCGAGTTCGAGGCCTGCGTGCGTCATCCATCGGGTTACCCTTCGCAGCGCCTCATTTCCGGCTACTTCCATTGCGGCCACCGTCTTTGCGGTCACTGTCACCGCAATGTCGTCAGCGAATGCGACCAGTTTTGTGTCCTCAGGGAGATGGATCCTGAGGAGCCCGTCATACATAACGTTCCACAGAGAAGGGCCAATGACCGATCCCTGCGGGACGCCCGCAGTGACGCTCCATGTTTGGCCACCTTCTTCCAGACCAGGGCCATCGTAGCTTAGCGTTCGCCCCCTAAAATAGTCTCTGATCAGTCGTACTAGGTAGCCAGGTGCCCCGACATCCAACTCCAGCGCTCTGAGAATCACTTCCCAGCGGGCGGAGTTGAAAGCGTTGCGCACATCAAGCGCCACCAGCACAGTATGCCGGCTCCTCTTCACGCTTCCTTCGAAGCCGCTCTGTACACCGCTTACAACACTGGCCACTGCGTCGACCGTCGACCTTCCGGGTCTAAAGCCGTACTGAAGCGGCGACAGTCGCGTCTCTAGGCAAGGCTGCAACCTTTCGAGAATCATTCTCTCTAACACCTTTCCCAGCCCGTCCAGCATGCAGAGAGGTCTGTATGCAGACGGGCCCGGTGGTTTGTTGGCCTTGGGAATCAGGACCAGCCTTTGCCGCTTCCAGGGTGCGCCGAAGATGCCCTCATTGAGGCACTTATTGAACATGTCGAGCACCTCACCGGAGAAGTTCTCAGCGACCACCCGTACCACCTCGTTTGGAATTCCATCGGGTCCTGGTGCCTTGCCATTTTTCAATCGCCCGACAGCCAGGGATAGTTCCGCCCGAGTGAAAGGTGGTGGTCGGGTAGACTCCTCTAGTGAGTCATCCAACGCGTCCCTCCTCATCGGGCCATGATCAGGAAAGAGTTTCCCTACCACGGCTCGCACGTTCTCCGGCTCGCTGAGGAACGGGTCAAAGACGCGGCCACGCAGTTTCTGCCGCACAAGTTTGTACGGCAGCCCCCACGGGTCCGTGTCGATCAGTTCACATAGTTCCAGCCAGCACCGTTCTTTGCTCTCTTTAATTTCCTTTTTTAAGGCATTTTTTGCATTTTTGAAGAGAACTCTTCTCTCCGAATCTTCCGGGCGTCTTTGCGCCCTCCTACTGGTGGCGAGACACGCCCGCCGGAGGCCAGCTATAGTGTCGTTCCACCAATACACCTGCCTCCCGCGGGGCCCGCCACCCGCTTTGGCATAGAGGCGTCGCAGCCCCTAATTATAGCTGCAGTCACCTTAGTGACTGCTTCTTCAGCGGTGTCCTCAGGACGTAGGTCAAGTTCCTCCGCGATGGCCTCGGATAGGACGTCAGCTCGAAGTCGCTTGACACTCCATCCGATTGGCGAAGGGTCAATCTGGCGGCTTCCACCATTCATAAGCTGAAAAGCTATATAGCGGTGGTCGCTCGCCGAATAGTCATCTGTCACCTTCCAGCCTTTGATCTTTCCTATTGTCGTCTCATCGGCGAAGGTGACGTCGATGACTGACCGGGATGCGCCTCTTCTAAAAGTCGGCGCATCTCCAACATTCGCCGTATGTAGACGCAGAGAGGCCGCTAAAGCGCCGAGAATCTGCCCTCGTCGGTCTGTCGTCGCGGATCCCCACTCCGCCGCTTTCGCATTGAAGTCGCCCGCGACTATGACCGGGATCCTCGCATTTTGGGCATCATCTCGAAGGCCCTCCATTTGCTCTTCGCTCTTGCTCTTCTAACCTAACCTAACCTAACCTAACCTAACCTAACCTAACCTAACCTAACCTAAACGATATGTAGTTCCAGCAGGACGGCGCTACGTGCCACACAGCGGACGCCACGATTGATATTCTACATTAACGATTTGCGGGTAAGGTTATCTCTCGCAGGGGTGATCTGAGTTGGCTACCAAGGTCATGCGATTTGACCCCGCTAGACTTTTTCTCGTAGGGTTTCTTGAAGTCACAGGTCTATGCAAATAAACCACAATCGACCGGTGCCCTAAAGGTGAACATAACACAGGCCATCGTACAAATTCAGCCGGATCTACGAGGAAGAGTCATTGGAAATTGGACCACTTGGATCTGTGCCACCGTAAGAAGCCCACCGAGGCGAGCATTTAAACGATGCCATATTTCATACTTAATGGCACATATGGGCCTTTCAAATAAAAAAGAATTTTGTTAATACCTCCCACACAACTTGTTTTATTTCACTTCAACAACTACCCGCCCTTGTTGAAAAACCCTTTACAACACGAAAAGCGAACGAAGTTATCGTTTTTCAAAGCAATGTGAATTTTGTCTACAAATGTTTTTATGCATTCAATATATTATTTTATGTAATTTCGTCAGATTTTTGCTTCCCTCAAATTACCTTAGCGACCCTTGAACCCTACACGAATTGATCCGGCCTACGTCGCCCCGAGCGTTTAATCCCCCTCGCTAATTGGTTGGAGATATCAAATTACAGAATTTCTAATTATTATTCATTACACTAATTAAAGCATTGAATCTATTTTTTTTAATAATACGCCATCGGGCGATTTTTTTAAATAACGACTTAATCAAAAAATTTAATGTGTGTAAGTAATCAATATTTTTATAACAAAATTATTATAAAACAGCTTTGTTTTATACCTACTTATTTTTTAATTTATATATCATCATCATCATCATCATTCCCTTTCCTCACCTATTGGTGCATAGAGCACTGCATTGGTACACCCGCAGCGTATCTTGATCATTTTTGTTACATGAAATAAAATGACCAGTCTTACGCTTCAGGTACCAGTCCAGGGACAATTAAATATTCTAGTGTGAAAACACCCCTTTAAATGAATATTTCATATCAACCATGTCGGGAATCTAATTCGAGACTTCTTGAATGGTATACAAATGCGCTGACCACTTCACCACGAGGCCGGCAAAACATTTTTATTTTGTTAAAAAAAAATTGTTGCTTCCTAAATAACAAAACATGTCTTTCCTTTAATTATTTTCAAATATTGATTTTAATTGAAAATTAATATGGCGAATCCGAGATTCTAAATCACCAATGTCTTAAAAGCTGATTAACTGAGACCCGTAGAGCAGATTTAATAACAATGTTTGAGTATGTCTAAATGCTTGCAGACTGGCTGGATTTCCTCCCTAGGAAGTTGTTCATATTTAAATTTGTTGCAACAGAGAGGGAAAACATTTTTGAGAAGGGAATATGGGAGTCTAGGCATTACAAGGCTTATGACCTGTCATTAGCTGGTTTTAGTGTCCACTTTACACACTGTGTAACATTCACCATTATGTCCATGTTTGAACATCCACATTTCCTCAACTCTTCCATTTGTTGACTTTTGTGAAGTAAAGGAGCTGAAACCTTTATTATGTGGGTGAGATTCATCCGATTACACAGTGTGTAAAGTGGCCACTTAAACCAGCCAATGACAGGTCATAAGCCCTGTAAATGCCTAAACTCCCACATTTCCTTCTCAAAAATGTTTTCCCTCTCTATTGCAACAAATTTAAACAGATTTAATAAGGTCGACAGATTCATCAAGGCCCGCAAGGATGATTTTCACCACGAGGCCGACTATTTATGTACCTTGATAAATGTTTCATATTTATTTATAATAATGAATAACCAAAAAGGAAGTACTTCAAATATAAATTTTATTGTGTGAAAACACCCCTTTAAGTGAATATTTCATAGAAACCATGTCGGGAAACGAACTCGAGACTTCTTGAATGGTGTACAAATGCGCAAATGGTATTCATTACTTGAGATAATCTAGATTCAAGAATTATTTGCGTTTTTATTTAAATCTTAAAGTAGGGCACACATATCATACATATTGTTATGTGTGTTCTAATAATAACATTGCAAATATATTTAATTTATAAATTGTTTATCACATGTGTCTTGACCATTATTTTAAATTTTGATATGTTTTTTTCTTCATAAATATTTTTTTCCATTTCGTAATACTTTTTAATTGCTTTAAATAAAATTGAATTTTGTGACTTTGCCTTTTTCCTAAATGGAAGTCTAATTTTGTTCTTTTCTCTAGTATTGTGATCGTGTTCATGTTCGTGTTTTTATGATTTAGCTAAATATTTTATTTTAGTAATAATCATGTTAGAAAAAAGGAAAACAAATTGGGATAGAGCGGATTCGGATCTCAGACCTTCTGATCCGGAGCCTACAACACTATACGTCTCATTTCCTCAACTCATTTGTTGACTTAAGAATCGAATCCAGGACTACAAGAATCTTAGTCGAATACGTCAACCAGTACGCAACGAAGGAACTTATTTCCACTCAATATCCTTATTCAGATTTTTTTACCTGAGAGTAGCCATCGAGTCGAAAGCACTTGTCCAGGGTACTGTTTCTTTTCACAAACAGAACTACCTAATGTATAGGCGAGAAAAAAAAGTTTAAGAAAAAAATATGGTTTGAAATAATTAACGTTCATTAATAATTACTGCAACATATTATTTCTTTTTCGTGTTCTTGTTACGCTATGAAACATGTGAAATTAGCTGTTATGAATAAAATTCTAATGGATTATTGAAATACTGCTGAATCAAATAATGAATGCATTATTAGAAATTTAGTATTTATCAAAGTTACATGACGTTTTTTTCCATGAAAACATAAATAAGCATTTTTTTCTGATGCTATCCGCGCAAGACTTATTTCTGTTTAGATATTTTTATAATTGAACGTAGTTATGCAGAAAGCAGCCAGTCCACTATTTTGAAAAAATGAGATATTGATGTTATCGGGTGCAGTAAGGTCAATTCTATTTATTTATTTATACGTTTACATTGTTTGTATTCTTTTTTTTATACAGAATAATGTTCCCTCACTGGGGTGTCCCGTGCAGAAGGAAACATTTTACAAAATGTGAAACATGCCTAAGATTAGCTATTTAACAAAGTTAACATAATGATACCAATAGAATAAATTTCATTAACAGTACACACATGTTACCTATTTGGCTTGATCCACTCATCGATCCGTGCGCAACCCACCTCCACTATCCGTTTCCTAATAGCAATTTTATATTGTGAGAACTTACTAATTGTCCATATGGATAATAGAAGTAGATTGTACACTTTAACCGAGTAGTAGGCCAATCCTATTTGACCGAAGGTTGTATTTTTTTTTTTTTGCAGCATCAGAGTGGAGTATCTAGTAACTCTTGTATTTGTAACGGAAGGTAGAGAATAATGTTTACGTGCGTATAGTAACAAAACTTTTACATAAAGTTGTTTTATAGATTTTACATTAAGATTTTCAAATATACCGAGGGAGCTAGTTCTGATTGGGACTTTTAAGATAATTTTTATTTAAGCTTATTGTGCAATTATTATTTACTTGATCAGTGTGTCACTTTGCTATGTCCTGCTAAAAACAGCCAGACCGCTTTCATACAAAAAAATGTTTTAATCACCTTCTGAAAATGGTGTCCATAACAAAAACGGCATTTCTTAATTTGCAATAAACACCCATAGAACTAGAATAATCTTAGCGAATTTTAAAAATCATTAAACTGGTCAAATATATAATTAAATTCAAGTTTGTAAAACAAAAAAAATCTACTTTCAATTAGCGCTATGTTTCGTTTTCGGGGTTGTGGTTGCCTGTAAAATAGGCAACATATTTAACGTTATTATTGCATTAAATTAATTTCATGTAATGGCTTCAACATACCCAGCGGGCCGGGGGAAATACATGTCGAAGAAAATCTACTCTCGGGTCAGCATTTGATTCAGGCAGAGGAAAACTTGTCGAATTCCGGCGCTGAGGAATGAATGTAGAGGAAGCAAGGTCGTATGCAAAGACAGAGTGATATGGCGTTCTATTCTCTCTGCCTACCCCTACGTGGAAACGGGGTGATGGTTTGTTTGTTAGTTTTGGGAACGTAAATAATATCGAACAATAATCGGCAGAACAACGTAAGCGACAAATAGTGAATTGTGCAGGAGAACGTTTTTTTAAATTTTTGTTCCATTTATATTTTTTTTAATAATTCGGTATACGGGATTCATAATGGTTAGTTACTGCCGATTCTGAAATGACAGCCAAATTGTTTAAATACCTTCCGCTTTTATGATTGTGGCGTTAACGCTGTTTTGCCTATAACTCTGACAGTGGTGCGAGCTAGCGTAACCGCCTACCACGTCGTCGGTTACGTTGTTTTGCTCAGCTTAAAAAAAAATATTTCAACATTTTTTTTCGAAGAGTGGAATGATGCGGGGTAATACATAGAAAACTATAATTGGCCTATAATTTTGGTTTATTTGTTAATATCGTATTTATTTTTGTTATAATGGCGGTTGTTTTCTTTTAATAAATAAAACTAAATATCCTTAAATGTGGCAGGTGAATTTTATAGAGCTATAATGTTTTAAACACTTGTCCAGGGGGCAATAAGGAACACTTTTCCTTAAAAAAACGCAACTCGTCTAAAATGTCGCTTACGTTGTTCTGCCAATTATGGCTCGATAATATAATCGACGGTGGAAAGGAAAATTTGTCAAGCGACATATATTTTATTTTTAATTATTATGCCTCGACACGGGCCCAGCCTAAAAAGTAATAATAAGTTCATTCATATTTAAACGAGTGTAATTTTGAATGAATAAATAAATACTATGTTTTTATGGAAATTGTGTATATAAAATTTTTATAAATAAATGAAATAAGTCTTGTGAAAGCCAAATTGAATTTATAAATATTTTCTTGGACATTACGGACCCTATGAAGTACACTGCTGTATGTCTAAATTTGGTTGTTTATTTATTTATTTTAAAGAAACAAACAGTTGACAGTGATATAGTAACATTTAAAAAAATACAGTTTAAAGACAGACCGGCAAAGTTTCCAAATAAGAATCATACATATTATTAAACTGTGTTACAACAAAGGGGTGTGTTTATGTGTATTTGTATGAGAGTAAGTGAGCATCATTAAATAGTACGTGGGATCGTATCGCAGCCAGAAATAAGGAGTCTTAATTTATTTTTAAATAAATTAAGGGGCATGTAAAATATATCTATAGTTGAAAAAAAAGCATTTTAGTTAGAGCAAGGACGATAGAGGAAAGAGTTCGTGCTACAGACTGGCAGATGGAACAAATACTTATTTCTTGTCACGCGAAAGGGGGGACATTGAGATTAATTTTGGAGCGTAAGTTAAAAGAGTCTTCTTTATTATTTAATAATTTATGTAAATAGCATAATTCAGATACAGTGCGTCTATTTTCAAGGGTAAAAAATCCATTTTGTGGGGCACGAGCCCCAGGCCTCCGGCCTGATGGCGACCTCAAATTTTTTAAAGGTCCCCTTTTCTAAAAGCCTAAACCACAGTATGCCCAAAGGTTCCTGCATGGCCTAAAACGGCCCCGCACAGTATTACAACCGAACCACAAACCGGTTACAATTTCGTAAAAGATTTTTTGAGCCATAAATAAATATTACACATTAAAAACACGTTTGACGTAGTTAAAAATATTTCCTATGTCGTATCTAAAGATTTTAAACTAAAATAAAATGAATTCTGAAGTTTATTGTTCCGTGTGCCATTATAGATAACTTTAAACCTTCACAATTCCATCTTTCAATAGCGCAGTTACGTTTAATAATAGTTCAAATATGTTTGCTCACACGTGCAGTATTTCTGAGTAACAGAAATATTAAATCGAATCCAAAGCTGTTAGGTAAAGGTAAGGCCACTTTACATGGATTAGAAAACTCAACAAGAATTCTTGCAGCAAACCCTGAAAAAAATTACTTACTATATTACACAATAGTAAGATTCAGCCTTTTTCCAATCAAAAATTGCATTTAAATGAATAACTCGCTAACCCTCTATTTTGAGGCTTGTCAGCAGGGAGGATAAAGGGGATATGGAAGGGGGTACTGAAAAATTACACCACAACACCTAGACCAATTGAGAAAAAAAACACTGACGGGAATCGAACCCGTGACGCCAGTTACTCAGTTGGCCGTTTAAGCAACTGCGCCACGGCGCCTGTAATAAAAATTTATTAAGAAAAATAAAAAACCATCTTACATATTAATAAAAAATATATGGGTATCCATATGGTACATGTATATATTGCAGTGGAGAGAACAGAAGTGCATTTTTTCCTATCAGTTATATGCAAAGAATCCTAAAATTTGAAGAAGTTAGAAAAATAATAATGAAGAATACAGATATAAGTTTATACAAGGTACACAATTTAAATCAAAAAAGTATTATTGGACACGTAGAGCTGATGGACAAAGAACGAACGGTTGAGAATATTTACAGTGCGAATATTGATGGATGCAGAAATAGAGGAAGACCGAGAAAGACATGGGATGACCAAATCTAACAAATACTTGAAGATGGACATGTCAAAAGTCGGAATAATCTGCGTGCGTGCATGAGAAGATGTATGAACGTAGAGGAAGCGAGATCTGTATGCAAAGATAGAGTGATGTGGCGTTTTATCCTCTCTGTCTACCCTTACGGGGAAACGGCGTGATGGTTTGTTGTTGTTGTACATTTGAAGATAGTAATTTGATGCACTGCCTTTAAAAATTCAAAAGTGTGATACAAAATATATCTTTATCATTTAGGTATTCATTTGCAAACGCATAAATTTCCCTATAGGCGGGATTTTACATATGTATATAACACAGGCTTAATACACCTACTTGAATTCCATACTAATCGTTAGCGACGCCGACGCGACGGGGGGGGGGGTCAATATTAAAGATGCATTTTCTTATATCTACCGATTTATAAAATATCTGTTTTCGTTTTGACGAATTTTCCCTCAGTTTTTATTATTTAGTGATTACAACATAGTTTATATCCTTCGATAATTAAATAGCGCAAAGTCGATGGCATTATAATCCGCGGGTAAATTCGCTATCCTTTTTATCATCCTCTAACGAACTTTCGTAATAAGTCACGATCGGACTTGACGCTAGGCAAAAATGCCGTTTTGTGTGATAAGATAATGCTTTACTACCAAAAAACAGAACAGATATGGCGGGTGCTATTATAATTAAACATGCTACAGAAATGAGATGTTCTAAATTTTATGGTAAAAAATAAATTAAATTAACCCATTTTAAGAAAAAAACACAACGTGTCTATTTTATGGTGTAGATAAAAACTAACGTTGACTCGTTTTTGGCCATTAGATTTAGTCTCTAATTACTATAGTATGTCCAATTTCTATAGAACCCAACCTTTATAATAATAATAATATTTGTCTGATTTATAAAGCGCCATTTTTGTGAAAAATCACCTCGAGGGCGCTTTGCAATTGTATACTTAAATTTACATTCTAACTAAGCTAATGTGACATTTTATATTTTTGTGATTTTAAATTGAGGGTATGATAATCTAAAGAAGTGAGATTTTAGTTGGGATCTGAACTGACTGGGACTGTTGATGATTCATAAGTTTGAAGGCAATTGGTTCCAGGCAGAGGGGCCGGCAACGGCAAAAGCACGATCTCCGAATCTAGTGTTTGGGGAGCGCCGGATTTCGACAAGTTTTCCTCTGCCTGAATCGAATGCTGACCTAATAGTAGATTTTCTTCGACATGTGTTTTCCCTCATACAAAGGCCCTATAGGTATCTTAAATCAATTTCATGAAGGGATTTGAATACTGTCCAGAGAAGCTTGTATTTTATTCTCTCTGAGCTTTTTAACCAGTGGAAATCTCGAAGATGTTGTGAGATGTGAGAATATTTTTTTACTCCCGTAATAAGCCTTGCTACTGCATTTATTGTTTCGTTCGTTAGTGAAATACAATTTATTAAATAATTAGACTACTGGTTACATTTTGATGCACACTTTTCACAGATTTTAAAGCTTATGAAGAACAAAATGTCCATATCCTTTTCTCATATGAATGATTTACATGTATTTTTGTTGTGTCTTTATTTTAAATTGCTTAAGTAAGGCAATACTTGGTAAATATGAGGTGCTAAAGGAATAACGTGTCGGTGTATTTTCAACTTTAGTAAGTAGGTACATGTTTGCTTTAATACCTAATATTCCTAAACGCCTTTTAATTACTTTAAATTTTAAAAATATATAATTACGATAAAATATATTTTTGATACATTTTTTTTTTCAATTACAAAAAGACCTTTCCACATTAGCTAGTATTAGACGAATACGTAAACGACCAAAGCGTGAATTTTGGATTTAATGATTTGCTCCAACCGTAAACTTGATTTCCGATTGAAATGATTAAGCGTTTGATGAATCGAATTTCAAAACTTGATTTATTCCAATTTCATTAGCTCGCATATTTGAGTAAGTTTTTTTTATGTAAACTTATTCGTTTTGTAGACAAAATAAATCCACTGATTAAACAGTTCTTGTTTGCTGACCCAGACAAAACATGGAGTCAGTAGAGAAAATTGTATTTTATTTTGTTTGATTTGTTGTTATGACAAAGCAGATAGTTTTTTTGAAGTAATTGGCAATTAGGCATCCATAGCAATAAGGTTTTAGATTCAAACGAGAAATAATGCTCAGTGTCTATGAGATCTTCCAGGATAGTCAAGAAGTTGGTAGTTTTAGACAATGTCACGATAAAATTACATAGGTGGTTTTGTTTATACTGTACATTTTATTACATATTTTTAGCATATTACAACAAAGATGAAGAACACTTAAGAGAAGGCAATATAGGCAACAAGGCGGTCTAGACATCTACAGGACTGATGACCTGTCGTTGGCTGGTTTAAGTGGCCACTTTACACACTGTGAAACATTCACCATTCTGCCCATATTTGAACATCTATATTCCTTCAATTCTTTCATCTGTTTATGTTTGTGAAATTAAAGAGCTGAAACCTTTATTTATGTTCTTAATAATAATTCAATTAGATGAATTTCACCCGCATAAATAACGGTTTCAGCTCTTAAACTTCACAAACATCAGCATGTGAAAGTATTGAAGGAATATAGAGTAGAGACATAATGTGTCGATTTTTTCTAAATGCTATGGACACAACAAAAAAATGCAAATAATTAGTAACTAATTTATAGCATCTTCACTCCGCAAATATTGCGAGCATCTCTAGCAGCTTTATTTCCTCGATTGAACTAGAACAGAAGGTGTCGAAAATGCTCACTTTCGTCTACTTGACTTTCCGTTTTGAAGGCTCATAATCAAAGAAAATAATAAATGTAACGTAAAAGCAAACATAATCTCTTGTAGAGCAGGAGAAATTATTTCGAAAAATATAAATTAATTCAATAAAAAATAAAACAATACAGTAAAAATATTATATATTACAATATTAGGTGTAAATAAGTTTTGCCGTTTTTTTTTTTTTCATATAAATGACAGCGTTTCTTAAAATATTTTTGCTATACGAAGATATGATGATCAGTCTTACGCTTCAGGTGTAAGTCCAGGGACGATAAACTTTTATGAGGAAAACACTTTTGTAATTATTTCATGTCAACAATGTCGAATGGTAGGTAAACGCGCTGACCATTAGACCACGAGACGGACAAATAAATAAAATCTGTAGAGCTGGGCCCCGATTACAATGGGAAGTTAACAGAGTTATCTTCGGCTGTCTATAAAGAAAAAATGATATTTGTGTACGAAAATTAGTATATTTGCATCAGCATTTAAAGTGTCTTGATCGGTAATCTATAATTAAACATGTTTAAAAGAAAAAAAATGGATGCATATTCTGATTTTCATACGGAAAACTTAATTTTACTTTGTAGATAAAATTGAAGATAATTGTCAACTTCCCACTGTAATCAGGGCCCTGATGTATGTTATGTTTTGTTATTTGATAATTTTATAAACAAATAAACGAAATCTCCCATTAACAATATTATGATTAATTTATATTTGTGATAAAACGACTTAATATAATATGAACCAAAATTATTAATTTAAAATAACACGCATGGTGAATCGTGTTTTTTTGGTGAATCCCATATGGGTACGGAAAATAAAAATATTTAGCATTTACTCACATGACTCAGTTAATATGATAAACATGTACTCTGTGTCCAGGCGGATGTAGTTTAGTAGTACCCGGACGCGTGTTTTCGACTAGGTGGCTGCTCTCAGGTAAAAATCCTGAATGAGGAAATCAAGTGCAGATAAGCCCACCTCGTTTTGTAGTGGTTGGCGCGTTCGCCTACCATTCTTGAGGTCCTGTGTTCGATTTCAGGCAAGGTGGACGAAAATGTAACAGATGAGCGAAATACGCTGCATTTGATTTTCAAATGCAGTGCCCTATGCACCACTTGATGCGTAAAGGGGAATAATTATGGTCATAAAATGAAATATTGATTAAAAAGTTTTTAATAACTCGGGAATAACACCTGAAGCGCAAAGCGGATCATCTTGCCTTTCAAAACGTTATATTATACCTACCCTTAACTTATATGAGACGATGGTCATATTTTTAATCGAGGTAAAAAATTCAATAAACTAGTGTTTTTTTCAACAAACTATGATTCGTTTTTATAAAAAATAATTTTATGAAAATAAATAGTGAATTTAAGGCTGTATTCACATAAAAAATAAGTAAATACGAAATAGCTACTATTTAAAGAAGGCATTATTTTTCAAAATTGCGCAATTAATAAATATCATTTTTAGATTTCTCATTAAAAACATACTTAAAACTAACATATTACAACAGAGATTAAGAACATTTAAGAAAAGGTAATATAGAAGTCTAGGCATCTACAGGGCTTATGACCTGTCAATGGCTGGTCTAAGTGGCCACTTTACACACTGTGTAACATTCACCATTCTGCCTATATTTGAACATCTATATTCCTTCGATTTTTTCATCTGTTGATGTTCGTGAAGTTAAATTTTAACTCTTTAATTTAATTAATTTTAACTCTTTAATAATTTAACTCTTTAATAACACAACCAAAATAAATATATTTCAAAATGCTTTCAAGAATTAAGGAAGTGGTCAATCTAGAACTAAGGGAGATAAGGTCGTTAATATCACATGCCACGTAGACGATGCAACCATAGTGGCAGTAATTATTAGAACATATCTATCTCAGTTAGTAAAACATCTTGATGCCCAAAAAATGTCATATGGTATGGTGAAACACATGTGGATTGGAAGCAAGATTCAGATATACGAAATGTGTGTCAGACCAATCATGGTGTATGCAATAGAGGCGAGGATAGGTAAATAATTTTTTTTTAATTGAAAAACTAAATTAAAAAACTACTCAGAACCTTTCCCCTAAGGGAATCCCCTAAGGCGCAGAATCCAGGGTCAAGAAGTTATATGGACTTGCGATACCCAAGGCATAGTTGATAGATTCTGGAAAGATTATGTCAATAGATGGACAGCTCCAGAATCTATGCCGTAGCTCACGAAATCCCATCTGTTCGCCGTCTGTTGCTGTTGCCCGGAAGACCACCGAGGAGAGGGAAGAACAGGTTCGTTATACAACGTTTTCTACGACCATACGCCCTGACCCTCGGAACCCATGTTGCCCTTCCGCGGGACCCCATGGTTCCGCAGAACACCTTTTGGGAACCGCTGGTCTAGAAAATCTGGCCTCATTTGAAAATGCGTCTGAAGTTATTGACGTTAGCTTGATCGTGGTTACGCGGTAAGGAAAATCAAATCGCAGATTTAATTTGACGCTTGGTATTGCTATTCCCTCGATGCGCTCATGTGAAACGGAACGCATAAATGCTTTTCAATATTTACGAGCATAAAAGAATTGTTTTAATTTGTAACCGTGACAATAATTACGAGTTTAATCGACGAGGACGCGGGCCATTACAATAGCATAATCTAGAATTATTTTTTACTACTCGAGTGAAAATTGAAGTGTTTTACAACCTAGAGTTCTAGCAGCTTAGAAATTAATTCACTATCAAAGCAGTTTTGTTTTCTTATCAATAATGTTTTCTGTCGTAGCATTTGATTACTTATTTTATTCAATAAATCTAAGTAGAGCATTTCAGAATTAGCAAACATAACGGTTCGGTTAATCCTTTGCTCCCTGACGCGACGGTATGAATTCTGAACCGCTCTCGCGGCCGTAGAAAACACTTCTATCTCGTGTATTTACATACAAAATACGCGAGATGAAAGTATTTTCATCCCAGGGGTAACTCTGTGTGCATCCACTGAAGAAGTATTTTTTGTAAGATAGAGCAAAAAAAAAAATATATATATTGTTATATTTTACTTTTTTACAAGTGGAATTATACGGAGTGGCTTTTCACGTATACCTATTTTTAAAAAAATGCACTTTATTTATGAAAACCGATAATTTTGGTTTATTGGTAAATATTGTTTTTTTTATTGTTACAATGGCTGTTTTTTTTTTTAGTAAATAAATAATAGATGCTACCTCTCACATTTCCAATAACTACTCTAAGGGCAGCATTTTTACAATTATATTGATGTAACTATCAATGTATTCAAAACAAGTTTTCATTTATAATTTTCTGCTTTTAAAATGAGCACATATGAAAGGGGTTGCTTTGGAAAATTTGTCCTATCCCTCATGCGAATGTGTCTCTTTTAATTACCACAGTTTTTACATTTTCCATATATCCCAACATAATTATCATTTAGATTGCAACCGTGAATCTACTCTAATGTTCGATATTTACAAACACGCGTTTTTCAGGCATTTGTAATGTTGAAAAGGAGTAATAACAACGGATTAAAATGCCCCCAGTGAAGTCGCGTTGTTCATTATATTAGCTAAACATTTACACCAAACAGAGTTGTTTGACAAATATTTAATTTGTCAACATTCTTTGATTTGTATCGGAATGGTAAGTAGCTTCCCGAGGAAACAAAAATTTAAAACGAATAGACACGTACAGTGCATACCTACTACATAATACATACATTAAAATATAATATTTTTACTAACTAGCACGAGGATGTACGCTACGTTGGTAGTAACGTTTTTTTAATAACCATTTTGAATTGGATGTCAATTAAATAAATATTTAATTCTTTACTAACGATACAGAACATTCTTACATAAATTAGTTTTTCAGTCGGTTAAAAGCTCGTAGTTGAATTCCAAAAATAGGACTTTTTTTTAAAAAATTAAAAAAACATATCTGCGTTCTTATGATTAACCCAAATATTTTTTATTTTTTTTATTTTTTATTTTGTCTTTAAATAGTACAAACATAATAAATGAATGTCCAATATTAACGTATATCTAATTATTATTAAAACATATACTAATTATTAACATTTTTCAAACGATATACGTATATTGATTGATTTGGTGTTTATTTTGTAGAACTCCATATTTAAACTTATAATTAGAAATCAAACACTGATTTGAGTCTACTGAACACTTTATTTTATTTTTACAAATATAAACATATAAAAATAAAAACTTCGTGACAATTGTTTCGCCTTATTAGGGCATTTTCAAACGAATGTCAATTGTCACGAAGTTTTTATTTTTATATGTTTATATTTGTAAAAATAAAATAAAGTGTTCAGTAGACTCAAATCAGTGTTTGATTTCTAATTATAAGATATACGTATACTTAAAAAGAAAACTTCTATAAAGCTAACACGAATAAGATAACTTTTTTAAAACTTATCTGCCAAACACATGTTTTTTTAATTGACATTTAAATTAAATAATATTTTTTGCTCTCTTATTTCTAATGGTATTTCCTTATAATACAACTGTACAGCTCGGTGCATCAATGAGTTCTGTGTAGTTGTTTTCCTACGAAATGGTAGTCTTACTTCATGTTTATTTCTTGTTTTATATACATGTTCACATTGATTAGAAAAAACCTTTTAAGTCAACTCTTTTGAGGTATAACCATTAATCATT
Source organism: Micrasema longulum (assembly GCF_059751315.1). Classification (NCBI taxonomy): domain Eukaryota; kingdom Metazoa; phylum Arthropoda; class Insecta; order Trichoptera; family Brachycentridae; genus Micrasema; species Micrasema longulum. The sequence goes on from NW_028277293.1 coordinate 653,969, forward strand.
TTATGAACAAAAAACATTACATTAAAATATATTAGTTGACGTAAGTAATATTCAAATTTTTAGGACCATTTTCAATAAGTGATTTCATTTTTTTTGCACTTCAACTGGCCAGGGCCCCGATTATAATAGGAAGTTAACAGTTAGTTATCTTTAATTTTATCTACAAAGTAAAATTTAGTTTTTTGTGTGAAAAATAGAATGTGAAAATATTTTTTTCCTAAGCATGTTCAATTACATGTTACCGATGAAGATATTTAAAAATTTCCAAATAAGGGAGGACCGATAGCTCTGTATATTACTCCGTATAGATCCGCCGGCGAAAGGATTTTTAAGTCCGAGTAAACAAAAACTTTTTTAAAATTTTTTTATCATTTTATTATTACTGTAATATTTCATTTATTTTTTACGTGTGAATTGATGCGGAGTGGCTATTTCAATATATGCTTTATTTCTTCTTTTTTTGACATTGTATTTAGTGATGCATAAAATACTATAATTAGCCTAAAATTTTGGTTTATTTGTAAATATTTTTTTTTCCTTATAAATGTTGTTTTCTTTTAATAAAAAATAAAAATAAAAATAAATGAATAAAATAATTAGTTTTAAAGGTAAAAAGAAGTCTTGGCATTTACGGGGCTTATAACCTGATATTAACTGGTTTAAGAGTGAGCTCCAGCCTATCTACAAACATTTGGACATATTCAAAACATCGTTGATTCGTATGATTATTTGTTTGAATCATCTTCAATTACAGGTTACTGACGAAGATACTTAATTTTTCATGCAAATATACACATTTGCATAATATAAATTTGACATTTGAGGGGCAATTACAATCGGAAGTTAACAGATTTATCTTCGACTGTCTATAAAGCAAAATCGATATTTATATACAAAAAATTGGATATTTATATTAAAATTTAATTTATCTTTGTCGATTAGCTGTAATTGAACATGCTTACAAAAAAATACATCTTTTATTTTTTAATCAGAAAACTTAATTTTACTTTGTTGTTGAAATTGCAGGTAAACGTTAACTTCCCATTGTAATCGGGGCCCTGTAGAACCTTCTAAATATGGAATGTGGAAGTCTGGGCATTTACTGTATTGGCTGTCATTGGCTGGTTTAATTGGAATGGTGAATGTTACACAGTGTGTAAAGTGGCCACTTAAACCAGCCAATGACAGGTCATAAGCCCTGTAAATGCCTAGACTTCCATATTCCCTTATTTAAGGTATTCTCCATCCCTGTTGTAATTTGTTATTTCATTTATTTATTTGAGGCGGTGGCCTTTTGTTCAAGCACATTTTATCACTGACTACTGACAATCTACATTAATAATTCGATACGTGGTGGCTTCGAAATTTTATTTACATAAAAGTCAATTCTGGGTGGTATTTTGAACGCAAAAGCGTCATAAAATTTCTGGGCGGTGCCCACACACAAATAAAATCTATGGGCGGGGAGAACAACCACATAAGTCAAAATGCCTTACTTTTCAGGAAACAGCTTTTTGTGTCTCAAACATTGCAGAAATCAAATCTAACGTTGAAAGAATATCCTTTTTTCTCCATACTTATCGGAATTGGATTATTGCTTAATAATCAGGATTACATTGTTTTGTAATAAGTAAGATAACAGAACTCTCAAAGATTTTGTACCTAGCGTTTTTAATTTATTGCCTAAAGAACTTAAATTTAACACACAGTATAACAAGAGCAAAATAAGAGAGTGGCTTCTCGATCAAAAGTTTATATTTGAATAGTAGCTTATGTGTAAATATTTTAATTTTTCATATATTTTCTAGTATTTAAAAAAAAAAAAAATATTTCTATATTCATGTATATTTTTATCTTTCTGGCTGTTAATTATAAATGTTATTTTTTTTTTTACAAATGTAGATAATATTATATAAGTTAGTATAAATATAATCTCCACCAACAAGCTTCAGAAAGTGGCTTAGTGGGATTTTAGTTTTATTAAAAATATAAAAAATGAGGTGTTAAAACTGTAAAAATGTATATGTGTAACGGTTATAGGTCAGTTACTATCTTTATACTTTATGAATTAATTTGGTATTGAAAAGCTAGTCATTAAATACTTACATACATTAATTCAATTCTACAGTTTTTCTGAGCGGTCCAAGTAGGGAACCTAACACATCTGTACCTTCTTTGATAAACTGGTTTTGTAATAGTACTACCTTAAGGTGCTTTTAGGCTTATAAAATAACTGTTCTTGTACACTAGAATTATTTTGTAATTTTATTAGTAAAATAAAAAAATTGAAATGTGATAACTCTTCAATGTAACGTCGTTTAACCTTTCCCTTACTGTTTTAAAAACCGCCCATATACATTTTATCGTTGTCGAACGATAAAGACAACTAACTTCTTAGCAATTTAATACTTTGCCATCAATACGAAGAAAGGATAAATAATTTTATTTAACTGTATTGAGGAAATGGTCAATGTACCTAAATTTTTCACTGACGGGTATTCAATCAATTCTCCGAAATGATTACAAAATCTTTTATAGGCATTGAAATTTTGGATAAAAGCCTAGAAAGCATAGGAAGGAGAAACTCCATTAGATATTTAAATACATAGAGGTCAATTATAAACCATAAGGGTCCTGTGAAAGAGGCAAAGTTTCAAACCCAGGCCCTATCACAACTTGATTCCTGGTTCATGGCATAGGCTAGTTAAGTTAAAAAAACCAAAAAGTGAAGAAACTCGATAAATTGCAAGAATGCAAATGTTCATTTTATCCTAAAATAAATAATAACAATAATCATAGTAGAAATTTAAGTGCTACGGGACATTAGATACAAAAATAATTTTATACACACGGTAAAATTTAAAGCGTTTAATTGTACAGCGAAGTTCTTCGAAAATGTATAAAAAAATAATTTTAAAAAATAACTTCTTTAAACTACGTGACAAGTTCTTCCGAATCAACAAATGATAGTGCTGTGGAAGATTTCGGTTCCCGGGAAGCCAACTCGCCAATCAACAGAAAATACCTACGAGGACTTGTGACGTCACTAGCGAAATAATTTCAAAATTTAAAAATCATAGCGCTGATAATACGGTACATGAAAACATCTTTTTTTTTACATGGTTTAATAGTCTATCGACAAATATAAATATTTTTAAAAACATCTGAACTTCCTCATTTTTGCGACTATTTGGTTTTCCGTATATTTTACAATATTCGAAGAATATATATGATCTACATAGAGAGAGAACAATAATTAATGCGAAATTAATTAACATTAAATACACCCTAATTGATTTATGTAGGTAATTATTATGAAAGTTAGCATGTGGGGAAAAAAGTTACTTCATTAAAAAAATAATAATTTGGCTTTGTTTGATAATCTATTGAGAAATAAAAAATAAAAAAACACTTAACTTTCTTATTGTAATATGAATGATTTCAATTATAAATTACTCTTTACTCTAATAACGTGTTTAGGAAAGCCCTTGAAAACTCGACTAAAGGTGTTAAAAAAAACAGAGTTCCTATAAACAATATAACAGAATTCATACAAACGTATTCCCGTATTTTCTCCCTGGATTATGGCACTAGTGCTTTTATTTACACACCATAATTGATTTACTATTGACGAGTCTCTATCGTTGTTTTTTTGTTGTCTTTTATAAGAGGTAGAAATATTAAAAAACCTTTGAAAGTATTTAGTTTTATCTCTATCTTAAAAAAAAATCGTTTATGTTTCTGGTAGGAAAAATGAAAATGCTAGATCTCGATTTTGTCAATTTCGTTGGGCATAATAAGTTAGACATGCAGTTGTTTTTTTGCCCAGTATTCGGGAAGGTTTCTGCGAGAAAGTGACAGAAAAACTATATTCAAATACCTATTCGTTAAACTGCTCTTTCACCATATATCCTCTTAAGGCCGGTTGCACCGACAAAAGTTAATTTAAAGTCAGGGCTAAAGTCAAATAAAAATTACTATTATGTCAAAATTCGTTGCATCAAAAAAATTTAACTAAATATTAACAAAAAAGTTACTTTTATTTGACCGGCCGCCAGGGGACCGTTTAAAGTTTAAGTTTAAAGTTAAATGCGATCTGCCATCTATCAAAAAAGCGTCGTGAGTGTTGAAATCTATTGATCGATCTGTGAAAAGTTGCACAAAATGACAATTTTGTCTGATTTTTCGTCTTCCGATGACGAATTTATTATAGAGTATATTCTAAAACGAAAAAAAAACTGTTCAAACCACGAACGGACCATTTTTTGTGGGAAGAGTCCGACTTTATCGCAAGATTTCGAATGTCAAAAAAGTGAAGAACTAATAATTATTTGAATTTTTAATTGTTAATTATTTTTCAAAACACGGGACTTGATCATCAGCGGCGTGGTGTAAAATAAATCTAAATTATCACTCTATTGAAATGCTGTTTATTTATTTTTAAATAGAGCTAGATTGAGCTCAGCTAACTCTTTCTGGGCATTTAAGGCTGCCATAGTTGCCCGAAAAATGTCGTTTTTTTGCTCTATTTCTAGAGTAAAAAGTTCTTCATTTTGTTTTAGCTTTTGATCTTTTAATTTTTTATCTAGAACAAAAAGGATGATGTCCCTTTTGTTCTTTTCTTCTCCGAATGCGCAGTGTTGAAAAAAATCCCAACAATTTTTAGGGTGAAACTTGAATCTTTACAGAGGCAACATTCTTAACTTTAACCTAACTTAAATAATGTTGATGCAACGGAATTTTTCAGTTACTAGATTTTGAGCCTTAACTAAGTTAAAATATTTAACTTTAAACTAAATTTATACCAACTTTGATGCAACCGGCCCTTAACGGTTTACACGAGGACACGATAATACTGTCTTGTCGCTTCGGACCTATTATCGTAGTGTGAACAGAAATTTGGAGGACAGGACGATGGAGCAAGATACACGGGAAGGCTGTCTCCGCAGGATAATGGCTTAACCCCTTTTCATTTTCGCAGAGCTCTGCTTTTGAACTTCGGTCGAATTGTTGTATTGTTCCACTGTCCGGTATTGTGCGGTTGAGGCTATTCACGGAGCTGGGACAAGATAGTATTGTCCTATAAATGCATTTTGTTCATTTCAATATTATTTATCATGATTTACATAGCGCTGTTTCAGAAAAAATCATGTCAAATGCTCTGTCTATTTATATTAAATTCAATTTTCATCGAGAAGTAACGCAATTTTACGATGCATATTTATATATTGTATAATTTTTGGATTTCAGTTTACATCCTTTACAATTTAATTCAGTTATGGTAAATTTATGTATATTTGGCCTCGTGGTGTAATGGTCAGCGTGTAAGCCTGCCATGCAAGAGGTCTCGGGTTCGATTCCCGACATGGTTGATGTGAAATATTTATTTAAATGGGTGTTTTTACAATAGAATATTTCATAGTCCCTGGACTGGTACCTAAAGCGTAAGACTGATCATCTTACCTGAATGTAACAAAAATGATCAAGATACGCTGCGATTGGTGTACCAACGCAGTACCCTATGCACCATTAGGTGCGGAAAGGGATAATTTTTTTTTTAATAAAAATAAAAAAAAAAAAATTATGTAACTAATTAAGACGGACTCATTTTTTGTAATGAATCAATTTATTGTCGGTTTTTGATCAGGGAAAGCAATCTAGACGACCGACAACGCCAAGTTGACTTTAGTCGGGGGGGTGACAAAATGTCGCACCTTTCCAGCATAAGGGCCCGGCCCAGGCACCCCGAATCGGTGAATGATTTACACGACACGGTCGAGTTAATAATGCAAATTATGGATTGCATGTTATTGTTATCAGATTTAAGAGCCTAGCGTAAGCTGGCCAGAAAGGCAGCGAGCAATATCCGTTGCCATTGTTAACTATAACACAATGCGCGTGTTTATAAAACAACACCTTCTGTACTTGTGAATTCGAATAACAAAAAACATTACTTCGGCGACTTCGGCGACTTATGGATCATTCAGTAATAGTAAACACGATAATGCATTCAATAAAATGGTAACCCGCGTTAACTTCTGGAAAAGGAAAATTTTACACTTGTTAATGATGTTTGTTTATAGGTCGGCAACCATAATTGATTGTAAGCATATACTTCGTTATCATCATCAAACCCTTAAACCTGTGCCGCTATCTTCATTTGTACATATTGAGATGGTACACTTAACATCTGTTCTATCTCCATCTACCTTGGTATGTTCTACCGACTTGTCATCTCGACATCATTTCCAACCAATAAATGACCCCGAAAATTTGGTCCGCGTTCCTTACTAAATCGAAATTTTAAAAAGTTGTCATTTATATTTTAAATAGGCTTCTGTGATGAAAAGTGGCCACTTTAAAGCCATTATAAACTCAATAAAATCTCAATACAAGCAAAAAATGCTCGCTTGAACATGATTTGTATACTGTATACTACTTTTAACAATTACCAAGAATGGAATTACAATAATGTGAATATTCATAAGGGTTATTTTAGCATCCGGGTAAAAATAGTTTGCTCATTTTTATTAGTAGATTTTTGTTTTTATGGTCGGTATCTGTCTGTTCTCGTCTTTCTTCCCGCAGGAGGGTCTGGTTGGTTGGTCTGCTTCCTGGAGGAGATCAAAGTGGGTACTGCTGTAGGTTTGGTATCGATGGACTTCTCCATCACAGTAGTGAAGGCAGGTTTCAATATGTGGGTCGAGATGTACTCGTATTTGCATTTTCCTTTTATGTTGATGAGAAAAGTCTTGTCTCCTGTCTGTTGTACCTTGGGACCTTTATAGGCGTTCTGGACCATGACCAACCTTATCCATTTTGTTTTTGCTAATACATTCCGAATTCAACAATGTGCAGAGTAAGTCGAAATGTTTGTGGACAGACTAGATTACCTCTCTAGGGAGTTATTTAGATATGAATTTGTAGCATATTCCGTTCTTAGAAATATTTTCCCTCTCTGTTGCGACAGATTTGGATATTGTAACTTATATTAAATTTAGTTTACTCAAAATACAGTTTTCTTGACTTATTGCACGGAAACTTGACGGGGGAGGGGGTGCGCGTCCGAATATGTTTATGTGTTCATTATTTTAAGATTTTAAATAAAAATAAAGAAATTCGTTGGTTTGCAGGTTTATCGTACCGTTCTCCGCTCCAACAGCACAAGGACGACCTGGACACGGCGTCCCTCCACCACCAGCCCACGCTCCCCCCGCTCCCGCTCCCGCCCCCGTCGCAGCTCAGCCTGCAGCACTCGCAGCTGAGCCAGCTGTTGACGCGGGACACGTTCGTGGCGGGCAGGAGCCTGTGCCCGGACGGGCAGCTCGCGCCGCTCGGCGCCGACCCGCACCACCAGCCCAATGACCGCGACAGCTCCAACAGGTCAGCTCGAATGTCCTTTCTCATCAAATTAAAGTAGTGCTGCCTCTTCTAACCCACGGTGTTAAAATTGTCAAACGCAGTCCTACTAACAATACATTCACTGTGACTTGATTTAATTGATGTAGTCAATAATATAGTCGGAGTTAAAAATGTTTAAAAAACGATAGTAATAATCCAAATCGATGTTATTAAATTTACAAAAATACCAATATCATATAATGGACATATACTTTTGAAACTAAATTTAATACAAGTAAACACAGTTTTTGCTATAATTCATTGTTTGCAATATGGTCATGAGGAATAATTAAAATAGGGAATTTGATTCAAGTAAACATAGTTTTTGCTACCATTCGTGTGTGCAATATGGTCATGAGGAATAATGACAATATTTATTTATTTTTATTTGGGAAAAAAACAACAAAACAACACTATCGGTATCAAAATAAAAGCAATTTAACAATTAAGAAATGTTAGGCACTTAGAAGTTGCAAATAAAATAAAAATACATATATTTATATACAGTTAAAAAAATAAAGTAAATAGAAACAAGATAATTTTATATTTAAAGAATATATCCGACAAAAGTATTTTATGTAATTTGGCAAACTCACAGTGAAATGGGGAATGAAATCAGAAGAGTTAAATTCAATCGAAATCGCTGTGAAATGAAAATATTCGACATAGTTTTCACTCCGCCTTCCTACGTCTGCGCAATCTTTTATGCGATCACTGAATCAAATTCACAGACAATATAATGTATTCTGTAGAGACTAACTGATGTTTCGGTTTAGGCCAGTGTCAATGGTACGGGTTTCGGCCGCGGTTTCGGATAAAAATTGGCCGGAATTTCGGCTAAGCCGAAAACTGCGGTCGCGATATGTCGGAGTACGCTCGGACAACTGAATTTGTGATTTCTTGACTATAGTTAGCAGTGCTAAGATCTTTTATATTTATGTTTTTGTCATTTCTGTATAGTTAATAAGTTAAAGTTCCTTAAGCGTAATTGCAGAACTGTAACATATGAAACATGTTTTTGAAATAACAACGAACAAAAGGCGATGAAAATAAATACATTTGATCATTAAATTTATATCTTTATTTAACACTTATTTTAATGAACTCATAAGATTCAACAATAAAAACGCCTAATTTTGAGCCTCGGGGTCGGCCTCGAGGTGTAATGGTCAGCGCGTTTACCCACCATGCGAGAGATCCCGGGTTCGATTCCCGACATTGTTGAAATATTTTATTTATTTTTTTATAGTAAAAGAAATACTTGCGTTCTTATAATTTACCCAAATATTTAATTTTGAGGGCCATATTCAACGAGTTGTAAATAACTCACTATTAGAAAATGGGAATCAAGTTGGGGTAGAGTGGGATTCGAACCACGGTCCTTTAGAAGGGTGTTTTTACACAAACTGGTACCTGAAGCGTAAGACTGATCATTACCTTCATGTTACAAAAAAATATCAAGGTAAGCTGCAATTGGTGTACCAATACAGTGCCCTATGCACCATTAGCTGCAAAAAGGTAATGATGATGATGAATTTTAGGCATTTAGTTTATTTAAATCAGTTTCAGTTGCGGTTTTTGGTTTCGGTAGTAAATAAAACTGAAGCCGAAATTTGGTTTAGGTTTTGGCTGAAAATCTTGTTTCAGTCAGTCATTAATTATTTGGGTAGGTGTTATTATTGTTGCGTGAGTTTAGAGTGTGGTTTGTGGTCATCTCGAAACTAGTCCTCCACTCGTCTCGATACCGCGCATTTCTTAGAGATGTCACAAATGAGAGCCTATTGCAGTCCTTATCTGGTCAGGCCAGCGCATGGGAGACCTCCCTCGCCCTCTTCTTCCTTCTACGCTGCCGGCCGCAACAAGCTTCTCCAGGCAATCTTCAAAATATCGGAGAACTCTTCTGAGGCATATGGTCGAGAGTCTGTCAGTCAGCTTCAGTTCCCGAAGAATGGAGGCGTTGATGCGTCTAGTATACGCCTCCAGCACTACATCACAAAGGCATATATTATGTTGTGTTCTTTTGCTCTCATTGCCCAATTGCCCAAGCTCTGGTCAATCTCATATTTGTCGCTTTCGTATACTGCCGTCCTTCCATATCTTTTCCAAACTTGCCATTGCTTTTTTTCCATCCCAGTTCTTCTTTTGATTTCAGGCTCGCAGCTGCCATCTTCCATTTTCCAAGAACCCATGGGATGTACTACCCTTAGCCTACCCTACCAAAAATCATTCAGGCTCGCGGTGTAATAATCAGCGCATTTGCATACCATGCAAAAGGTCTCGGGTTCGATTCCCGACGTGGTTGACATCGCACACTGAGTAGAAGCGTATTGTAACTCAAAATTACTGATTTTACAAGAGAGCAAAACTTCAGTTTCACTCTACTTAAAATCATACTTCTAAGAAAAAGTGATAGGTTTTGCAGTATTTAAAAAAAATGTATTCGTAGTAGGTACATCAGGATTAAATGAGATTGTAATTATTTTTTATTACATATAGAATACATAAAAATATACAATGAACAAATTAAATTAAGAAAAGTGAGGTAATTGGTATAACTTCTCGGGTATTTGTGATAGAATTACGGCTGTTTTAGTCAAATATGCAAAACGGAACTCACGTTCTGACTGTGTTCATAACTCAAAATCAATAAGTTTTGAGTTACAACAGTTTTCTACTCAGTGTGCAATATGATATATTCATTTAAAATGTGTTTTTAACTAGAATACTTTATAGTTCCTGAGGTATCAGACTGATCATTTTACCTTCATGCAACAAAAATGATCAAGATTGGCTGCGGACGGCAAGCAGTGCTTCCATGCACCATTAGGTGCGGAAAAAAAATGATGAAAAATAATGTATTTTGAATGTAATGTTTTTTTTTTAGTGGATCATCGACATCTAACACAAACCCTCCGACCCCATCCAACACCGACCTCATTTCGCAGCCGTCCAACAGTCAGGCCAAGCCGCCATACTCCTACGTGGCGCTCATAGCCATGGCCATCCAGAACAGCGACCAGAAAAGGGCAACGCTGAGTGAGATATATTCATTCATCACCGCCCGCTTCCCCTACTTCGAGAAGAACAAGAAAGGCTGGCAGAACTCCATCCGACACAACCTTTCTCTCAACGAATGCTTCGTGAAGCAACCGAGAGATGGAGGCGCAGAGAAAAAGGGGAATTTCTGGACTCTAGGTGAGAATTCTTTGTTCATACAATATCACATTCCAAATCCATATGGTAAAATAGAGTCGTAACAAAAAAACTGATTTTGAGTTACATATAAAAAATAAGTTGCCATCAAATCACGCTTATACACACTACAAACATACTAATGAGAATAAACTGATTTTTAAAAGATTAGTTTGTTGTGAAAAGGTACAATAAGAAATAACCTTTTTTGTAATATCCTATCAAAACTGTCTTTGTCCTGTGATGCAGATAGGCAATTTTCCCTCCACCTTTTTGGTGGTCGTCCTGGTGGTCGACGTTCCTCTGGGGTTTTGTGTATCACAATCTTAGGAATCCTCGCTGATCCATCCTCTCAACATAGTCTCCTCAGAATTGTCTTTTCTGCCTAGTTCATTTCACAATGTTCTCTACGGTTTTGTATTAATTATTTTTCTTATAATAACGATATCATTTAACAATGTTTGATTATGTCCAAATGCCTGCAGACTGGCTGGATTTCCTCCCTAGGGAGTTGTTCGTATTTAAATTTATTTCAACAGAGAGGGAAAACGTTTTCGAGAAGGGAATATGGAAGTCTAGGCATTTACAGGGCTTATGACCTGTCATTGGCTGGTTTAAGTGGCCACTTTACACACTGTGTAACATTCACCATTCTGCCCATGTTTGAACATCCACATTTCCTCAACTCTTCCATCTGTTGACTTTTGTGAAGTAAAAGAGCTGAAACCTTTATCACGTGGGTGAGATTCATCCGGCTGAACCAAATCACCTACTAGGCAACGCCTGAAAACAATTTTCCAATTTTTATACTTCTTCTTTTACCAGGTAGTAATTCAACAATGTTTGATTATGTCCAAATGCCTGCAGACTGGCAGACTGGCCAGACTGAAGACTTGGAAAATTGTTTTCAGGCGTTGCCTAGTAGGTGATTTGGTTCAGCCGGATGAATCTCACCCACGTGATAAAGGTTTCAGCTCTTTTACTTCACAAAAGTCAAACATGGGCAGAATGGTGAATGTTACACAGTGTGTAAAGTGGCCACTTAAACCAGCCAATGACCGTTCATAAGCCCTGTAAATGCCTAGACTTCCATATTCCCTTCTCGAAAACTTTTTCCCTCTCTGTTGAAATAAATTTAAATACGATATCATTTACTTATTTTTTTGTTTTTTTTTACATTTTTCGAAATACGTACTTTTTTTTCGCTCCTTATATTTAAGTTAGTAGTAATTATTATTATACAACTATGTAGTGTTATCATATGTTTTAATGTATAGGATCTTTACCGACAAGCCATATTAATTGGCTTGGTGAGTCCTGGAAATAAAAAATAATAAAAATGTAATATTGTACGTTAATAATAATTAAATATATAAATAAAACATGTTGCAGGTTCTGCGAATCTCATCGTTAGTTATCCTATGTCTGAAGGCTCGACCTACGATAATTCGCGACATTTTAATTTCTGAAGTTCGAAGGAGACATTTCGTTCCAACGGTATCTGCTCTCGCTTCGATTCCGTAAATCAATCTGGGTCTGATGTATGTCTTATGTATTCTGACTGCTTCCCACTAGCATACGCTCATTGCCCCGAACGGTGTCCCTCTGTCTGGCATCCAGAGATAACTGCTGATTTCTTAGCCTGCTCTTAGACTTCATTTTACAGATTGCTGCAACTAAATCTTCCAAAAAAATCTTTACTGCACGAATTTAATGTGAAGAATGATTTTTTTACAGTTCTAATGACAGTACGGCTATAACTCTCGGAACCCCTGTGACCCTTCCATGAAACCCCACGGTTCCGTAGAACGCTTTTTAAAAACCGCTGCTCTAGAGGTTCGCACCTCCTCTAAATTGGATTCTTAGCTGTCCTTCCATCCTTTGGGAAGTTTCCATAAGTCCCACGAGGCTGATTATGTCATGCAATATAAGGGAGTCTGGTCGTATACATTCTTTGGATATGACCGTACCTGTCTACTTTATCTTGCGACGTCCTCAGGCCAACATATCACTACTATTTTGGTGTTCTTCTTCTGCACGCAATCTGTTCGAGTTTTGCCTGCATAAAAAAATATCATTTTTGTAGTCCTTTTTTTAAACTCAAATATTGAAAAAATCAATAATTTATTTACAAATGCCAAAAACGTGGATTAATGTCCTAGGCATTCGGGTAGAAAGACGACGATGGGTATTTTAATGTAACAAACTCATGTCTCACACGTTTATTTGTTTCAGACCCCCATTATGGTGACATGTTTGAAAACGGAAACTATCGCAGAAGACGCCGCATGAAGAGGCCCTACAGAACTGCGACTGGCTTCTCTAAGCTTTACGAAGGTTATCACCACATGCCTCAACATATTCCTCTCTTCGGCTCTCCAAACCCATACTCGTCGCCTTATCCAAGATATGACTCCAGGTAAGCGGTATATATTTTTTTAGCTCATGTCGCATCGTAAACAGTAAAAAATACATGTTATAATGAAAGTTGCAGATCTAATTTTGTAAAAATCTCAAAAATGAACTTAAAAATTAGTTAAGGTGGTACACATGGTATGAGATGGAAGGGAAAAACGAGGAAGATCAAAACCCAAGTCAGCAATAATGGTTCAAATCACGGTCATAACATTATGATACCTACTTAATAATATGTTAGTCTTTCTCTATGCAAATCCTCTTAACGAAGGTTTCGTTTTGTTTCTTCCCTTTACGCAGGCCTTTTTCCAAGGATAACAATCACCTCACAATCCTTTTGGCGCGCTTAACTCATTTTTTGACGATTCCCGAATTTAGTCAACATAAATTTAAAGTTCTCAGCAGGCGAAACAGCGAGTTCTCAAAATAAAGACCACGATTGGCGCGTCTAGGGACCACACTTAAAAGAAAACTGCTTGTTTAATTACTAATCTTCAAAATTCAGCAAAACGTGGCTAATGCTCTTGGAAGGATCTGCAGTAGGTATAAAGAACGTGAATTATATTAAAACAAATAAATTAAGGTATACCACGGATTCATTCTAGATCAATTGACTACGAAATTTTAGTTTTTCGAAAAAAACTTTTTTTTACATTGATTCTCAATGGAACTCGTACATGGGGGCCTAACGCGCTAACAACTACAGCACGAAGTGAGTAATTTGATTATATAATTCTCTAAGATTAATTTGACATGACATCAAAATGCCTAGACTTCTATATTACCTTCTCTAAAACGTTCTTCATCTCTGTTGTAATATGTTAATGTTAACAGCTCCCCAGGGAGTTGAATCCAGTCCTTGTCTACAAAAATTTGGACAAACTCAAAATATTGTTGATAAATCCACCTGGTCCATGAAGAAGTATAGAAATTGAAAAAATAAAATTTTCATGCGTTGCCTAGTATGTAGGTGAAATAATTCAATTAGATAAAACTCACCCGCATAAATAAAGGTTTCAGCTCTTTAACTTCACAAACATCAACAGATGAAAGAATTGAAGGAATACAGATGTTCAAATATGGGCAGAATGGTGAATGTTACACAGTGTGTAAAGTGGCCACTTAAACCAGCCATTGACAGGTCATAAGCCCTGTAGATGCCTAGACTTCTATATCACCTTCTCTAAAATGTTCTTCATCTCTGTTGTAATATTTTAATGTTAACAGCTCCCCAGGGAGTTAAATCCAGTGTAGGTATTATTAATTGTGAAAAATTAAACATATTTAGATATTTTTTACTAACTTCGCTGCATCAGGTTTATTTTTAATAGAATAACGTCTATTTTTACCACATAAAATATAACGTGGGAGATAACGCCCCCTTGTGGGCGCTGAAGGCCTTCAGGGGGACGGTAGATGGCCCAGAGAAGAAAATTGGAGGACATTAAGGCAGCCTAGGGGGATTATAGCTGATTTTTTAAGAAGGCGAAAATTTAAGTTTTGTTGATATTTCAAACTGAAATTAATTTCGTTATTTTTGCTACCCTGTTTTAGCTCAATTTATCACGGCATTCTGAGCTCATGAGCCTTGTTTGTAGCGATGAAGTTCTAACAAGTTTTTCCTAAACTTAATGATACTAACAAACTTGTTGAAGTTCATCAGATTTATCCTTTACGTTAGATAAGGTTTGAAATGCTTTGTTTTAATTTGAATAAAAACAGTTTTTTAGAAAGAATGGGGAAATATCACATACTACAATTACCGATAAAAATATATGAAATGGATTTAGAATAATTAATTGGATTTTTAAAATCAAAACGAATATTGTGGAGAAATGTTTTTATACATAAATGTAAAAAGAAATTCAATAAAAATATGTTAGTAGAAAAATGCGACATGTTTGGCCTTGGTTGTTGTGACGTCAAGATTCATGAAATTGTTTTACACTAAGTCCAATGGCAGGAACAAATAAACATGAATCGTGACATATTAGGGGCGCGGCCAATGGAATGACCGTTTTGCGGGAATTCAAAATTACACATTTAAAAGTTTTTTTTTTGCTACATATTTGTATTATAAGCAAAAAAAAAAATTTTTACATTACATTATTTCATAAACCTTTATTACTTTAAAAATGTTGAAAAAAACCGTGATATTTTCCTAACAAGCAGAACTAAAACTTTCTTCGTTGTTTGACAGAAGAAAAATGTTTACTGTATAAAATAACCAACTATTTATTTGATAGCCCAGAAATTGTATAATTAATAAGGTTTCATGTACCACAGAGACGTACAAGGCAACAAATGTTATTTCTGGTAGAAAACTGCCGAACCGACGTCAAAACGTTTTTAACTCTTAAAAGACTGTGGTAAATAATCCCTTTGCGCGCGGTGATGTAACATCGTGTTACCACTAGTAAAAGATGGAATATTCTAAAGTTCAGACATTTGAAAAAAATGAAAAACATAGAGACATGCTGTTTTATAATTCCTTTTCCACAATGGATGCGAATCAACATATTATTTGACTCTCTTATATCAAATTAAATTAAAAATCACAAATACGCTCATGCTACGCGCGTGCGTCCCCCATTATTGCCATCAACCGACTGAAGACTAAATCTGTTTTAGACAACACCGGCCGCAGAACAGCATCTCTGTCTTCCTTGTTATGACTTTTATATTCGTGCTCTCTTGTATAAAGCATCTGTATAGATGTTTTGTTAAATTAGCGGACATTAATTCTTCGCATAGCAAGGATAAATATTTTTTGCATCAACATTTAGCAAAGTTATACAAATTTTACTTTACAAATCGGGTGTGAAAATGTCCATTTGAAGATTACAAAAAATACGAATTCATAATTTTAAAAAATAAGAGAGATATATTAAGCCTTGTGTCCTATGTCGACTAGTGTGACATCACAAAAGTTAATAGGTTGCGATTATTGCAAAAAAAAAAGGGATTATTATTGATATTTTTAACACGAGTTAGATAAGGCTAGAAATACTTTGTTTTTAAAAAAAATAAATGTTTTTTAACTAAGAAATAGGATATAGCATGGTGGTGTAGTGGTTAAGACGCTTGACGGAAGATTCCGGGTTCGATTCCCAGTGAGAACACGAAAATTTAATGTAATTTTTCTCAAGCCTGGGTGTTCTGTGCGGTAATTCACTACTGTAATTGGCCTTCTGGCCTGTTGTGGTGCAAAAAAAAAGAAAAAAAAGAGAAATTAAGAAAATATAAATTAATCGCATTAGCTGTTTTTAATATGCGCAACAGATTTAGATTTAGATTTAGGCTCTAGAATTTTTTTCGTTCTTAAAGTGCTCGCTAGGTGAAGTAAGTTTGAGAACCAACGAGCTCATTGGTCATTTATAAATGTAACAAAAATACGCAAATCAACGTAAGTTGATGCCATGACCATATTGTTTTTTTTTAACAATTTATTTACATTTGTGGCGAGCTATGGTCACGTAGTGGTGTCGCGAACTCTAAGGTCCGAGATTCGAACCTCCCTTCACCACAACATGTCGCACCTTCGATAAAATAGAGTTACAATTTACGACACAAAAAAATATTTTTTTGAAGAACGGAAAATGTAAAATTCAATGCGCTTACGATCTTTTATTTAATTAATTGTTACGATTAATAGGCAAGTACCTACAGTGCATTAAAATGTGTGATAACATTTCCTTATGTGTGCGTAACAAAAAGTTTTTACATGAATCATTCGAATGTGCGCGCTTACACAATTAAAAATAGCATGTTTACTTGGTTCACCGACAGGCAACTGAGACATGGGCTTATTAAACATTCAAACGCACTGTACTCACATGTCATAATATCGACGCTGAAACGGAAAAAGTTACCAAGCGACATATAGCAATTTTACGGAAGAGCCAATTTAAGATTTTTGTTGAAATAATCTCGTATTTATTTTTTATTCAAATTATGTAGCATTATTTATTGTCTTAATAAAACGTGTGCATGATATTTTTATTTTCAATGAAAAAAAACGAAAAAACTTTAATTGGCTCTTTTGTAAAGTTGCTACAGGTCGCTTGGTAACTTTTTCCTTTTCCGCGTCGGTATATATTTTTAGAAAGGTAAAAAAATATCGTACTTTTTGAACGTTATTTTATTTTTTCGGTATAAACACTATTCTATAATAGATCATATTTGGTAGATTCATATCCTCATTCATAGGGGTTGCGAAAATAATTTCTTACAAAAAAATTACATTAAATACTTTATTTTTTACACATGTACAATATTATCTAATAGGTAAACTAAACGCCACAAAAGTATCAGGCAGTTTAATTCATAAATTTGTCGAAAAATCGCATTTTTTAAAAGTGACTTTTTAGAATTAAAACTAACGAATTTTAATTTTCAATTATTTCTAATTATTTGAAGATTCTTGATTTGGAAAACAGTATTTCAAACATTATTTTTTAAGGACTATTTTTCTTTGAGATGGTACTTTTGACATAAGACTATAATTACTTTCATGCGTCATATTGCAGGACATATGGGGCTCCACGCGGCCGCTTTTAGCACTATTAATTACTAGAACAATTCGGCCGGTTGACATTTCAATTGAATACCTAATATCGACTGAATTCATAGTGGTATTTTTGATTTATTTTTAATAAATTATATACTAAAGTAATGGATAATATATCTATGTAATATTATATATCACGAAGTTACATCGCTTGAGTTGATTTCATGGATGAGAGTTGTTGTATCACACAGAATCCCAGAAAAATATATATTTATAGTTTAGATTACTTACATTATATTATGAACCTCTTATGTAGGTACAAATATATGATATTTTTTTATAGCTTACCTGTAAATAAAATCACCATTCGCCACTGCGTCCTATTGACCATTAGGCACGAAAGGGAGAATGATCATGATGATAGAATATAAGAATTTTGTTTGACTACACGAAATTGAAAACCAGTCAATGAATATTAGCACCAACAAATGTCCTCCGCATTAACGATCTTCGTTCGGCTTAATTCGTATTTAGTAAAAAAGCAATAAATTTACTCTCTGTAAGTGTGTCTTGGCTCCGCCCATACTTGACTCGGATGAGCAGCCGGGAGATACATAGACACACCAAACTATATAAACAGCCTTATGTACCTGTCTACAGGTACCGTACCTGACGAGATAAACGATCTACCTACGTTATTATGCGCTCAACACAGGTATGGCGGACCTCTCCGATTGGCCGATCGAACTGTAAACATTTCACTGATTGGTCCGGAGTATTAAATAGTAGCGTTATTTTTACAATGTCTATTCATGATTCGTTATTTAAATTGGGTCACGTGGTGGTTAAGAGATCAAAAATTTAAATTGATTTTATCACAATTTTACTATGATAGAAATATTTTAAGCGACTGTAGATTCATCATTGATTTTTGATAAATCATCATTCGCGCTTCCGCAACCAGTTGTGCATAGGGCAATATATTAAATAATCTGTTCAGTGATGAGTCTTACGCTTCATGCACAATTAAATATTGCAGTTCATAAAACCTTTACTATCAATATTTCACGTTCACCCTGCCAGGAATCGAACCCAGGATCTCAACATTGGTAGGCGAGCACGCCAACCACTACACGGGACAACTTATCTCCATTTGATTTCATTAGTTAGGATTTTTACCTGAGAGCAGCCATCGAGTCGAAAGCCCTCGTCCAGAGTTCTTTTTTTCTTTCACACAGAGGGTTATATTTTTTATCGGCTTACACATAGAAATTTTGTATTTATATAAACTTTATTCAGAGGGCTAATATTAGATGAAAATTCTGCAAAAGGAAATCGAGTGGAAATTATTCCAGCATTAAATAAATACCTAAATGAAATTAAAAAAATATTCGTCATAATCGTAGAACAACGACGCATGTGATTTTTTTGAACTTTCCATGAGAGCGGTTTTTTTTGCACTTTATATCACAACTTAATAAGTACAAAAATACGAACTTTTTTTTTCTATGATATATTTTGTTGCCCTTTAATAATAAGGAATATTTTTATGTTTTATTAAATATTTTTTCTTTCCTTTTTTAATAACTAAAAAAAAAATACCTTATGATCTTTTACAGAACATTTTATTTTCTCTTTCTCATGTAACACAAACATATTATAACTGTCTATTTATGATAAGAGCAAAAATTTATTGACATTTTCTTGTATACCTACGAACAGGCCATGCCTTTGTGGGATTTTTTGTTTACTATTTTTACTATTAATATGTATTTCATTGCTATGTAATTATCCTTTATTTTTTGAATACTCTGTTTTACCTCTTATGTATTTTATAAAAAATAAAAAAAAAACTTAGGTACCTATATTAAACTTAAGTAGTTAAATATAATTTATTTTTTCAAACCTGGAATATGAAGCCTTTATTTAACCCTTTTAATACAAATAAAATATAATGTCACATTTTTCGCACATCCGTCGTTCTACAATCACAACGAATTACAATATAATCTACCTATGTTATTTTGTCGTGACTTGCGGATTTTTGTTACTGTGAAATAGGCCTATGAACGATGTTTGCAACAAATTAAAACTCTTGTATTGTTTCAGCCCGTGGATCCCCCAAAACTACAGCGGAAGTTGCCAGGCGTCGGTCCGCGTGGGGCCTCCTTACGGCCAGGGCGGGCTGGCCCACTATGGGGCGGGACAGCTTCAGGGCGGAGACTCCGCACGGATCTTCGGGACAGGGGCAAGTATCCTCCCTAGCGACCCTATTGTCTTAGAACTAATCCCCCATTCACGTGCTCCATATTTGCATACCTAACAGTTACAGCAAAACTACTAAAAAAAACTTGTAAATTACTGAATATCATGTAAGCATTTAATTATTCTTAATTTTAAGCGATTTATTGGCAATAAATATATAATGGAATATCTAGAAGATTTTCCGCGTAATGTAAATAAAAACATTTAGATGGAAATAATACTCAAAGTTTTTGAATAAACAGAAAATTAATTAGATTAATGTTCCAAATAGCCCCAAATGAGCGAGATTATTGTTTTGTTTGAATATTGGTAGTGTTTCGAATAATTTTGTTTGGTGTTTCATCATAACTTTGAATATGCTCGTATAATGATGCGATATTATTAAAACTCACACTCCACTGCCCGGAAGGGAAAATATTTCAGTTTTGACTTGCATACTTGTTTTGAAACAATCATTTTAATAGGTATTAAATATATACTATTATTTTATAGCTGTTATGATTTATTTTAGTTCTGCTTTCGCTATTGATTTATTTTATACACATGTTTTTTTTCCCAATTCATGTTTTGTTTTATTTAAATTTTTCAGCAAAAATGTGTAGTAAAAATATTTTCTGATCCACAAAGGCATTTTGATAAAAATTAAAGAAAATGACTCAAAAACATGCTAAAAATGTACTCTGGTATGTTTAATTTATGATACAAATGACGTTTAAAATAAGTGATTTAATGAAATGAAAATGGTCTAACAAAAATCCAATTACGAATAGCCGCGACGCACTCGCTAGGAAATTAGAAACGCTCCTTCTTTTTATTGTCTTATAAATGGACTATTATAATGATTAATTTTGTTCTAATAATAGTTATCTTCTTTTTCTTCCAAGTCGGTCCCTCAATGCTGAGAATCGTGATCACCATGAACACTTCTGATTAGTCTGTTCCTCTCTAGTCTGTCCTCAGCCCGACGTACTGACTCATCAAATTTTAGCCCCGTGGCCACCTTTATGTGGTTAGTCCATCTATATGGTATTCTACCCCGGCTTCTCCTACCCTTAACTCGGCCAGGCATTATTGCCTTTTCTAGGTTGTCTGGCTCACGTCTAGCAATATGTCCAAAGAAAGACAGTATCCTTCTTAAACACACCACTGACAGACGAGTTGTAATATGGAGCTCTTCCAGTATCGATGCATTCGTCCTTCTGGCTGTCCAAGGCACTCGCAGCAGCCTTCTCCAACACCACATCTCGAATGCATCGATCCTCTTCCTGTCGTAGGCACGCATTGTCCACGTTTCAGCCCCATATGGGAAAACGGAGAATACCAGGGCTTCCATCAACCGCTTTTTTCTCTCTCTCGATCTCGCCAAATCTTCTTCGAACGGTTTAATGCTTCTTTGGCCATTTGAATCCTGCGACCAATCTCTGGTCTGCAACTGCCGTTGTTGGAGATAAGCGAGCCGAGGTACACAAAGTCATATACTCGTATCAGTATTGCCGAAACTAGTTGTCAAATTATAAAAATATAAGTGGTACATAAAAACAAAGTGATTTTATTTTATTTTAATATGTTAAATAGTTATTGTTTTTCAGTACCTTTATTTTCAAATGAAAACGCCACAGTTTTCTTAAATTTATCTTAAGAATTCTCCAAATAAATATTACGTGTTTTTTTTTTATTTTACTCTAAAAGATTTTTCCGTTTGTTCCAGTAGAAAATCGAATGTAGGTTTATATAATTTTTATGTTTGAATTGCGCTTTCAAGGTATCTTTATAGGCGTATTATTGCGTTATATTTAAATACACATAAGAAAACCTCAAGTAAGTTGGTATTCACCTTAAAAAACGTCGCGAAAATCATGACATAGGTAATATTAAATTTATTACATATTGTTTATATTCATAGTATAATTATACTTGCATTGCTTTTATTATTTTGTGTGAAAAAGGAGGTATTATAAGTATGTACCTATATTATTTTGAAGTGTTATCTGATTTGCATAGATTTTCACAGTATGGAAAAGTGTATATTTATTTATATATACGCCTAGTGGGTATTTTTAAGGACATATTTATGCATAGAAAATTATTATAAAGGAAAGTAGAAAGACACAACGGTACATAGTGGAGGAGTAGAGAGGTGTTTATAATTGAATTTGATTCAGTGTTCGTTTGAAAGAAGACAACTTGTTATCAAAGAAATCAAGACTGGTATGTTTGTTAACAGGCTTTAGAATTCTGGGCATAGGGGAATGAAAACCATAGTTAGTTCCATGGTTATCGGCATGAAAGAGTAAGTTTTGTTTGAGGTTTCTAGTTGGGATATTTAATTTTATTGAGCTCAGTAGTTCAGGCGCATCAAAGAGTGAGTTGATAATATCGAGGCCATACTGATATAATGCATTAAGTCAACAGTCTTTATATATTATAAATATAGGTGCAAGATGTTTATTTCAAATTTTATGCCATACCTAGACAAGAAATTACTCTTTCAAACCTTTTTTTTTTAAAAAGGAAAAGAAAATTATGAGAGAAATAATGAATATATTTCAAATGAAACACTTTATAATTTTTACCACGTAAGATTTATATATATAACACAACTAGTTTTAGGTATTTCAGTCAGAATTACAACACAACTAGTTTCAGGTATTCTGACTGAAATACCCGAAACTAGTTGTGTTATAATATATTAAACTCTTGTATGGTAAAAATTACACAGTGTTTCATTTTTAATAAATTCAATATGTTTTTCCACAAAGTAAATGCTGAAACAATAAATAAGATAAGGACGAATAATGCGTTGAAAGAATAAAAAAGCTTTAAATTCGATTATTTCGGAACTCGTTTTAATGACAATGCATTCAGTCCGTTAAGTCTCGATATTATCATATATTATTTAGATACTCATTTCTTTAAATTGTCGTTTTCTTGTGTAAATTATTTTGGGCAAATTAATTTTCTGCACTTGAGGAAACAACAACCTAGTAGCTGCTATAAACCGATTCGGAAAGATTACTGTTTTAACAATCCTACCACAGGCTTTATCTGTCACAATTATGTTTCGTTAGTTCGTTCGTTCGTCACATAACCATCTCACTCTAACGCACTTAAAATTATATTTCGTTCTCGTTCCCTCTTATACGATACGAACGAATTTACGAAACGAATTAGTAACAGAATTAGGCCACGGAATCAGTTAACATTTTTAAATGAAAATCCACGTGGTAAGGATTTGAAGTCAATATAAAAAACAAAGTAGGTATACTCCTTGGATTCGTATTATATTGTATCTGAAATGTTTATATGTAGATACATTTACATGTAGAATGAGTTACGAATGCAACGGAGATTGGCGAACATTTTGAATAGGAAATTTTATATACTAGATTTGTGACTTATGACCGGCTATTAGCTGTTACCCAACTGAAAAATTTTGAATGAACTCAAAATAATTATTATATTGTGTTTTTGTTGATACTTTAGTATTTGATATTATTATTGTTTTTTTCACTCTGATTGCGTTCTATAAATGCATTTCAATTTGTGTTATATTTGCCTTAGTTTTTATTATATTGTATTTACTATTTATGTAAAAAGCGATAAACTGTGCGATAATCATGCAAACTCTTCTAATATCCATTATTATGGTACCTATCAGTTATTTATAAATTTAATGAAAACAGGCAAGTTTTTTAAAAATAGTTTATTTAATAATTAATACATAAAATTAAGAAAGGCGTCAAATTAATATAAGAGGGAAATATACCTTTTTTAAACATTTTTTCAGTAAAAAGAGTCTATGGAATACTGTCCAGTAAAAAAAAAATTTTTTGCGAAGTACTTATTAGTAGCGTAAAAAATATTTTTCAATTTGTAATTTTGATGTTACGGTCATTGCATTGGCCACACCTCTAATACGTCACGATTCATGTTCATTATCAACTTTGTTTCAAACTATTCAATTTTTAGTAGAACATCGTCACGAATCTTGAAGTCACAACTATCAATGCCAAACATGTCGCGTTTTTCTAGTGGCATATTTTTGTATTGTTTCTTTTTTGAAGTTATACATGGAAACATTTCTCCTCAATATCCATATTGATTTCGAAAATGCAATCAATTATTCTAAATCAATTGCATATATTTTATCGGTATTCGTAGTACCTACGTGATGTTTTCCGATTATACATTATGTACATAGATACGAATTGAAACTTATTTTAATTAATTGCATGGAAATTTCGATGTTAGTTTGTAAAATTTTGCAAATTTATATTTTCTTTTTCACAACCTTAAAATATTACACAAAAATAAACACAATGTATCTGCATTTAACAATGAAAAATATACAATAATTTTGTTGAAAAATAGATCCTTTTATAATTTGAATCTAAAGTAGCAGTATTTTTATTCAAATTTTAATCATTTTAACTAAATGTTAATAACCGGACTGTACTTATAATTTATTTTACTAAGGTATTATAATATGTGTGTTTTAATTTAATTTTTTTTAAGTAAAAAAATAAATATTAGCGTTCTTATAATTTACCTAAATATTTTTTCATTTTTTTTCAAATTTTGATGACCATTTTCAACGAGTTGTAGAAAATGGAAATCAAGTTGAGGTAGAGTGGGCTTCGAACCTTGGACCTCTGATCCGCGATTCCGCAACACTAGCCACGGGACCACAACCCGATTATTATTACTATCGCAAGTCTGAGTAAAAAAAATGTGTAAACATATGAATTATCTAAATCAATATTAGTACATACAATTGCATCCACTTGAATTATAGCTCATTTAACAAAAGTTCATGGGGTGCTTTAGCGACTATATTTAATTGGAACAAATAAACTATTTCGTCGAATATCAAGTTTTGATACTGAGTCAATACTGCCCTCATAACCAAAAAGACCACTATTTGCAAAAGTCGTGTTTTGAGATATGACACTTTAAAGTATTTATCAACATTAGGCAAATATTTCAAAACAGTAAATGTGTCATCGGTGCACTGCGTTTTTGATCTTGAATCTCTAGGTACTGTGTTATTGTTTAAAAAACTGAAAAAACGTTGTCGTTTATCGTACTAAACTTTTGTACTACTTTTTACTTAACATCAAATAGTTCCATTTTTTTTATAGAACGTTACTTAATCTTTAATCCATTTTGTGATTTTCATCGAAAAGCCGCCTGTTTGCTTTAAATCATAGACACAAAGGTTGTCGAGTTCGATTCCCAACGTGTCAACATTAAATATTTATTTCGAAATATTACTAATATTCAAAGCATTAACTTTTGGTCAAATATTTTATTAAATATTTATATACCACTTACCGTGTACTAATTGGTATCCTGGCGAAGAGGCAGTAGCTCAATCACAAATAATTACCGACTTGCTTAAAAACATGCCAAGCATTTGAGCGATCACAATGAACATGCTAAGGTTTTCGCGGTCATAAGTCAACGCGTGTGTAATCTCTAAGTCAACGCTCGTGTCGGTTTGTTTTTGTTTTCCTCGCAATTAAATACAGTTTACTGGCAAAAAATCAGCGTTTGATATAAAAAATAATACAATTTATGGCATTTGCAAAATAGTAAGGAGTATCTAATACAAAAAGTAAAAATTAAAAAACAATTACTAAGGCGACGGCTTTTCTTGACATTTGGCTTGCTAACCGTCGCCGCCAGCTAAATGCAATAAATAGCATGGAAAAAAAAAGTAGCAGTTTTGAAATGTTTTCCATATTTACACCGGTGAAATTCAAATATGTGATTGCGCAGCTGGATTATACGCAGCGAAACGTAAATATTTTGACATTTAATAATAGGTGTTCACGGATGTTGTATTATCATCGCAAATACGATAAACAACCGTGGTGAGAAATTGTTATCACGTCGCTTATTAGCACGTCGATAGTTATTTGTAATTGAGCTACAGGTACGTCTCAAAACCGATAGGCAGAAAAGTCGGTAAGTGATTATATACAAATATAACATTTAGTATTTTAAAATGTATTTTTACACTATAATATGTTATAGTCTCTTGACTGGCGCCTGAAGCGTAAGTCTGAGCATCTTACCATCATAAAACAAAAATGATCAAGGTACACTGCGGTTAGCGTACCAATGCGGTGCCTTATGTACCTACGTAGCAGAAAGGGAATAATGAGTGACTGAATTATCGGTTTTACCATGTGAAATTAATAAATGCAATAGTTTGTAGTTTTTTTTACACTTTTATTTTAATTTTATTATATAATCCCTTTTCCATAATTTAGGCCTATTGTAGCAAAAAAATACGCCGATCATATAACTAACGTGCACTGTCGCCTACTGCCAATAACCGACAGATTGAACGAATTTCTTCTTTTTTGTCTCTTTAACATAAACACCGGCCACAGAACAACATCTCTGTTTATTTGTCATAAGTTCTATTTTCGTGCTTTTTCTTAAACAGTAAAACAGATTTATTGTGGTATCAGTTTCATTCGTATAATTATTCTTCGCATAGTAATGATTAATATTTGAAAAATTAAATTCCAGCATATTTGTACAAATTTTACTTTCCAAATTCGACGTCAAAATCTCCATTTAAAGATTTAAAAAAAATACAATCTATGATGTATGCAAGAAAGGCGATTTGCTTACGAGTGTATGAGTGTATGGATGTTAATAAATCGAAAATGATGGTTTTTGAAAGGGATGAAAATATAACTAAATGTGAGATCAGTGTAAACGGAGATATTCTGAATCAGTTGGAAGAATTTGTGTATCTGGGAAGTATGTTTACCAAGGATGGAAAGACCGAGAAAGATATTAAAAGGAGGGTGAGTGCCGGGAACAGGGTGAACGGTGCACTGAAATCTACTTTGGCAAACAAATGTTTATCGCAGGGGGCTAAACTAGCAGTTCACAATAAAGTTCTAGTGCCAACTATAATGTTTGAGAGCGAAGTATTGAATAGAAAAAAATAATGATGAAAGGCTATCCCTCAGGCGAATGTGTGGTAAAACGATGTATGATAGGTGCACAAATGTCGAGATCCGTAAACTGTGCACATGCATTATCGACAGAATCAAGAAAGGGGTGCTGCGTTAGTTTGGACATGTAGAGCGAATGGAGAGCAAAAGAACGGCTCAAGGGATCTACGATGCGAATGTTGATGGATGCAGAAAACGAGGAAGAACGAGAAAGACATGGCACGATCAAGTCCATCAAATACTTGAAGATGGACATGTCAAGAGTAGGAATACTCGGCGTGCGTACATGAGAAAATGTATGAATGTAGAGGAAGCGATGTCTGTATGCAAAGATAGAGTGATATGGCGTTCTATCCTCTCTGCCTACCCCTACGGCGAAACGGCGTGATGGTTTGTTGTTGTTGTAACAACTTCATAATTTAAATAATTAAAACAGATATATAAAGTCTTGTATACAATCGCCACACAAGAGTTAACAAAGATATTTTTTTTTTCAAGATAGCAATAGTTTTGTTTGTAAGTACATGTTAAATGTACCTACATTAAGTATAGAAGCAAAAAAACAGATTTATTGTACAAAAGCGCAATTAACAGTAATAAAGTTACAAATTTATTTACAAATAAATAAATAATAGTTATGCCATGTCATAAATCGCCTTAAATTTTTAGGATGTGTGCTTACTTTTCTGTTGTTCAAATCAATGACAAATGAATCACCATCCTCTATTTACGTCCAGTGGTGCATAGGACGCCGCAATATAACACCAAATGCAGCGTACCTATCTCGATTATCTATTACGTGAATGTGAGCAGATCAATCTTACGCTCCAAGTACCAGTCCCGAAATATTGAAATGTTACAGTGTAAAACCACCTTTCAAATAAATATTTCACATTGACACTGCTTGGAATCGAAATGTGGATCTCAAGCGTGATAGACGAATGCATCAACAATTACTCTAAAAAAATATATTTTTCATTCATCCAAACACAGGCAGAGTTTTGTTCCGAAATAAAATGTTCGTTACATAAAAAGTTTGACATAGGGTGCTAATTTTTTTTGTCCATTATCATTATATCAACTTTACCTAATAAATATACTCGCTTTTCCACTTTCAATATTTGCGGTTTAATTTAGAGTGACTATAGTTTAGTATGCTTAGTATTGAGAGTGTACAAAAAAATAATGTTTACATATAATAATTAGGTAGAAAGATGAAGAGTGATTAAAAAAATATTAATTTTAAAAAATCTCTATGTGGTATTTTCAAGGCTACATTTTTATGCTTACAAATAAGGATATATCATTAAAACCAATGTTTCGTAAAACCAACGCCTTAAATAAACATAAACCATTAAATTAATTTTTGAAGCACTTGATTGGTGATTTTCCTGGTTAAATAATATTAAGTTCGTGTAAAATCACTAAAAATACTTTTTTAATGCTGACCTGTTTCGGAACACAAATGTTATTTTATCAAGGCTTAAAAGAAACTTATGTCTACTAAATATTTTAAATCTTACCAAGTAGAGGAGAAGTTGCATGAAGAATTATGATAATAAAGAAGCCGGTTTGGTTGCTAAACCAAATAATCTTAATAGTACGACTTATGACTACGGATTCGTATCTTTGCCGTAGCAATACTGTCCATAAATCATCTCCAGTAATCATATTGCTGTCAGATTCTGACAAATCATGACGGAGCGGATGCGCCGTATTCCAAACACAAAAATGTCTAATTCAATAATGTTTTGAGTATGTTCAAATGTTTGCAGACTGGCTAGATTTC
Source organism: Micrasema longulum (assembly GCF_059751315.1). Taxonomy (NCBI): domain Eukaryota; kingdom Metazoa; phylum Arthropoda; class Insecta; order Trichoptera; family Brachycentridae; genus Micrasema; species Micrasema longulum. The sequence goes on from NW_028277293.1 coordinate 682,521, forward strand.
CTCCCTAGGGAGCTATTTAGATCTAAATTTACTTCACAAAAGTCAACAGATGAAAAAGTTCAGCAAATGTAGATGTTTAAACTTAGGCAGAATGGTGAATGTTACACAGTGTGTAAAGTGACCACATAAACCAGCCAGTGACATGTCATAAGCCCTGTAAATGCCTAGACTTCCATATTCCCTTCTCAAAAATGTTTTCCCTCTCTGTTGCTTAAAATTTAGATAAAAATTTCCATTTTAAGTTTTCGCTGCTAAAGAGTAGCCTTTTTACTGTTACTTTATTGATTTCTAACGCAACCTGAAGTGAATTTAATTTATTGCTGCAATGTAGTTAAGAATATTGTTTTGTTTACAAGTTCAAATAGCCCATTATTGGATAACCTACAGAGTGCCATATTTGAATCATTGTAAAAAAGGTATTAGAATAAACATAAAGTATCAGATCTGTTGCTTTGGCTTTTAATGCATCTAAAATCTAGAACATACCTTGGTAAAATATTTTTTATAAAAAGATCACAAATTCTTATTCCGAACTTATGGGACTATTTTTTTGTTCATTTTTTTATGTTGTGTGTTTTAATGCGTTCCGTTAAAATAATGAGTTTTTCCTTGGGTTTCTGGCATAAGTCGGTAACTACAAATTTTGGAAAAATGAGATGGCATCAAATAATCTTTGTTGACAAAAACAAAAACTGATATTTTATCATTTCAATTTGCGATTTTATTGGAATTTTCAATTTGGGGGAGGTTCTATGTTTAAAAGTGCAATATCTCACAACTAGTAAAAAATAGTTACATACAAAAAAAATACATACGTCGTGTATCATTTACATATATCACCTCCTTGTCCCCTTCAATATTTCATGTGGCTCTTTCATTATTATGATTATAAAAGGACCAAATTTAAACGTTTTTTGAAAGTAAAAAATAAAAATAGAAAAACCTTTTTTGTAATCTCGAGCACAATCTATTATTGGGAAAATATTTTATTTAAATATTCCTTGAAAAAAAAACGGTCCTCCGTGCTACTTTTCCCCTAGGCCCATCATCTGATTTTCTCAATATATTAGCAGATTATGCATTTAAGGTATCTACTTGTTATTTGACGTGATTTTAAAAAGTCATATTCTAAAACCGATTGGCACATTGAATTATTTTTTAAAGTTATTTTAAACAAACTAAATACGTACTTAGTCATATTATATTTAAACCACTTTAATCCCTGGTTGTGTCACTATAAACTGTGTCTCTGTAATCAACTAATGTATGTTTAATGTAAATAACACATTTAATATTTGAAATAATAATTTACAGTTATACGACGACCAGTTTCGATGTTACTACCTTTTCGTCAGTAATCTTCGAGTTCGAGTAGCGTCTATCATCTTGTTAACCTTAATAATAAGTTAAGGAATGCTGTCTTTGTTTAGTTTTTTATCATTTACTTTTTGTGCTGTTAGATGTTCACTTAATTGCCATACTTACTAGTTCTTTGATCGATGTTTTAAAATTGTGTTTTTTTAATTATTTTTATTGTTAACTTTTTAAAATCATTCTTATGTTGTTAAAATTCCACTTGTCAATGCGTTTTGAAGCTACAGGACTTTTTGTGATGTTAGCTGTCATATTATATTTATCATATTTTGTAAATGTTATCAACTATCAAATATCTAAATTTAGTAAATGGGGTCTAGAATTTCAACCGTCCATGCGCTCAGTAGCTGCAAGACTTGTTGTTTTCTAACTTCTATTACTGTAAATTTACTTTTTATTTCATTTTTAAATATCACTTAAACTTTAAACTTCACTGTCAAATAAAAAAATAATTAAAAAATGTAAATAGGGGCTAAATTTCTTACTGTCCATGCGCTCTGTAGTTGCAAGACATAATTGGAGACGAGGAACTAGAATCCCAACCGTCCATGCGCTCTGTAGCTGCAAGACGTGCTGGGATATTTATTTAGTGTACAGCGCCCTTGAGATGATTTTCACAAAAATGGCGCTTTATAAATTATCCTAAAATATACATATATAATCTACTTATTATCATCATAACCAGCTTATGTAGGTCCGCTGTAGGCCATAAGTCTCTCCCTGTCTCCTCCACTCCTCCCGGTTCTGCGCCATCCTCGTCCATTGACCTCCGGCAAACCTCCGAATATCATCCGATCGTCTCATCGGTAGGCGTCCTTAGGCCATCATGTTCCCCGGTCCATCTCATCAGACATTCGAGCGCCATGGCCTGTCCATTTCTACTTCAGCCATCTAATCCTTTCCACCACATCGCATACTTTGGTTTTAGACGCAGATCCAATAGTTTCTTTTTCTATCTTTTAATCTTATTCCAGGCATAACACGTTCCATATTTCTTCAAGCGACTTATGAGAAAACTGCTTGGTCCGAGAATCAGTCTCTCTGTCATTCTCTCTTTCAATTTGTAATTTTAAGTTGGTGTAAGTCCTGACAATGTGGTATTTACCTTAAAAATGGTCGACGTATAACTGTAAATTAAAGGAGTTGTTTAAACAAATTCGTAAACGAAACAACAATTATTTATTTTATTTATAATAATTAACACACGTTATAACTGACTCTAACAATGTGTTTTTTTTTCTTTTTGTTTAGCTTCAGTCCGGCCCTCAACCGATCCAATCGTTACAGATGTCGTCTTATAGTCCACTGGCTTCTTCTATAGGTGAATACATATTTTTATAAAACTGATACAATATTGAATAAGGTCAAAATAATAAGATGCTTTTTAAGAAGAAATACTGCGTTTTAATGATTTACAGAATATTTCAATTTTGGAGCCATTATCTGTTAGTCATCACTAGCAGTGTTGGAAAAATGGGAAACAAACTGTAATAGAGCGATCCAGATTCTAATCCAGAGTCCGCGGTATTACGACGCGCCACAACTTGCTTTATTAATTTATTTAAAAATACAAATCTAAAATAATGTGTCCTCACCGAGGAAACCAGTGCCGAGGACACTTTACATTCATTTAGACTTTCCCAAGAAAATTTCCTATCAATAAAACAAAGTGCTTATCAAAAGAGACACTCAGATGCAAACTGATCATGATAGCCTACCTATTGAGCAAGTCGTGTCGTTGCTTTAGTTCGTTTTTGTCCAACATACCATTTTTAACTTTATTGAGCTATGAGTACAGAAGTTCTGACTAAGCCTTTATTTATAAAATTCAAATGAAAAAAATGTATTTTTAAAATTGTTCAAGAGGGTTTTTAACGAATTTTTTCTTAAGTTGTGGTCATTATTTATTCCTATTTTGTAAAAAAAACTTTTAAACTCTATTTCTGCAGATTTGTGTTTTGGTCTGTTGGACAAAAACGAACTGAAGCGGCGATGTAATTTATTACCTAAATACGAGCAAAAACAATAAAGCGACAGCTGCGGCTGGCCGCTTGCGGGACACTATACGGAGAAACGAACACATGCTAATCGAACAAATCGTCAAAAATCCTCCTCAATGTGGCGGCAATGAGAACCCTACGCTCCATCGCAGGCAGAACTCTTGGAGATCATATCAGAAATGAAACGATAGGGTCTGTCTGTGATATTATAGACGTTGTGATGTGGGGAAGAAGCGGAAGGCGCTTCTGGAAGTACCGTGTGGACCGCATGGAAGATACTAGACTTGCGAAAATTGCTAAGACAGAAAACTCTAGCAGCAGGAGATTACCAGAAAGGGCCGCCGAAAATGCGGAAGGACAGCTGGATGTCATCATCCCAGGGCAGCACATTATCAAAAATGGGTCATACGACCTTGGTCTAGATCGAAAGGAAGAGGAAGAGGATTTTTTCAAACTTAAATGTACATATTTGAAAAAAATTGAAATGTCATCGGTTGGTAACATGTAATAGATATGTTTTAAATAAAAACAATATAAAACGATTTTACTTTATTGAAAATTGAAGATAACTCAGTAAACTTGCCACTGTAATTTGGACTCAGTATGTCGACGTCGACAACCCGATGCCTTGTAAAGTAGGAAAGCGTTGTGTAGGCTCTCGGGAGGCATCCGCAGTACGCGGCTCAGCCGACCGTATCGCCCTCTTTCATGACAGTAACTGAAAATTGCTAAAGTCTTCACTTATTTCATATCTTCCTAAATAGTCAAAGTCAAATTTTTTTTTTAGATGTCTGTTACTGAACTTTTCATTTTTTAATTAGCTTAATTGGCCGATTTTTTTTAACTGACTGATTACACCTGTTTATACATTCTAGGTAGTGGAAATATCGGCAATGGATACGGTACAAGCAGTAGCTTCTCTCCCTGCGGACGTCGACATGACAACGTTACGTCATCTGATAATGTCGCCCGCT